>NC_083691.1:88941666-89244696 GCF_033118175.1 Dama dama | reverse complement strand
GGCTTGCTCTGCTTGCTTTATGCGCTCAGTCCACCTTCATATTCACAGACCTTATCATTTCAGCTAATGGCAACCCTGATACGGGACATACATCGTGTGGTGTGGCAGTGAGGTTTGTAGTGATGCTGGAAGCTTCCGAAGAGCATTTTCATCCATTAAAGGTTTTAGTGGGATGCTGGGGAAGGCAGCATTGGGAGGCTCCCAGCCAGACATCATTTTAAGCCAGAACCCTTTCCTATTGATTCTTTTATTGTTTCCTAGACACTGATTAATTGGAGGGCTGGGGCTCAGATCCCCTCTTCTGGCTTCCCAAGGCATGCAGGCAGTGGTCAGCATGGTTCATGGAACAGACTAGACCTTTTGGGTGCCCTGAGTAGAAGACTATCAAACTCTCTAGGTTCATTTCCGTATTACCAAATTCCCAGAAAGAGCCATAAAGAACCAAGCAACTGCATGTCTGCAGGGGGTCAGAAGTGGTCCACCCTCAGCCTCCGGCCCTTCAGCCCACCACAGCCACATTGGCTTCTGGAGGTTTATGACTTGTCAGAAAAAGTTGAGGAATTTACCTCCTGGTTGACTTGGGTTTCTGTTTGCCCTTTTCCAAATCAGAGAAAAAGTTAGTTAAAACAATAGGATAATGCTTAGTAACTTCTTCATTAAAAATAACTATTAAAATGCACCCATGTTTCCACTCAGAAATTTATTTTTGCTTTTATTCAATGTCTATTTCTAGGGTTTATAGTCAGCTTGAGCTGAGAACCTTTCATTTGTGGCCTTGAGTCTGGCCATGGGTTTTGACCCAAAGCAATGCCTTTCTTCTCTAAAGGAGCAGAGGACTTTCTTGGGCACAACTATCCATTCTGTGGACGGTTTTCTCCTCTGGAGTCAGGGTCAAAGGATGTTGAATTTCCTGCCCACAGGAGTCTCGTGTATGGATGTAGTACCCAGGAGAATTTGGAGAGGGTGGGGGCAAGGCAGGGGAGCACAGATGTGAGCTCCTGACCTGAAAGCCGCCCTGTCCCCCTTCAGACTTCTCTATGATGACGCCCATCAATGACCTCCACACAGCCGACTCCTTGAACCTGGCCAAGGGGGAGCGGCTCATGCGGTGCAAGATCAGCAGTGTCTACCGCCTCCTGGACCTGTATGGCTGGGCCCAGCTGAGTGACACCTACGTGACGGTAAGGACAGCATCCGGGGCTGGGTGGGGCTCTGCCTATGGCCCCCACCAAATCCAGAGGGAGACCTCCTGACCCTTGGCGTGGCTGTTACACTGCTGGCCGTGAGCTCTTCCAAGGTTTCTGGCTACCTGAAATAGACAACCTGCCCCTTAGGTACTTCTCTGGATGTGGAGCCAGGAATTCCTGGATTCCTATTTCTAGGGCCACCCTTGACCATTGGGAGATTCCTCTTATAGCTCCATTTCCCTGACTCCAAATAAAGGCTGAGTCTTCTTCATCTCTCATGGGTCAGGAGGAAGTAAGCATTCTTGGGGTGGGGGGAGGTTTGTATGCAGTGGATTCAGGGGTAAAGGTGATTCAAGCACAGTATCGTTGGAGGTGGCCCCTCCCCCTCCTCACCACTGGGAACACATGTCTTTCCTCCAGCTGAGAGTCAGCAAGGAGCAGGACCACTTCCTGATCAGCCCTAAGGGAGTCTCTTGCAGCGAAGTCACAGCCTCCAGCCTGGTAAGTACAGTGTGACATCTCACTACCAAATTCTTGTTGAAATGACAGTACCATCTTTGCTCCGCGCTAGCCACTGCCATCTTGCCCTTCATGCAGTTTGCAACCTGGTGGGAGAGAGAAATCACGTGGACACCAAAACAAACTGTGCCCAGAGCATGATGTGACCAAGAGACCAAATGGGAGGTGAAGGCAGAAAGTACTCTAGGAGGGAGAGGGAAGGAAAGATGAGCCTAGAGGCCTCTGAGCCCAGGACTGGACTTCAAAGGCTGGGAGTCAGGAAGCCTTCCTGGCTCAGGGGTACAAAAGAACAATAGCCTGTGCTTTGTCCCAAAGCAATGCAAGGCTCTTCTAGTGCTGTGAGAGAGAGCTTCTGGGTCCCCTTTCTGGGCTGAGTTTTCAAATTTGCACGATGGCAGTGCCCACACACCCTATGGCCCTGGCGCTGTCCTCAAGAGGGGGGACTGTTTTCTCACTGGACAGAGGCACTGCATGGGACAGTAACTGTCCTGTTACGCTGCAGAGATTCTCGCGTGACAACAGTCACATATCCAAGGCCGAGATAAGGAGCACATGAGAGCAGAGAGAGCTCATCGCAGAGAGGGAAGCCTGAGCGGGCCATGCAGCCGAGGAGGTTGGGGAGCTGGGCTGAAGGGAAACCAGGGTCTGCATCAGACCCTTGCAGGTTTAAGTTCTTGAGATGGCAGGGTTGCTGCCACTTTCATGGGTCAGGCCACTCGAAAGTCATGTTCATCCTGTAAAATTCACTTAAAATAGCATTTTGTAAGAGAGGGCTTGTTGACCACCTTATGCTTCTGCTGGAACTAGTGTTGTCAGTAGCGTGTTCCTTGCTTTGGTACCACTTGCCTGCCTGGGCCCCTGGCTGGGTGTGGTAGGTGTGTGTGGAACTGCCCTGTGAGCTGCATTCGGCCTCTCCCCGTGCCGCAGTTTTAAGGGTTGCATGTCATGATTTTGCATGTCAAAGCTGTCATGATTTTTAGAAAGGAAAAATCTAGCCTGCTAATGTCCAGCAACCACCTCTAGTCAATAAGTTAGGCTAAATTAACTACCTACCAGCTGCTGGGACACTGCTCGTGGAGCAGGAGGTGTTTTCAGCCTAACGGTGTCTGGAGGGGCCTGTTTCAGGGTTAGGGTTGTGTTGAGTGATTTGGAATCTAAGAAGGAGGTGTTGGGGACTTCCCTATAGCTCGAGCGGTAAAGAATCTGCCTGCAATGCAGGAGCCCAGGGTTCAATCCCTGGGTTGGGAAAATCCTCTGGAGAAGGGAATGGCAATCCATTCCAGTATTCTTGCCTGGAGAATCCCATGGACAGGGAAGCCTGGCGGGGTACAGTTTGTTGGATCGCAAAGAGCTGGACGCGACTGAGCAACTAACACACACAAGGAGGTGTTGTGTGGTGCAGTGTCCGCCCGGCGGCAGTTCTAGGTGGCATGGGGGAGGGGGGGCGGGGGTGGTGCACAGAATGAGGCCAAAGCTGCTACTGGTGCAGTAAGGAGGAAGTCTTGGTCATCTACTGAGATGATCATATGGTTTTCATTCTTCACTTTGTTAATGTGTTGTATCATACTGATCAGTTTTCATGTATTGAACCATCCTTGTATTCCTGGGATAAATCCCACTTGATCATGGTGTGTTGTTCAGTCACCAAGTCATGTCCAACTCTTTGCAACCCTAAGGACTGCAGGACACCAGACTTGCCTGTCCCTCACTATCTCCCAGAGTTTGCCCAAATTCATGTCCATTTCATCGGTGATGCCTCCGACCATCTCATCCTCTGTCTGTATGGTCCTTTTAATGTGTTGTTGGATTCAGTTTGCTAGTATTTTGTTGAGAATTCTTCCATCAGTATTCATATTCATCAGTGATATTGATCTGTGATTTTCTTTTTTTGTGATATATTTTTGTGGTTTTGGTATCATGATGATGGTGGCCTCATAGAATGAGTTTGGGAGTGTTCATTCCTCTGCAGTTTTTTGGAAGAGTTTCAGAAAGATAGGTATTAACTCTTCTTTAAATGTTTGATAGAATTCACACCTGAAGCCACCTGTTCTTGGACTTTTGTTTGTTGGAAGTTTTTAATCATAGTTTCAGTTTCAGTACTTGTGATTGATCAGTTGATATTTTCTGTTTCTTCCTGGTTCAGTCTAGAAGGTTGTTCATCTCTACGAATTTGTCCATTTCTCCCAGGTTGTCCATTTTATTGGCATATATATTAATAGTTGCTTGTAGTAGTCTCTTATGATCCTTTGTGTTGGTCATTTTTGCATTTGTGCAAACTTATTTTTGCCTTTGTTTAGACATGATTAAGGAGTAGCTTTTGTCTTCTGTGTCACAGTCAAAAGTGGTCTTCTCTGATGATGATGTTCTGTGAGATTGTTTATGTTAAGCAGGAAGTGCTATGGCTTAGCTGTGTGCCAGGCCAGCAACGGCTGCCAAAAGTTGTGTGTGTGTGCGTGCATACATGCATGGGCATGCATGTGTTTTCACTGTAACACCCACAACCCCTTGGAGTCAAAAGCAGATTATGAGACTAGGGACTGCTCTCTCATTTGTCTTTTAAGACCTAGCTTTTGGGTGACTGGTAAATGGATGTTCATTATATTATCCTCTTTACCTTTGCGTGGGATTAAATTTTTTCAAAATAATAAGCTGGAAAAAAAGAAAAAAGCTCAGTTTAGATGCTACTTCCTCTGGGAAGGCTTCTCTGCTCTCCTGTTTCCACTGGGATTAAAGACTCATCCTATCTGCTTCTAGAGAATTCTGTGAATGACTCTCTCCTTGCACCTTGATACTCAAACTGTGGTCCATGGACCAACAGCAGGGGTATCACTGGACTCTTTTTGGAAGTGCAGACTCCCAGGCTGAGTTCTTGGCCTATCAAATTCGAATCTGCATTTTGATAGGATCTCCAGGTAATCCTCATGCATAGTGAAGTTTGAGAAACTCTTGCAGTTTTTGTGTTGAATTAAAATCGCCATTGTTTCCCAGTAGCCTGTGTGCTCACCCTTTGGGAAGGAACTCTTCCCCTGACCCCACCACCAAGCACATCCATTGCCCGTGGTGTGGTGGAGAGTAGACACTGGTGGGTGGGCATATGCCTGGCCTACCTGCAGGGAGGGGAGTGAGAGGCCTCTCCTTCTAGTGGTCAGAAGTCTCTCTTCCTCCTCACCCCTACCCTGGCCCAGATCAAAGTGAACATCCTGGGAGAGGTGGTGGAGAAGGGCAGTAGCTGCTTCCCTGTGGACACCACGGGCTTCTGCCTGCACTCGGCCATCTATGCTGCCAGACCCGACGTGCGTTGCATCATCCACCTGCACACTCCAGCCACGGCCGCGGTGAGTGTCAGCTCTTCAGCCAGCATTTCAGCCCCCATGGCAGCAGACCCATGGCACATGTCTCTCTGAGAGTCTCCCCACGGGGAGACGTAAGCCCCCGCAAGCTAGGAGCAAACTCACCATTTAATGCAGTTCTGGAAAGATTCCCTGGAACTCAGGCCAAGGTGAGGAGGGACACCCGATGTGGGAATCTCCTCCTCTCCATTTTTTCTGACTGTGGAAGCCTTGGTGAGGGGAGATAAGGTGAAGGTGTGTACTGTCGGCCCCCCTGTGTCCCCCAACTGCTGCATACGCAAACTGGCCCCACTCGCCCGGGTGATGCCACCTTCTGAGCCTCTGCTTAGGTCAGGCTGGCACCTGCGCCCTAGCCCAGGCTCTGGCATGGACAGATCTTGCTATGAGATCAGATGGTGGGAACCTGTACTGTGTCCACTTTTCACAATACGGGATGGGCTGAGAGCTGGGGCAGGAGGAAAGAGAACGGGGAGAGAACAGAGGGAAGACCGTCAAGGAGCAGGCTGTCCCCTGAGGGTCTCTGGACATTTTTCTATGTCTACCTGAGGTGCTGCAGTGCATCTGGAACGAGCAGATACCCAGTCCCCATCTTACCAATCCCCTGGCCAAACACCTACACGGGCAGAGCAGACCTGCCACTGACTTGTGATTTTTCTCTGCAAAATCACACTGGTTTACAAGCACTCAGACATTCCAAAAGTTAGACTGAGGCTATGTGATGTATTTGTGCCAAGTATGCATCTCTGCAGAGCGGGGGCTGATGTGAGGGACAAGATGACTGAAGGAAGGTGAGAGGCTCTCCCAATCTCTCCACGTTCCTTGATTTTAATAAAGGCCAAGGGTTGGCACATAGTGGTTACAGCCTGGGTTTTAATCATCTTTCCTGGCACTTGCATTGCCCCATTGCTAGAAAAATGGGAGCTTCTCAATGGGCCTCCCTGTTAGCAAAGAGTTGTGACTGTTACTGCAGCCAAGGGTGAAGGTCTCTACCAAGCCACCCCCTGGACCCTGGACACTGTTTCACTGCTGCCTGTCCCCAGGTAGAGCTTGACTGGCCATCTGAGGAGAGGGGACTATGACAGAGGGGCAGGGGTTGGGGGGGTGGGGGTGGAGTTGCTGCGCTAACCATTCCTTATCTCACTGAAGGTGTCAGCCATGAAGTGGGGCCTCCTGCCTGTGTCCCATGATGCCCTTCTGGTGGGGGACATGGCATATTATGACTTCAATGGTGAGATGGAGCAGGAAGCTGATCGGATCAACCTGCAGAAGTGCCTTGGACCCACCTGCAAGGTTCGGCTCAGCTGTTCTAAGAAGATGCTCTGGGAGGGGTTGTCAAAAACCCACATCACAAAAGGGATAAATATTCATTGGAAAAAGTTGCAGATAAACAAAAGCAACAAAAGAAAGGAAATAATCTTTCACCCTACCCTTCGATTTTGATGCACACTCCCATATCTATTCACGTAGATTTGCAAAACTAGGATTGTAAAACTCTGCTTTCCCCTTAGCAATATACAGTCAACTCCTCTGTAAGTTATTAAAATACTTTCTAATCACTATTTTAAATTACATGTCACCGAATGAATGACTGTTCCATCATTTACCTGAACAGTCCTCTATGGTTGGACGTTGAAAACATTTTTCTCCCCGAATTTTCCTTTAATATAAACAATTCCATGATGAAAATTCCTTCTGCTACACCTTTGTGTTTGCCTGGGATGGTTTCCTTAGGATAAATTTCTAAAGGATGCATAGTTTAACTTATTACCGCATAGTAACAGACTGCCCTCTCGTCCAGACGAGGCTAGTATGTATGAGAATGCCATTTTTCTATAGTCTCCTCAAACTTGAGTATTATCCCTTTTTTTTTTTTTTCTAACTTGACAGAACAGAATCTCATTATTATTGCTTGATTTAAGTCTGAAGATCTATTTTATAACAGCACATAATCAGGGCTGGTGAGCTTAGAAGGGGAAGTTTCAGAGCCAAGCCTGGCTTGATGGGTGCTTTGCCCCCTTCCTTGCTGCTGCTGGAGTCATCTCCCACTTGAGAATCCCTGTCTTCCCATCTCTAACATGGAGCAGAAATGCCTGCTACCCTCTCCTGCCATCCTCTGAAACCTCATGAGCAGAGCCAGGAGAGGGGTGATGTTCACAACCCTGAAATGCTACAAAAAGATAGGAGGCATTCGCTATCTGTAAAATCTTTTGTGAGCGAGAGTCATAGTCTCTTCCCATCTCTGTGGCTCTTAAGAGGAAAAAAAAATTCCAGCTGTTTTCAGCAAGAACAGGTGTGAGGACTAGGCCACTGGGCCTCAGCCCAGGTACTGGAAGGACGAATCTGATGCTTGGATTGCGTCCCAGCCCCCAGGTGGGTGTCACTTGGGTATTACTCACAGCATCCTTAAGGATGAAACCAACCAAGAAGGGAGGGTGCACCTGGACTTTGGTGTAAATTGATTTCTGTTTTCCCCCATTTAGATCTGCCTGCCCCTGGCTGAGTCAGAAACACTGCATCATCAGGGACAGCCTGGGTTCTGGTTCCAACTCTGCCCCTAATTAGCTGGGAGACTTTCAATTTCTTTAAGCTTTTATTTCCTTTAATGAGATAGAGTAGAAGGTTGCTATGGCCTCTTTCATGGAACTGTAGGATCTTAGAGCTGCCAGGCCCCACAGAGTTCATGGGGAAGAAGCCTGGGGCCGGAGAGGTGACCCAACTCACCTGTGTCTGCAGGGTCACCTCTTGGGGATCACTCCCTTGAATGTGACTCACAAGTCAACCCAGTCACAGGGGACAAGTTGGACCCTTGTATTTAACAGCAAATACACTTATTCACTTTAACATAACCATTCATTTTTCAGACTTCTAAGCTCGCAGGGCCTAAAAACCCAAGCCTTGCCCAAAGAAATCCATCAAACTATTCAGTCTCAGTTTTAAAAAGCATCTTCCATTTCTTCGGGTATATGCCTTAAGCATTCTTTTGGGTGGATATTAAAACTCATGGGGGTAGCATTGGGTTTTTGCATAGGGAGAGTGAGTGAGGAACTAGGGGGCAGGTGTTCTAGGATGGGATATGGAAATTGATCTGAATAAAATGAAAAATCTTTCCCTCTTAGTTGAAGTTTAGAAGGCTGAAAGTTTCAATTGGCTGTTTGCTCCTGTACAGATCCTGGTGCTAAGAAACCATGGAGTGGTTGCTCTGGGTGATACTGTGGAGGAGGCATTTTATAAGATCTTCCACCTACAGGCTGCGTGTGAGATACAGGTAAGCACGTTCCTCTGGACAGCGGGCCCAGGAGGGGCTCCGATCGGGGCCAAGGGGTAATGGTGGTGGCCCCATGAGCTGTGATTTAAGGAGACCTTTAAGTGGAGCCTCACCCTGTTTCTCTGCCTTATTCTTCTAAAGTTTCACACTCAGTTTTGTAGCTTTAAAATTTTTTATCACCCTTGTCCAACAACCAGCACCCAACTCTTGGGGGTCAGTTTTGAGGGCAGGAAGATGCCTGGGCGCATCAGTAGGACAGTGGGAGGTCTGTCCCATGCTCCTGTGTTACCTGGGGTGTCCCCTCACAAACACCACCCAGGTAGGTCTGCTTTTCCTTGCTTGGAAGAGGGCAGTTTGCAACAACCTTGAATGTGGTCCAGTCCAGAAAGAGAAATGGAGAGAAGGCCCAGGTGGAGTGTTGGTATGGCAGGCCTGGCACCAGGGAAGCCCCAGGGTGAAGTTCAGGGAGCCTGTGGTGGTCCTCCTAACTGGTAAAGGATGAGATAGAGGGTGGGTGGAGAAGCAATAGGAAAACACACATCCTGCAGTTTTATCAAATAAGATGGTGTTGGATAAGCCAAGCACATGCTCCTTCCAGTGCAGCAAGCCATCAGAGGTGAGTAGGGGGTACCTGCACAACTGACTGGGCTCCGTCCTTCCCAGCCCTGGGTTCTGTGCCCTTGGGTCAGGGACTTGCCCCCTGCAAGCCTCCATTTCCTGTTTCCTCAACTGTAGAACTGGGTCTATAGAGACCTTGTGAGGATGGCCTCTCAGACAAGGAGAGGTGTTGCTGGTGGTATTTTCAGGACTCAGTTGACAGGGCAGGCCAGCTGCTCCAGGGTGAGTCAGCGCTTTTGCAGCCCTTGTGGTGTCCCGTCTGCCATCTCCTGGCAGGTCTGGGCAGAGCAGTGTCCCAGGAAGACCGCTCATCCTTTTCTTGGTCGCTATGCCGGAAGAATGGAAGTAATCCTCAAAGCATCACTAGTGGAGGCTGTACAGTGGGACCTTTCTCAGTGGTTTTTAAAGGATAAGTTGAGAGGACAGTGATGAAGAGATGACCCCTCCCCCCATCCAATGATGCCGGCTCTGAACTCTGACCCCTGGATGATGTTAGAACCCTGCAGAGCTTCTGATAAGCCCACTTTCTCTTCTCCACATCTGAACTCTGAAGAGTTTCCCATTTTTCTGCAGAAGGAGGCTTCTATGAGAAAATAGCTCATAATAAAGCCTTATCTCTTTGCAAAGATAGCCCAGCCCTAAAAATGAATGGATAGAGTATGCCTCTGTAGGTTCTAGATCCCCAGAAAGGGCCCCTGTGCTATTTAATCAAAGGGAGGAAAGCCATCTAGATGGGCCTTCGGCTAGATGAAGGGCTGAGCTGCCCGCCACTCTCCTGGACAGCCCCTGCTGCTCCTCTTGGCCCTGCCTGCTGTCACGTTCTTTTCAGTTGGGACTGGTTCGATGTGACTTTTATAAAGTGCATCAGGCAATGGGGCAGATAACCCCAAGAAAGGCTCCAGTGTCTTTTTTCAGTGAGTGGAACAGGAAGGCTTCTAGAGGGAGAAATGAACTGGAAGGAGTAGAAGAAACACAGGAGAGATAGATGAAGGGTGTGGGTGGATGAAGGCTCAGAAGAGACCAGGTACCGGCAGCCTGCAGAGCTGTTGGGACTGCAGCCCCTGAAAGGGACATTTCCAGATGGATGAGCTGCCCTGGAGTTCTGCTTGCATCATGGGACTAATTTTCTCCCTCAATGACCTTGGCAAATAAGCAAATGTGTTTGTGGTCATTGCAGTAGTTCAAGGCTAAGAGCCTGTTCCCCTCTCCTGGGGACAGCATTCTCTTTGCTTTGCATCCATTTGGGGTTCCAGGAAACTGGGTCATCCTCTGTTCACAGAGGCGGCTACCTGCTCTGCTTACAGGCAGATGAGAAGAAGCTCGGGCAACTCTCCATCTGCTACCCATTGCCATGGAAACGCATAGGGGAAGAGGGAGGTGGGAGGAGGCAGCTCTTGCAAGGAAGTGGGCAGTTCTCTCCTCCTCCACAAATGACCAGTCCCCGGGGTACTGCTTCTCAGCGTTCCATGGTAAAGCCTCAGAATTTGTTTATCGTAAGTGTTTCTATGGCACTGTTTATGCACCACGTGCTGTTCCAAGAGCTTTAGGAATACCTTAAATAAGCCTCATGAGGTAAATATACTATTTGCATTTTACAGGGAGGGTAAATAGCTGCTCAAAGTTACACGGCAAGTAGGTGGCAGAGCCAGGATCCAGGCTCAGGCAGCCTGGTACCCAAGTTCTGTGTCTTAAACACTACATTGCACTGCTTCTCAGGGCAGTAAAAGCTGGTGGGAAAGGTCAGCTGACAGGCTGGGGCCTCTCCCCAGGGAGCTGGCACTTCAAGTCAAGGTTTCAGGGTCCCAGGGCTAAAGCCTGCCTTGACCAGGTAGGAGCCCAGGATGAATGTGGTAATTGATCAACCAGCTAGGATTCGCTATCTTTGAGAGTGTATTCCCATATGCTCAGCCTCAGAAGCCTCAGGGACTTCAGAATTAGAAAACAGGGCAGCAGAGGGCAGATCTGGGACCAGTGAATGAACATAATGAAAAGGTAGATTTCAACTCAATGTAATCTCTATCATCTCATTGTAACCCTTCTAACATTTGGACAATAATACTTTAGGCTGCCTCTTCAAGCATGGAGCTGACACCTTCTAGGAATATTACATAAGGACTCTTATTTTTTGTGAGAGTATGGAATAAATGGCCTCTAGGTGTCTATACTTGCAGGGTGTGGATTTATCTTTTTAACCTAAAAATGGAGGCTTCTATGGGACACATGCCTTGGATGAAGAGGGTGTGGAAAGTGCTTGTTCTTCTTCCTCTTCACAGACTGTTGGGGGTCACTGAAGCCTGGCTGACCTCCAGGAAGTCTCATGGGGCTGTATGTTACACTGGTGACTCTGATACTCTCTGGAATATGTCCAGGATCCTCAGCGCTTCATCAGCCTGGGTTTCTCATCAGGCTACATCGATTTCTTCCATCTTCAATAAAACAATAACTGACATAAAAACTGGAACACTGAAAGTTTAAATAATCGGAGCTGTTCCCCCATAGCATGCAGGTTTACAGGGGATAACAGATATTAATCAGAACACCAGGGTCTTGATGCCATGCTGAGTTGCTCAGTGTGTCCGACTCTTTGTGATGCTATGGACTGTAGCCTCCCAGGCTCCTCTATCCATGGGGATTCTCTAGACAAGAACACTGGAGAGAGTTTCCATGCCCTCCTCCAGGGCATCTTCCCAGCCCAGGACTCAAACCCAGGTCTCCCGCATTACAGGCGGATTCTTTACCATCTGAGCCACCAGGGAAGCCTGAGAATACTGGTGTGGGTGTCCTGTCCCTTCTCCAGGGGATCTTCCTGACCCAGGAATCGAACTGGAGTCTCCTGCATTGCAGGTGGTGTCTTTACCAGCTGAGCTGCTGAGGAAGGGTCTTGATATGCAGTACAAAACTTCAGCTTCAGTACTTACAATACTTGGAATCCACCATTTCTCTCTCTGTGTCTGGACTTACCCAAGAAGCCAAATCATAGCCAGTTGTATCTGGGTGGCAGATATGGGGAATAAATAGAATGTACTTTCAGATGAGCATGGAATTAGAAAATAAGATTAGTTGGATTCATGAATGTTTTTAGGATCATTCTAAAACTGCCTGTTTTATACACACACCTCTTGCACTAAAACCCAAAGTCCACTGCTTCTGGTTATCTGTATGGTTGTCTCCCCATGGAGCCTTGATAGTGGAGCAAACACTCTAAGCCTGTGGATGAAAGTTCTCCAAGTCCTATACAGGGCCTGCCTGTGCCTGTCAGCTGTTCATCTGTCTCCTTTTTCTGGGCTTCCTTGACTGGCTAAACCCATTATGGAGGATATTCTTCCTTTAGACCTGTTAATTCATCCCAACAGGCCACACTCATATTTTGTTGGCCTAGAAGCCAGCTTATTTCTTTCAAGAGACTTGTTTTTTAAGGGGAGCTATTTCAGACACAGAAAAATACAGAGAATAATACAATACCCACTCTCCACCCACCAGATTTAACAAATATCAACAGCCTTTTCTTCTTGGAGAAGTAAAATATTATAGATGAGAATTGAAGTCTCTTTTTTTCAAATTCCCTTGTTCCCTGTTGGCCTCTGTGCCAAGTAACTTTTCAGTCTTTTGCGCTGCTTTATTCTCAAGATTTAACCCTTGCTATGTCTCCCTAAAAACTGACATTAGGAAAGAAATACTAATACCTCTTCCTTGGAAATGGGCACATGCCCTACAAGTTTGGAGCAGCTTTCCTCTGGGAGGAAAAAACCAGATACAACTCAGTTTTCCAGAAATTTCTGTTTCTAACCTTCCCTGATCCCCATTCTCTGTTATGCACAGGAGCAGAGATGTGTACAGGGTTGTGGGTGTATACACACACATACGTGTGTGAGCTGATGGCTTTCTGCTCTTTGCCACAGGTGTCTGCTCTGTCCAGTGCGGGGGGTGTGGAGAACCTCATTCTGCTGGAGCAGGAGAAGCACCGGCCTCATGAGGTGGGATCTGTGCAGTGGGCAGGAAGCACCTTTGGGCCCATGCAGAAGAGTCGGCTGGGGGAGCATGAGTTCGAGGCCCTCATGAGGATGCTGGACAATCTGGTGAGTCTCCTGCCATTGTCCTTCCAGGCCAGTCCTTTGTGGCTTAGCCCCCCAAAACCAGTCAGTATGAAGCACTTGGTAGATGTTAGAACTGCCAGCATCACAGTTCAGCTGTTAAAGGCCCTTGAGTGGCAACTTGACTAAGGATTTGTGGTCATTCTAAAGTACTTGAGACTTCTCAAACGACGGCCTTTGCCACTCCCTTTCCAAGGGCTGTGGATGTCATACCTGCTGGGTGCCTTTTGGAGAAGGGGTAGGAAGCTACTGGTTGGCATGTGAGGTGGTAATCCAGCAAAAATCAGGACCAAGACCCTCTATCATATTGTGGCTTGGCTTACTCCTCTTTTGCAGTTAGCTCTGTGTTTCCTTCTAATCTCATGATTTTAATGCAGAAAACATAATAGCTTTGATTTCCCTATTTCCAATAAACAGCATTACAGCCCTATTCCTATTGTGATGAATCAACCAAACAATCAGGCGAAAAATTAACTGATATGTGACTAGAGTGGGCTTTAAAGGATCCAAAAGCATTATAAGACATCCTTCCTTCTGGAACTAACAGTTTAATTGATGATATATGACATAAACAGGAAACAATTCAAGAATAAGAGGAAAGCATATACAGTGAGGATCTAAGGGCAAGAAGAGGCTATGGCTTCCCAGATTGCTCAGAAGAGTGAAGATGTGCCCTATTTTTGCAACATTTCTGTATTTTTCCCCCTCCTCCTCACTGCTACTAATTTGGACCCTTTCGTTATTATGTCTGGGTCATTGCAATAATTAATCCTTTCCTTTTTGCTTCCAGTTCCTCCAAATCATCACCAGTTTATTACAGGTCTGACCACGAGGGTAACTTTATAGTACTGAAAGGTATAATTCACAATGAAAATACAACTCCTATTAACATTTGTGTGTTGAGTAATCTGTGGCTGAATAAAGCACCAGGACCAAATGGTTTCATGCAGAAATTCCCTCAAACCTTTAAGAAATAGACTATTCTTATGCTGTTTAAACTGTGGCAGAGAAGAGTGAAAGAAGGAAACCAGGTCCTAACAATTATAACACATTCAGACAAATCTCACTCTGAGTTGATGAAAAATGCTGCATGAAAACTAGCAAATAGTATCTGGCATAATATTAGAATAATAATACATGATAAACAAGTGAGGGCTCATTCCTTGTATTGAAGGATGGTTTAATATTATAAATCTAAATATATTTCATGATATCAATGAGTCAAAGGATAAAAACATATGGATCACTTTGAGATCAAAAGGTATTTGATAAAAATGTAATCTCTATTTATAAAAATAATAGCTGTTAAGTAGGCTAGGAAGTCATTTATTTAATATGATTAAAATTGCTTTTTTTTTTTTGTCAAAACAAACACCAGTTTCATGGTGAAACACTAGAAGAATTTCCATTAAATTTTGAAACTGAACAATGATTCTGGTCTCAGCACTATTATTTAATGTTGTTCAAGAATAATATTGAAAATCAATTCAAGGCAGTGAGATCTAAAAATAAGAGGTGTACATGTTGTAAAGAAAACAAAATTACTCTTCTTTATAGTTAGTACATCTATCTGCCTCTAAGGTTCAAAAGAATCAACCAAGAAAAATTAGAAATAATGAGTGCATATCAAGAAAAAAAAAAGGAGAAGACTCAAATCAACAAAATTAGAAATGATAAAGGAGAGGTCACAACAGACAATGCAGAAATACAAAGGATCATAAGAGACCTACTATGAGCAATATATGCCAATAAAATGGACAACCTGGAAGAAATGGACAAATTCTTAGAAAAGTTCAGCCTTCCAAGACTGAACAGGAAGAAACAGAAATTATGAACAGATCAATTACAAGCACTGTAATAGAAACTCTGTTCAAATATCTCCCCAAAAACAAAAGCCCAGGGCCAGATGTCTTCACAGGTTAATTCTATCAAATATTTAGAGAAGAGCTAATGTCTAGCCTTCTCAAACTTTTCCAAGAAATTGCAGAGGAAGGAATACTTCCAAACTCATTCTATGAAACCACCATCACCCTGATACCAAAACACACAAACAAAAAGAAAATTACTAAAAAAGAAAATTACATATATGCAAAAATCCTCAACAAAATTCTAGCAGACAGAATCCAATAACACATTAAAAGGATCCTATACCATGATCAAATCAACTTAATCCCAGGGATGCTAGGATTCTTCAGTGTACACCAATCCATCAATGTGATACACCACATTAATAAATTTAAAGATAAAAATCATTTGATAATCTTAATGGATGCAGAAAAAGCTTTCAACCAAATTCAGCATCCACTTATGACAAAAACTTCAGAAAATGGGCATGGAAGGAACCTACTTCAACTTAATAAGGGCCATATATGACAGACCCACAGCAAACGTTATTTTCAATGGTGGAAAACTGTAAGCATTTCCTCTAACATCAGGAACAAGATAAGGATGCCCACTCTCATCACTTTTATTCAGCATAGTTTTGGAAGTCCTAGCCATGGCAATCAGAGAAGAAAAAGAAATAAAAGGAATCCAGATTGGAAAAGAAGAAGTAAAACTCTCACTGTTTGCAGATGGCATGATACTATACATAGAAAACCCTGTAAGATACTATCAGAAAGTTACTAGAGCTAATCAATAAATTTAGTAAAGTCACAGGGTAAAAAATCAATACACAGAAGTACCTTGCATTCCTACACATGAACAATGAAAAATCAGAAAGAGAAATTAAGGAATCAATCACATTCACCATTGCAAAAAAAAAAAAAAAGAGAGAGAGAGAATAAAACACCTAAGAATAAACCTACCTAAGGAGACAAAAGACCTGTATACCAAAAACTATAAGACACTCATGAAAGAAATCAAAGATAACACAAACAAATGGAGAGATATATTATGTTCTTGGGTTATAAGACTCAATATTGTGAAAATGACTATACTATCCAAAGCCATCTACAGATTCAATGCAATACCTATCAAATTTCCATGGCATTTTTCAGAGAACTGGAACAGAAAACTTTACAGTTTGTATGGAAACACAAAGGACCCCAAATAGCTAAAGCAATCTTGAGAAAGAACAATGCAGCTGGAGAAATCAACCTTCCTGACTTCAGACTATACTATAAAGCTATAGTCATCAAGACAGTATGGTACTGGCACAAAAGAGAAATATAGACTGATGGAGCAAGATAGAAAGCCCATAAATCCATGCACCTGTGGGCACTTTATTTTTGACAAAGGAGGCAAAAATATGCAATGGAGAAAAGATCATCTCTTTAATAACTGGTGCTAGGAAAACTGACAGCTCCATGTAAAAGGATGAAAATAGAACTTGTCCTAACACCATAAACACAGATAAACTCAAAATGGATTAAAGACCTAAATGGAAGACCAGAAACTATAAAACTCTTAGAGTAAAACATAGGCAGAACATTTTTGGACACAAATTGCAGCAAGATCCTCTATGATCCACCTCCTAAAGTAATGGAAATAAAAATGAAAACAAACAAATGAGACCTAATTAAAATTAAAAGCTTTTGCACAGCAAAAGAAACCATAAACAAGATGAAAAGACAACCTTTAGAATGCTGCTGCTGCTGCTAAGTCGCTTCAGTCATGTCCGATTCTGTGCGACCCCATAGATGGCAGCCCACTAGGTTCCCCCGTCCCTGGGATTCTCCAAGCAAGAACACTGGAGTGGGATGCCATTTTCTTCTCCAATGCATGAAGGTGGAAAGTGAAAGTGAAGTCGCTCAGTCGTGTCTGACTCTTAGCAACCCCATGGACTGCAGCCTACCAGGCTCCTCCGTCCATGGGATTTTCCAGGCAAGAGTACTGGAGTGAGGTGCCATTGCCTTCTCTGAACCTTTAGAATGGGAGAAAATAATTGCAAATGAAGCAACTGACAAAGGATTAACCTCCAAAATATACAAGCAGCTCATGCAGCTCAATATCAGAAAAACAAACAAACAAACAAAAAATCAAAAAATGGGCAGAAGACCTAAACAGACATTTCTCTAAAGAAGACATATGAATGGCCAATAAAACATGAATTGCTCAAAATTGCTCATTATTAGAGAAATGCAAATAAAAACTACAATGAGGAATCACTTCACACCAGTCAGAATGGCCACCATCAAAAAATCTACAAGTAATAAATGCTGGAGAGGAAGTGGAGAAAAGGAGATATTCTTGCACAGTTGATGGGAATGTAAATTGATACAGCCACTATGAAGAACAGTACGGAAATTTCTTTAAAAAAACTAGGAAAAAAACTACCATATGACCCAGCAATCCCACTGCTGGGTACATATACCCTGAGAAAATCATAGTTGAAAAAGACACATGTACCCCAGTGTTCATTGCAGCACTGTTTACAACAGCTAGGACGTGAAAGCAGCCTATATGTCCATCAACAGATATAAACAAGAATATAAGCAAGATATAAGCAAGAATACAGGAGTGGGTTGCCGTGTCCTCGTCCAGGGGAATCTTTCTGACCTGGGGATCCAACCCGCATCTCTATGTCTCCTGTATTGGCAAGAGGTTTCTTCACCACTAGCTCCACTTGGGAAGCCCTGTACATACATACAAGGGAATATTATTCAGCTATAAAAAGGAACAAATCTGAGTCAGTTCTAGGGAGGTGAACGAACCTAGAGCCTGTTATATAAAGGAAAGTAAGTCAGAAACAGAAAAATGAATATCATATATTAATGCATATATATGGAATCTAGAAAAATGGCACTGATGTACCTATTTGCAGGACAGAAATAGAGACACAGAGAATAGACTTACGGACACAGTAGGGGAAGGAGAGTGGGACGAATTGAGAGAGTGGCACTGAAGCATGTACTTTACTATATGTAAAATAGATAGCTAACGGGAAGTTTCTGTGTAACACAGGGAGCTCAACCCCATGCTCTGGGGCAATCTAGTGGGGTGGGATGGGGTGGGGGCTAGGAGGGAGGTCCAAGAGGCAGGGGACATATATATATATACTTATAGATTCATGTTGCTGTATGGTAAAAACCAACATAGCATTGGAAAGCAATCATCCTCCAACTAAAAAAAAAATAATGAGTGCATTTAAAGTGGTCAATTATGAAAATATGTGTAACAATTAGTGGCTTTTTTGTATTTTAACATATAATAATGAATGTGAAAATATGAGAGAAAATAATCCTATTTGTAAATGCAGCAACATCATAAAGTTTTAAGCAGAAGCCCTTTAAAGACAGCTGTAAAATTTAACCAGTAGACATCAGAGAAAACCTTAAATCAGTGAAGAGCTATAATTTATTCTTGGTTAAAATCTTCAATAGGGTAAAGAGGCTTCCAAGTTAATCAATAAACTCAATGTAATTTCCTCAAAAGTGGAGCAAGATATAAGGACTTAGCAACATGTTCTTTCAGGTGAAATTCAGAATGGCTTGGAAAATTCTATAGTGATTACCACCACATGGTAAAGTGCGATAAGGCTTTAGTCATTGAAGGAAGGGGCATTAGTCCAGAAGGGACAGGCCAATCAGAGCTAGAGAGTCCAGAATCAGCTTAGAGAGTCCAGAAATAGATCCCCAATACATGAAAATTTAACAGGAGAAACAGCCATCTTATAAATCTGTGGGGAAAGATAGACTCCTAGCCCTGTGGGAAATGAACCTAGGGTGGCTTGCTGCTTTATCCTTTCAACAAGATAGATCCCTCATTCGCCAAAAATTTAAACATGAAAAGGAAATTCATATAGGTATTTAAAAACATAGATTAATGTTTTTGATGCTCTTGTGTTGGGAAAGACCTTGTCAAGAATGGCAGGAAAGTCTGAAATCATGATGACAAATATTGACAGTTATGATTACATTAAAATTCAAATTTTACATTTTTAAAAACCACCTCACCCGCCATGAACAAAACTAAAGTATGGGGAAAATATTTGCAACATCTCTGACAGTCAAAAGATCCATATCTTTACTGTAAAAGAAATAATATAAAAAAGATAAACATCACAATAGGAAAAAGAACTGAGGACACAGTTTACAAGGGAAGATATTTGAGGCCATTAAATGTAATTAAATATCCAGTCTTACTAGTAATCTAAAAAAGAACGAAACAAAAGTAGAAGGTTTTACTTTTAACCCATCTAACTGCCAATGATTTTTTAAAACCTCAACAATATTCAGTGTGGGGAAAGGAGATGAGAACTGGGAACTCCAGCACAATTGGCAGAAGTACAAACTGGTTCAGTGTCTTGGGAAGATGGACATGATAAATATATAAAAACTTTTAAAATAAATATGTAAAAACTGTGCACCCTTTGACTCAGTCATTTTCATTACTAGGCATTTATGTTAACTGCTTAAAGAAAAATGTGTAAAATTACTCATTTTAGGGTTGTTTATAATATTTTGAAATTAACAAAAGTGTCTTCCAGTGTTGGTTAGATAAATTGTGATATGTACATTCACTGGCATATTATGCAGTTGTTTAAAGGTTGCTGTGTATCTATGTTCAGTAACATGAGGAAATCTCCAAGACACATTGATGAACTAGAGAAGCAACTTATAAAGCTGGTTATGTAATAATACTTAAAATAGCCAAGATATGGAAGCAACCTAAGTATCCACTGATGGAAGAATGGATAAAGAAAAAGTGGTGCATATATATATAATCATCTCTCTATATATATATGATAGAATATTATTCAGCCATGGAAAGAAAGAAGTCTAACCATTTGAAACAATGTGGATGGAACTTGAGGGGATTATGCTGTGATATAAGTCAAACAGAGAAAGACAAATACTGTATGATCTCATTTATATGTGGAATTGAAAAAAAAACAAACCCCCAAACCAAAAAGTTCAAACTCAGAGATGCAGAGAACAGATTGGTAGCTACCAGGTATGGGGCAGAGAGAAATGGGTAAAGGATCAAAGGTAAAAGCTCCCATATAAGTGATCCTGGGGGTGTAATGTACAGCGTGGTGACTGTAGTTATTAATTCTGTGTTGTGTATTTGAAAGTTGCTAAAAGAGTAAGTAGATCTTAAAAGTTCTCATCACAAGAAAAAAGGTTTTAAGTATATAAGGTGCCAGATGTTAACTAGATTCATGGTGATCATTTCACAATACATACAATTTCTTTTTAATAGAAGTATAATAGCCACTCCAGTATTCTTGCCTGGGAAATCCCATGGACAGAGGAGCCTGGCGGGCCACAGTCCATGGGGTCACAAAAGACCTGGACACAATTTAGCGACTAAACAATGACATAGGTGATTTACAATGCTGTGTTAGTTTCAGGTGTGATTCAGTTATGCATAGAATACATACAAATATTGAATCACTGTGTTGTATACCTGAAACTAATGTAATGTTACATGTCAGTTATATCTCGGTTTTTTAAAAGGCTGCTTATGTGGTACAGTCCCATTTATATAGTGTTTTACATATTTTATGTATATTATACATTAATTATATAGTCTGTATATTTACATATGTGCATATGCATATGTATGCTTAGAGAGATGACTGAAAGGATTTTTAGTGGTTGTCTCTCAGGATGAGATTTTGCATAAAACTCATATTTTCCTTATGTTTTTTCCATACTGCTTAATATTTCTACATGGCTATGTATTTTTCTGTAATCCACATAATTTTTAATGCCACTTTAACTTAAAAAAAGATGACTGGCAGAGCTGAGAATTATTCCAGCAGCTGCTAAGATTCCTGAATATTCATTCTAAGTAACCGCCTACCTTTGAGGGATATGGTCCTTCTTAGGAGATAGGGATGTTCTCGAGTCAAATTCAGGGGTCCCAAGAAAGAAATAGTCAAGAAACTGCAGAGTTGAGGAAGGGAGGGCTACCGTTTGAATCAGCTGGGAAGCTTTTTAAAGTCCTGTAGCCCAGATTGCACCAATGTCCAATGAAATGGGCAACTCTGAGGTGAGCCCAGGTATCCGTATTTTCAAAGCTCCTTTGTGATTCCAGTGTGTTGACAACTACTGGACCAGACCCAAAGCTGGAGCTCTGTCTGGTCCACAAGATTTTGGCGACTTTCTCACCCCTGATCAAAGGGCTTGTTGGAGTGGAGAAAGGGAGGGGTTGGGGGACCAAGACAGGAAACAAGTAGAGAATCTGCCTGCAATGTGGGAGACCTGGGTTCAGTCCCTGGGTGGGGAAGGTCCCCTGGAGAAGGAAATACCAACCCACTGCTGTGTTCTTGCCTGGAGAATCCCGTGGACTGAGGAACCTGGCGGGCTGCAGTCCATGGGGGTCACAAAGAGTCAGACACGACTGAGCAACTAACAATTTCACTTTCTTCCAGAGGTGTGGCAAGGCCTGGGTTGTATTTTATTATGGAGGCTTTGGGTTAAACTTAGTCCTTTAGATGGAAGGGGGTGAAGTGTGTGGGCTGGCCAGCTGGCATGTTATTGACCATTTTCCCTACCTTAAGTGGTTCTATTTTTGTTCTTTTTAGGGTTACAGAACAGGCTACACCTACCGCTATCCCTTCGTTCAAGAGAAAACCAAACACAAAAGTGAGGTGGAGATTCCAGCCACGGTCACTGCCTTCGTGTTTGAGGAGGACGGCGCCCCAGTGCCTGCTCTGCGGCAGCATGCCCAGAAGCAGCAGAAGGAGAAGACCCGCTGGCTCAACACGCCCAACACCTACCTGCGGGTCAACGTGGCTGACGAGGTCCAGAGGAGCATGGGCAGCCCTCGGCCCAAGACCACAGTAAGGAGGGCAGAGGGGCTCCGCTGGGGAGATCGGGGTCAGAGGAGAGTGCCCGGCCACCTGTGTGGGTTAAGCTGCTTTAAAAGGGGAACAGAGCAAACCTCCCCCAGGCCTAGGCTAGTCCTGTCTCCCCTTAGGGCTTCCTACTGGGCGTCTGGGAGCAGCCGCTCATGCCTACAGAGCAGATCACCTGCTTCTTGTACCTCTGTGCTGAGTTTCTGGGTCCAGAGGGTGGCTGAACCAGGTCACTCTCAGCCGCATGAAAACTTTTTGCTCCCACACCCGGAAGGGCTTCCGGGAAGTTCAGGGGATGGGTATCCAACATTTGAACTGACTATCTAATGCAAAACCAGGAGGGAGGTGGGTACTTGCTTCTATGACATTGTCCTCTCCCATTATACCCTCTTCTGTGGACTTGCTTTAGGCATTAGATGTGTCGAAGAGACCTGCCCAGAGGTTGAATTTTTACAAATTTTATGCTCTTTCCCTCTTTCTCCCTCACACAAACACCACTGACCCTTAATTTGATTTTCACTACTTACTTTGTAAGTAGCTGGCAGCCAAATAGAATAGCTCTGCATTTAAAAACTGAAACTATCCACAAGTCCTCTTAATACGCGAGGGGCCGCCTGTCTGTCAAAACTGGTCACCGAGGCTCTGTCCCTCTGAAGTGTTTTTTAGGGCTGTTGATCAGGGGCTTAGTTTGGTTGCTGGGTCATCTGCTGCCCATCTCTGCTCTGGGAGACAGATATCCAACTGCCCCAAGAGGAGGGAATGTGTTTGTCTGGGCTTGCTGACCTTCCATGCAGGCCAGTCAGCCCAGCTCTCCTGGGGTGGACCACTGGGGTGGATGGTGAGCTGTGTGTCTTTGTCTTACCCACCGGGCCTTGTGTGTGTTCAGTGGATGAAGGCTGACGAGGTGGAGAAATCCAGCAGTGGCATGCCCATACGGATCGAAAACCCAAACCAATTTGTGCCTCTCTATACTGACCCCCAAGAAGTGCTGGACATGCGCAACAAGGTAAGGTATAGCTAACTGCCTCCCATCTCTCCTCCCATGAGGGTGTAAGGAGGGGACGTCCGCAGGATGTGCCCGACTTACCCTCGATGCCTCTTATGGGAAAGAAAAAAAGAAAGCATTAGTCCCTCAAGTCATGTTTAACTCTTTGCGACCCCATGGAATATAGCCCACCAGGTTCCTCTATTCTTGGAATTCTCCAGGTAAGAATCCTGGAGTGGATTGCCATTCCCTTCTCCAAGGGATCTTCCTGACCCGGGGGTTGAACCCAGGTCTCCAGCATTGCAGGCAGATTCTTTACTGACTGAGCCCACACAGGAAAGAAGCGATCATTTATTGGCCACATTCCAGGCACCGTGCTAAGTGCTGTGCTTTTTTCATCATGTGTAAACATCTAAGAGAGGGGTGCTAGCTTCAGACAGTAGATGTGTCTAAGAGGCCCCCAAGTTGAATTTTTACAAATTTTATGCTGTTTCCCTTTGGCTCATTTTCAAAATTGCAAAACCCTATATATTTATTTCTCTACCTTGGCTTTACAGTTCACTCACTTATTTTCTTCATGTTACATTAAATACCTAAGTTGTAACAGAACCACCTCCAATAGGCCAGGCATGCTCTCAGAGCAGTGTTTCAATGTGTGCGCCTCTGGAATGCAGATTCCTGGGCTACCCCCAACCCTCCTCCCACGGGTTTGAGATTTAACATGTATGAGGTGTCCCTCTCCCCCAGGAATCTGTGGTTTAAACCAATTCCTCAGGGGCTTTATAGGAATATTGAAAATTGAGAATCCCCCTCAAGGATCTATCATGCCTCGTTTCACTCTTCATCGCTTACAATGATCTTCTTAGAGTTCATGAGAATCTGGTGTTTTACATCAACTACTCATTCCCTGCAACAGCCATGGAGACTGGCTTAGAGTGGACGTGATGTGTTACTGTGTATGTTCACACCACACTGGGCGGCCTACTAAGTACGCCCTGCTTCTGGACTGCTAGCTCACTCTCCCCTCCCTTTCCACACAGATTCGAGAACAAAACCGACAGGATGTGAAGTCGGCAGGGCCCCAGTCCCAGCTGCTGGCCAGCGTCATCGCAGAGAAGAGCCGAAGCCCGGTACAGCAGACGCTGCCCCCGCCTGCAGGGGAAACGAGTTTGCTTTCTGGGTCTGCAGTGCCCGGGGCTGGGCGGCAGGACCCCTGAGCCCGTATATGCTCAGCTTTCCCTGTGATCTTGGGCGCTGGTGCTTTTGCTGCAAAACGGATGCTGTGAGGACTGAGGACAGTGTCTTATCGCCCCATGTGGGCGCCGGGAGGGCGGGAGAGGGAGCAGGGAGCAGCCCAATCCGCCCACCCGCCAGAGTGATAGGCTTGCCCTGTTCTCTTGTGGAACTCCTCTCTGCCCTCTGCCAGTGCTCAGCAGGGCGGGCTCGCAGGAGCAGGGCTGGCCGCTCCCAGCGGCTCTATAGCTGCCTGCTCCAAATGGTTCTGTCCTCTGTGCTTGAATATGGCATCATCAGGCCACAGCTCTGAGAGGATGCCCATGTGCTCTCAGAGCGCAGACATGTATATAAGGACGGGTGCTCCACAGGAGGGGGAGGGCCAGTGAGTTGCCTACAAAACCCACATGGCGTTAGAAAATACAAAGTTGTTTCCATGCTTGAGATAGAACAGTGTTTGTGTAGTGCTTAGCAAAAGGGGTAAAGGTCAGAGTTCTGGCTTGTGTTGGAAATCATTGCTGCTCATTGCAAAGTCACAGTGGCATCTTCCTTAGCAGTAAGGGCTGGAGCTGGGTGTGTGGAGGATTCAGGGACCATGCCTCTCTGTAGAGCAAACTGATGTCATGATTGCAGATGGGGCTGCAACTCACAAGATGAGTGCCCGTTGGCAAGGGAAGTGTGAAGGTCATGCCACCCCTCCACCCCACCCCAGCTCAGCCAAGAGGAGGGACATCAAATATGCTACAGGGTCAAGGATAGACATACCCACCCCATGATATTGGGGGGAGGTGAGAGTTCGATACAATGAGCAAAATTATTAAAAACTCTGCCATTTATACCAAGTGCTCTCCTTGGAGTCCCTCATCTTGGGATCTTGGTGTTGGACTCTCTTGTGAACCCCATAATTCCCTAAGATAGGCCCAGTGCTGCCCTTCTTTTGGTAGGAGCCCAGGGCCCATCATCAGAATACCTGATGGGCTAGAAACAGCCGGCCCAGAGTGCATGGCGTGGGTCAGCTGCTCTGGCTCACCTCCCTTGGGCTTCACTTTCTTTGGCTCCTCAGCTCCAGAGCACTGTATCCCCAAAGGCCAAGAGGAGGATGCTGAGTTAGGATAAAGGGATAAAGGGCTGTGGGGTCTGAATATTAGTCCCTGTCCTGGGCTAGAGGGGTCAAAGGATTCCCGGAGCTCGCATAAGGCCCAGCGGTGAGCTCTCCAGAGCCAGGGGCTCCCCAGAGGAGGTGAAACACAGTGATTTTGCCAGTGTCCCTGCAGGGACCTGCAGAGCAGGCAGGTTGAAGATCCAAGATTCAAGACCTTGACTTCCTTGAATTTAAGACTGTGTGCACAACAGAGCTAACAGTTTGGACTGAGGATGCTAGAGTCACTGTGTGTTTTTGCATATGACTTACTGCTGTGTGCTGTGTGGCTTGTCCTGCTGCTGGGGGAGGAGGGGTGGTAGGTGGGGAGTGGCTGGCTTGAAGCTGGTTGAACTAACGCTTTGCTTGCTGGGTTTTGGCTGACTGACTGTGGGCCGCTGACTGTATTTGCATAGTGACAGCTTGCAAGTGTCCACAGGAGAGATTGCAATAAAGGTGCATCTTCCTTTTCTTTGGGAGCATCCTTTGATTTTATTTCTGGGGCAGAGGGAGGTACCCCTGCATTCATCCAGGCAGTTGCAGAGAATCCAGGTCCTGGGGTGAGACAGCTGTGGGAAGGAGTGAGCAACCCCACCCCAAGGCCCTGAGCTGTTGCCAAGGAGCTGCTTGCCACGCTGTCCCTAGCAAGACCATGAGCAGCCACATGAGTCTGAAAGGAAGCTGGGGCCTGGGCCCCAAGCGAGGCGTTCAGAGGGCAACACGCTCTGTGGTTAACTTTCAGTCCACAGACAGCCAGCTGATGTCCCAGGGCCAGGCGGATGCCAAAGATGAATCCGAGGAGACGGCGCCCAACCCCTTCAGCCAACTCACGGACCAGGAGCTGGAGGAGTACAAGAAGGAGGTGGAGAGGAAGAAGCTAGAACTGGAGGGTAAATAACCCCGGGGGGTCGGGGGGGGGCAGTGCTTTAGGACCTGCTGGAGGGAGGGGAGAGCTTGGGGCACCCGGGAGGCAGCAGAGCAACTGAGGCCATCACTACCGCCTGCCCCCGTCCAAGCAGCCAGACCCCACTCCTTCCTGCCCACCAGAGCCCCCAGGGCTCCGTCCAGGCTTCTCTGCTTTGTTTTCAATCTTCATTTGCTTCCCTGTGTCTCTTCTCTCTCATGTCTTCAATTTGACCTCCCTGCCTCATCACCAAACAATATTCTTATGAGCATAATACTGTAATTCCCAGTAATGCCCCTCATGGCTCATACCTGGCAGTGGTTACACGGTGCTGCTGTGACCTCACTGACGCTCTCACCTGGGAAGGAGTTAATCCGTGTGGTGCTTGCTTAGAGTAGGGCCTATAAATACGGCCTAGGTCAGTAAGCACCAGACAAATGTTAGTTGTAATAATATGATCATTATTATAGTGATCACTGTTGTTGACGGATCTATCTGGTTTGGTATAAACCTGGCAATCAGAACTGTCAGCAGCCAAGGCCTTTATGTCAGAATCTCAGTCAAGCCCATCTGTCCACACTGACTCTTGAGAGCTTGTTCATGCTTTTGTCCCTTCCTGGCAGAGTTTCCCTTCTTGGCTACCTTATTCAATATTGTCTACACTTCATGCACCGTGGCAAACTTCTCTCCATCTAGGAAGCCTTCTCTGTTCCCCTCATGAGCTGTCCCTTCTCTTTGCTCTAGATGAACTTGGGGTCTAAGACACAGGACTTAGCTCTTGATTTTGTCCACCAGACAAGATGATGCTGAAAGCTCAGCTTCTCTCTGCACTGGTGCAGAATCAAATCTCGGAGACAGAGTTTTGGGTGAAGTAGATAGGAATAGCTTTATTGCTTTGCCAGGCCAAGGGGGCAATGGTGGGCTAATGCCTTCACAACTGTATGTTCCAACTTGGGGAAGATAGTGAGAAATTTTGTATTAATTGTCCAAAGAAGGGGTGATCAGCTTGTGGACATTCTTTGGATGGGTTAGTGGTGAGGTAAGTAGGAGTCAGCATTGTCAACCTTCAGTTCCAACTGATCTGGGGTCTACATGCTTGTGGGCAGCATATCATTATTAATCATTACCTTCTTCCACTTGGAAGGCGTTTCAGTATCTGCAAAATAGCTCAAAGATATGGTGTGTGTTTCCTCTGATGGGCCTTGCCCCAAGGCTGCTCTTGCTGTTTGTTTCTCCCTCGTCTCACCTCCTGTCCCTTTTATAATTAACAACAGCTTGAATCTCCCCATTGGAACTCAGGGAAGGTCATGGAGGTTGAACGAAGGTAGCTTCCTATAATCAAAGAAATGGGGGACAGAGAGGCCTTGTGCCCAGGAGTCCCAGAGGCCCCTGCATGGTATCAAAGGCTTTTATTCCCTCAGGGAAGGACCTTCTTCCACATCCCCTCGCCACCCAAAGTCAGCCATCTTCCGCACAAAGGCACTAGAAGAACCCTTGCCAGCTTGCTTGGAGTTCTCACGTGCCAGTCGAGGAAGTAGATAGAAAAATATAGTGCTTTTTGTCTCTAGAGATTGTTTGGGCTGAACATGTAAATTGCATAAATAGTATATGAGCTGCATACAAATGGTGGGCGGGAATTCCCCTGCAGTCTTGCATCCACATCAGGGGTAATATAATCCATCGAGGATGTGATTTGATGGAGGAGACAGAACTGGACTCTGACTCCTCCCATTTGCCTCGCCCAGAGTGTAGCAGACATTTTAAAAAGTGTGTGTGTTGGTGTGGGGGTGGAGGGGATGGGGAAGCAGCCAATTCCAGTTAGAAGAAATGAGGACCACGTGGAAGAAAGCATTGCCTTAAAGCACTGTGTCTGCGCATCTCTCGTCTCCCTGGCCTCTGTCCTGAGTTGCTTGTCTGTGTTTCCAGGAGAGAAGGAGCCTGCCCCAGAGGAACCCGGCTCCCCGGTGAAGTCTGCACCTGCTTCTCCAGCTCAGAGCCCGGCCAAGTCCGAGCCGAAGAGCCCTGCGGGCTCTCCCGCCAAATCTGTGGACGGTGAGTTGAGCTGAGCCGCTGGCAGGGAGGAGGCACCTCCACAGACCGAGAAAGGGGTCTGCAAGGGGTTGTGCACTGCAACGCCCCCGCCTTTTCACACACGCTGCCTTCCTACCAGAAACTCCTTCCCCTCTGCTGTTCCTAGGGATCCTGAAATAGAGGTTACCAGTTTTAAGCTTGTTCCATTCACAAGCTGTGACAACACACCTTACGGGTATAGCCCGGTCTAAGCAATGCTGAGTACGTTAATGATTGGCCCATAGCCGCCTCGTCTCCAACTCAGGCCAGACTGGCTGGTGGGCCTTTCTAGATGCAGCAGCCCAGTGCTTAGACCCTACTGTGCACAGGATTCACCTAGGCATCTGGTTTAAGTGAAGATTAAAATGTTAAAATTAAGATGCAGTAAGTCTGGGGTGGGACCTGAGGCCCTGCATGTCCAGCAAGCACCCAGGTAAGGCTGATGATGTCCCTGTCAACCTTGACTGTGCGTTGGAATCACCTGGGGAGCTTCACAGTTCCTGACACCTGCCAGGGTCCTACCCCAGTGATTCTGAGTTCAGTGGCAGAGGAGTGCAGCCTGAAGTGTTAAGATCTCTCTCCAGGTGAGTCTAATACATAGCCCAGGTTGAAAACCACATCATTAGATACTAGCTTATAGAACAGAGCTCTAGGCCCAACTTAACTGCTAACTAATGAGAACTCAACTGCTGATTTTAGAAGATCAGTCTCCATGCCTCAGTTTCCTTGTCTGTCAAATGGGGCTACTAATATTGCTTTTTAAGGTTCTTTTATGTATAATGGAAGGTATAGATGAAAACATACTTGGAAAGAGCAAAAGCATGATTTAAATATAAGATCCAATTGTAGTTATGATTAATTGTATAGGTTTGGTAGATAATAATAATATAGTCCACACCTCCCAGATCATGAAAGTGTCTTTAATGAGCTTCTGGAATCACTGTGGGGAATGAATGCTCCTCCCCTGGGTTCCCCGAGGCCCTTACCAGGGAGGGCTGGACCCCAGGCAGATGGCACCAGCTGGGTGGCCTGATGGAACCTTCCCCTTGCTGGGTAGAATGGCCAGACATGTGGATGCTGCTTGCATACCGCAATCCTGAGCTCCTTCTGTAAATGAGTTGTTGCCTTGACCACAGGCCTAGCGCTGCCAGAGGAAACCCATCTGCTTGAGGCCAGAGCCTGAGTGGATGTCCCGTGACTGTGTTCACTCTGTCTCGTCACAGTGTTGCCGGCCTGTCTGCACGATGTTTTCCTCTCTCTTCCCATTTGTGCCTTCATCAAAGGAGTTTCCTCTGATTCTGAATACCTGTCTCTGTTGGAAGTATAGAGATGCTGTTTACTAACTTACTCCAACACTCACAATGTGGGGAGGGAGGACTTTTTCAAAGGAAATAGGTTTCCCCTCAATTTTTAATTTGCAGTTCACAACCTTGCCTTTGGGAGGTTTCCTAAGTGTAAATGCCATGACCAATTCCACATGTGCTGTGCATGGACTAGGCTCTCTCTAAGATAGATACACTCATGCACACTCTGGTATTCACGTGGGGCACACCACCCACAAGCAACAAGCCCCCACAGTGAATGAACTGTGGGACCAGCTGCTGGGTGCTCCCCTCTGGCTGTTCCTGTGGCCTCAGGAGCACGTCTGGAGCCCATTCCTAATGCACGGGCCCATCTAAGGAGCCTATGATGTCTTCTAGGGCTGGAGGCCAGAGCCTGAATGACCTGGGGGCACAACTGCCTGATCTGGATGCAGAGAGCACCCAGCCTGCCCGCTGTCTGCAGCATCCCTGCAGCCAACTGCAGGAAGGCGATGCCACTGAGAGGAGGCTTCCATTTCAGCTCTTGGGAGCCCCTTAGAGCAAGCTCTGCTGTCCAGTGGTACAGAGGGCAGGAGGAGGAGGATGTAAGGGATGGGATCACTGCTTTCCCACTGCCTGAATTCCTGCTTTTCTCTGACCCAACTCTGAGCTCCATGGAGAGGCACATCCCAGTTGAGTGGTTAGAAAAGAGACTTTCTGAAATAGACAGAGTTGGGGAATGTGGACCTCTTTGGAGCTGACCTCATGTGATGAGGCCCAGTTGGAGCTGTCTAGGGTGACTATTGTGAGGTGGGGCTGGGTGGCTTGGCTATGCTGCCTGATGGCTTGCCCAGCTTCTCAGGGTGACAGGGCTAACCCTCCAAGCAGCATCTGCACTTTGACGTGTAGCTCACCTATTGGGTCAGGAATGGCTTTTCTCCATCTGTCACCATACTCTCAAATCCTGTTGTGCTAAATCACCTCACCATCACTCTTCCTCTGTCTCCTTGACTTCTACCTCCCAGTCTCTCTGAAAGAGGCGTTCAAGTCCTCCTCCCTCACCTCTGTCATCTCTGTCATCACCTTCTCTTTGACCAGCTCCTGACTGTCCCTGTCCCTGCCAACTCCATCCCCCCAGGAGCACTGGCTAGCCCTGCAAAGAAATAGCCCTGCATTTGACATTAGAAGTTCAGCTCTGTCACTGACTAATTTAGCCATCTCAAATAAGTTGCTTAAAAACACTAAAGAATGGGGAACTAACATGAATCCTTTCCTTTCTTAATTCACAGCATCGTTATCAGGATAAAAGGAGCTCCTAAATATAAAAGGATCCTGTACTGTGCTTTCATAAATGAGCTCTCACTGTTTTCTGTGTTCCCAGGGGTGTGAGAGATACTATACTGCTTGCTGTTTTAAGTCACTAAGTTTTGGGATGGTTTGTTATGTAGCAGCAGATAATTATTAAATCATAGCGCTTAATGAGAACCGGTTTATGGAAATTAGTTCTTCTGTGGGTTGACTAGGCTCAGTGGGTTGGTTCTTCTGCTCTACTGATGTCAGTTGGAGCTGCAGTCATAGGGGTGCCTGACTGAACTAGAATTTCCAAGATAATGCACTCACCTGTCAGGTGCCTTGGCAGGAATAGCTGGAAGGCTGGGCTCAGCTGGGACAGTGGAATGGCTGGGCCTCTTTGTCTGTCTGTCTCTGTCTCTCTCCATGTGATTGTAGGTACTCTTCATGTGGCCTCTCCATCTATGTTCCCATTAAGGTTGTTGGACTTTATACATGGTGCCTCAGGGCTCCCCAAACAGAAGCTAGCAGAAGCTGCCAGGCCTTCTTAATTCTTCAGCCTGAGGCTGGTTAGTGGCACTTCCTTTAATGGCATTTCCTCTAGTGGCACTTCCTCTGCATTCTGTTGCTTCTTCCAAGTCACAGGGCCATCCCATACTCAGTGTGGGAGGGGGCCACACTCAAGTGTAAAATTAGTATATTGGTAGTAGGTTTAGAAAAGGGCAAGATCATTGTCAAATGTCAAGGGAGGCTTGAACCAGACCATGGGGAGATATATGCTTGGATTGGCAGACAAGAGTATAGTGAGCTTTCCAGCAAGTGGGCTTTTCTGGGAAGGGACACTGGAGGACTGAGAGACAAGTGTTTGGATGCTGAGGGAAAGTGAGAAATCCACTCTGAGAGGTAAGTACCCAAACAAGCTTGCCATCTCCCTCCCAAAGCACCTCTGTTCCTCCTCCAGCCTCTGCAAGCCTTTCAGCTCTTTCCAACCCATGAGGGTGTAGATATTGTCCCTGACTGCCAAGCCCAGTCTTTCTCTGAAAGAGAAAGGACACTCTCCCTACTCCCTTTCCTCTTCGTCCTGCTTCCTGACCACCATCCTTGGATAGACACCCCCATTTTCCAGCCTCTACTTCATTCCACCCACTCCCACATCTGTCTCCTACTCCCAGAGCTCCAAGTGCCCCATCTAGGAAAGAAAGCCAGTGATTCTCCTTAGGGGATGTGAGAAGGTGAGTTTCCATTTGCTTCTAGTTACTGGGGCTCTTCCCAACCTGGTCTTCAAATAGCTGAAGACCCATCAAGTTCTGATCTTACCTGTTTTGGGCTTTTAGCAGAGGAGGGATCTGGACTCTCAGAGCTGGTCCTTGATGCTTTTCTTACTGGGGCCCAATAAGTCTTACTAGAGCCCTGTCCTGCTGCCCCTTTTCTTGGTCAGACACACCCTTCAGCGTTTTTGGTTTCCTCCAGGTGAGGGAGTGATGACCTTAATTTGGAACCTTACTTCTCCGAGGCCTGTCGCCTCCCAGCCCCACTTTGTATTTTCTGCTGCTCCCTGAGCAGTTCATCATGAGAGAGCTCTGTATACTGCCAGCGTCTCTCAGCTTTGGTCTCAGCATCTCTCAGCATGGTCTCATTTTCTGGATGGGGAAGAAGAACCTGGGTGTGTGCTCCTAAAGCAAGACACAGCAGAGGCTGCAGCTGTGGAGGAGGCTGCTGGGGTGGGCATGGGTGAACGGTGCTGTTGGAGTGAGGATGCCTATTACCACTAGGGCAGGAAGTGGTACATGGACAGAAATGGGGAGCCCTCTAATCCACAGTTATGTTCATGGAGCTAGAAAGCAGGTAACAAAGTCATCTGAGAGGGTGAGACTTGAGAAACACGGCCTCATGGGTCACCTAAGTGAGGGGCCATGAAAGGAACAAAAGTCCAGGAGATTGAGAGTGGGGACAGAGGAGGAGGTTCAGGAGGTAAGGGCCGGCACACAGGCTGCTGTTTGTTTACATGGTTGGCTCAGGCTGTGACAAGTAAGAAAGATGACAATGTGTGGTGTTGGCTTGGTTGGAATAAAACCATTCACATGTTCATTTGTTTGCTGATGCATTCAACCATTCATGGATTCCACAATCACTTTTTGAGTACCTCCTATGAGCTAGTTACATAGGTAATTAAACACAGTCTTGTCTAATTTATTCCAGTTTTGAGGGAGGGGTTAGACATTAAAAAGAAGTGATTGTTTTATAGTTGCTGTGATGGAAATTTGTATAGTAGGGGCCAAAAGGAGTGACACATTCTACCTGGAAGCAGGAATGGGATCAGGAAAGAGTTTAAGGGGAGGGTAAGACTCAAGCTGATTCATTGTGTGGGTGAAGGTTGGGGACATGGAGAAGATAGAGAAGGGTGGTCCAGGCAGAGGGAAACAGGCTGTGATGGCAGAGAGGGGTCCAGGGACAGACGGTTGATGAGGCCAAAAACAGGTGAGGAGAGGAGAGGAGAGTGGTCAGGGGGAAGGTTGTGTCTGGACTGCTTTCCTGTGTTCAAGAGCATGGCCAGTGATGACCATGGGAATGCACGGTGGGAGAGCGGGCTGTAAGGACCATAGGAGTCAAGGGATTTAGAGGACTTGGTAGGTGGATGATGGCAGGATGTGGGCCAGACAGAAGGAAGATGGGAGGCATGGCCAAGACCCTCAGTACTAAGAGAGGACAGTCCTCAGGAGTCATTGGAGAAGACTTTGGTTTGCCCAGAGAGTTAAACTAGCCCATTCTTCTGCTTTCTAACTGTTCCCAAATTTACCCGCCTCTTCTGTGTAACCAGATATTTCTTCAGTCTTTACCCTGTCAAGAACCCTAGTCCTTTCCCAAGATGTCTGTTTTGTCCCACTCTGTAAGTGACCTGCCCCACCTTCCCTAGCTATCCCTTCTACTTACACACATGCACACTCACATTCACACAATACAGTCATACACATTAACATGTACACATGTGTGTGTTCAACATGCGCACTCACACTTGTGTGCAATCACACATGCATACTCACACATGTACACTAACACATGCATACTACGTGCACACTCACATACATGTGCATGCTCACACACTTAGATACACATGCTCACTCATATGTGCATACGCACAAGCACACATGTTCACTTTCACACATATACATGCACACTCACACACAAAGTGCTCATGTGCACTCACATACAGACACATGTGCAAACATATGCATAATGCACACACACATGCACTCACACACACACTTGCACACTCACAGAAGTGCACACTCACACATGTGAATACTAACACCCAGCCACAGTCACAAATGTGCACTCATGCACAGACTCACACAGGGACTCACACACATGCACGTGCACACTCACGCAGATACACATGTTCACTCAAACGTGCATACTCACATGCACACGTGCACATTTCACACATGTACACTCATGCACACACAAGCACTCATGTGCACTCACATACAGACACATGACACATGTGCAAACATGCATAATGCACATGCACACACGTGCACTCTCACACACACTTGCACGCTTACAGAAGCGTACACTCACACACGTGCACACACATGCACATTAACATCCACAGTCACACATGTGCACTCATGTGCACACATACACAGGTGTGCACTCACACACATGACTCTCACACACAGATACACTCACACCTCTCAGTTTCACACAGTATAAAGAGCACATTTGGACATCATGACCCATTTACATCTGTAGACAAGAGCCCAGAGTCCCCAGCCCGCCAAGGGCCTGTTCTCTACTGTCTGAGCCCTGCCACTGCCTCCCCTGACAACGCCAGCCTGCCACTCCCCTGGCTCTACATTTCCCATATAGAATTGCCTGCTAATGGTTCTGTTAGCCCCAGACAGAAGCTCTTGTCTGAATGAAATCTAATGGGTCATGTGTTTGGATCTCTTTCTAGAAGAGCCTAAACTGACGGAAACAAGCAAAGCCACCACAGAACCAGAAGTGACGCAGCCGGAAGGAGTGGTGGTCAACGGGAGAGAGGACGAGCAGACGGTGGAGGACACCCTCAGCAAAGGCCTCAGCCAGATGACCACCAATGCTGACACGGATGTCGATACCTCCAAGGACAAAACCGAGTCTGTCACCAGCGGCCCCATGTCCCCAGAGGGCTCGCCTTCCAAGTCTCCCTCAAAGAAGAAGAAGAAATTCCGCACCCCATCCTTCCTGAAGAAGAGCAAAAAGAAGGAGAAAGTGGAGTCCTGATCCGCAGTCCCCTGGGGCTCCCATTTGTGTCTCCCCTACCCCTGCCCCGCCTTCTCCCATCTCTGACCCTGGAGGCGTGGGGCCGAGGAGGGGTCGAATAGGCCCTGGATCACACTCCGATGGGGAACTTAGAGATTGTCCCCCCCAGCCCCTCATTGTCCCTCTGCCCCACAGAAACCAGGTGACTTTCCCAAGGTCACTCAGCTAGTTCAAGGCAGAGCTCGCACTAGAATTCACGTCTTCTGGCTCGAGGTCCTGTGCTCCTTCCAGACACAACACTGCCTAGTCGTGGGCCACCCTCACAAGGATGCTGCCCCTGATCTGAGCCCAGGGCAAGGGGCCAAAGCCGGCCGCTAGCTCTCACCAACCAGGCCCCATTCACACAGGCTGAGGCTTCCCAGAGCAAGGTCCTTGTCCTTGTGGGAACCCAGTCTCTTGCTGATGGAGCTATCACTATATTTAGAAATCTCTCTTCTCTTTCCTGTAAGGTAATGGCCCTGCTGCTCACAGTACCCAGACAAATGGACCTCTCCCCTCCTCCAGAAGTTAATCCCTGTTCCCAAGGGCTGATGGCTTAGCTTGTGCTTCCCCAACCACTAACCCTGAGCTTTCTTCATGGAACCTCTGGAATGATGGCCAGAACAGTTGTAAGAGTGGGCAGGCATGAGGGCAGCCAGGTCAACCACAAAGCAGGGGATGGTTTGATCAATATAAGAAGCCAGGGACTTAACACATTTGAATTGTGCATCTCAGGCGCTTGAAAACTAAAACCAAATTTAGCTTAGAAAAAAACTCGTCTCATGCTCAGGGCTGAAATTTGGGGAAATTTTGATCTTCTGTTAGCTTTGGGTTGTACAAGGAGGATCAGGACAGTGTGGATATGTGACGCCTTTCCAGCATTCCTGACACTTGAGCAACACTGCTTGTCTGGTTTGCCTCCAGTCCAGTATTAGGGGTCCCCTGACTTTCCCTCAAACCTAGAAACCCTGGCTCATAGCCTGGAACTGGCATCTTACCCTTGGCCCCTTGACCTTGGCTCCTCTGGGTTATGGGTCCAGCAGAGGAGAATGAGGTGAGCTCTTCAGTATTAATCCTCTTGGATCAGCTTTCAGAGAAAGGCTTGGGTGTCCCTGGCCTTGTCACTGTCTGTCCATCCATCCTAGGGCCTGTAAGAGCCACAGCTGTTTTTGAAATGCCATCACTATCTTTCATACCTTTTGGTGGGACATTGATCTATGAGCATTGTTGGCTCCTAAAAAATAGACAATCCATTCTCTTTTAAGCACAGTGTCTTCAAAGAATATTTTCCCTTTCTGTCCTGAATATTGTCAAAGTATTTTTGAAAGTTCTTAATCATAGTTTTCCGCTTTTGAGCACTTACTACACACACACACTCACACACATACACACACACTATGCGGGCTTCACATACACTATATCCTTTAACTCTTGAGACAGTACTGTGATGTGGGTCAGATTATTCCCATTTTATGGGTATGAAAACTGAGACCCCCAAAAGATAATTGACTTGTATCAGTGACTTGGCTAGAAAGATCCAGAGCCTGGATTGAATCCAGGTCTGTCAGAGTCAGCGCCTTTGCACTTAGCAGCTGTGATAATCAGAAAACTTTAATTTCCAAGAGTGGTTGTTTTAGTCCAGGACTGTTTCGTTTCTGCAACTGGTTCTCCACTGCATAAGTGAAGGTGGGAGACCACCCACCTTTCCCCCATCAGTGCAAAGTAAGCTCCTGGTGACTGTCGGCTGTGGCTGGGCCAGTGTGGACTTCTGACAAAGGAGAGGCCAGAGCCTTCTGGTTGGGGCCAGGAGTACCATCCATAGTTGGTAAGGATGAGGCAAAGAAACGAAACTGACACATTACTAAAGAAAGCCCAATACTGAGTGTCCCTAGAGCAGATTCCTAACTGCTACCCAGACTCCTCTGTTTTACTTCTGAGTCAAATCTTGTGATGGACGACCCAGGTCAGAAACATCTGTGATGTGGGAAATGCCTTTCAAAGCCAATCCTTTGATGCCTTCTTTTAAAGAAAACTATTTCACATCCATCCATTCATCCTGATATTTGTTAAGGATCCACTCAGCGGCAGGCACTATGCTGACATTAAAAGAAAATAATCGTTGTGACTAGAATAGTCAGTGGCAGGTGGTGTTAAGAGCAAGGTAGGATGGACACAGCCACTGGTGCAGCTTTCTGTGTTTGAGTGACTGTGGCTCAGAAATAATCTCGACTGACTCTTTGCTTTCAACAAATTCTCTCTATTCTCTTTACAACAGGGAGGCCTCATTTAGATGAATGTGCCTTGCAGGAGTTTATGCCATGGGGCCACCTCGTATCCATCCATCTGTTCCTTCTTCATGTGTTCAAAAACCATGCATGAGCTTGGGTCATGGGCCAGGCCTGAGGACTGTCTCTGCCCAGAGGAGGTCTCCGAGTCTAGGAGGAATGTTACGGAATAGGCAAGGGTGTGGAGGTGGCATAAGGAGGCATCAATTTACTATCTTCCAGGCCAGAGAAACCTTCCTGCAAGGAGTGATGCTTGAGTTAGGTTTTCAGAACAAAGAGAAATTTTCCAGGAGGACAAGAGGATGAGCAGGACATTGGTGATAGTTGAAGTGCATGTGCAAAGGCCTGGAAGTTTGGAATGCCAGGTGCGTCCATGGAGTGATTCATTGTTGCTGGGACAGACAGTGTGAGGTGGGTGGTGGGCTTCAGTTCATGGGTGAGCAGGGTGGATTGTAAAGAAACTGGTAGAAGGTGTGGGGGAGCTAGACTTCCTCATGTATAGTGTCTGGCGCCGCTGAGGGCTGTGGTCAGGGTAGATCAAGAGCAGGTTGCATTTTAGAAAAATTCCTTTGGTGGCTGAGTGGAGAATGGAGTGGAGGGCGGGGGGGACAGTGCTGGAGGATTGGGAGGGCTCCATGAGGAGGCCTTTCTGAAACAGGTGTGGTGAGCTGCCTTACACTGCCTTTATCTTTATAGCAAATAGTGAGCTTGTAGTGCAGAATTCATTCCCATGAAATTCTCTGGAGAAGGCATCTGATGAGAACTTTACAGTGAGGAGAAGGGATAGTCAAAGAGCTAATGCTCAGTGCAGTTTTGGGTTCTGTTTCGTCTCGGGCTAGAGTTGCTAGGAGAGCCGTCGCGTCCCCCAGTCCTTTTCTCCTCCCCTCACGAGTGTAGGAAATGCCTGGTGGGGCTCAGAGGCCGTGCTCTGAGTGCTACAGAAGCAGGCGTGGGGTCCAAACAAGACCACAGGCTCTTAGGATGAGAAGAAGGGACATGTTCTTTGGCTCTGAATAAAAGTTTGGCTGAATACTTTGACCAGTTGTCTGTCTGGAGAAAATGTACATATGGGGAGCTCAGAATTGTTAGGCCATAGGACAGTTTCCAGTAAAGTGTAGCTATACCATGGAAAAGGATGAGAAAGTGTAGACAAGCAAGCTGTGGTCTGGATGCTGAACTGGGGAGCGGAGTGGTTTCTGAGCCTGTTTCCTTGGGAAGATGGGCAGGTGTGGGAGTGAGGAGGCGGAGGGAGAGATGCTTATAGAGACACAAGCTTGGCGCCAGTGGCTCTCTGTGTACGGGCTGGTACCCGACAGTGATGTGTGAGAGCATGCACAAACTTCCCTGAAACTTTGCAAAAAGTGCTGCCAAGAGACCAGGCCAGATTTGTGCTCCATAACAGCCTCCAGACCTGACCCAAGTTATACAGATAAAAGTAACCTCCCTCAACATTCCTGTAAAGAAGACGGGGTTCTTCTTCTGTAGACAGATGAATTCTTTTTGAAGGACTTGGTGGGAGGGAGCTGGATAAGAAGCCTGGTCCAGTAGGAACCCCACTGGGGAGCATCACTCTTATGCCACTGATTGCTCATGGAGCCCAGCCTCTGCCCCCTGCCTAGTGGTATGTCGGTCACTCCTGAATAGGGCAAGACAGTCATGCATGTGGCTCAGGGCTGTCATCACAGAGGGCTCCTACCGTCAACATGGGGAGAAGGGCCATGGGGCCACTTCTCCTGTTGCTGTGGGTTTGAGAGAAACATTCACCCAACAGCACAGTTCACTTCTGAAAGCCTAGAAGATGGAAAAGAAGGGTGGATTTTTCCACGGAGGTAGGCAGAGGGGCGGATGGACACATAGCCCACCCTCAGCCTCTGTGCCATCTTTTGCATGAGGATACATTTTATGCTGTAGCTCCAGGCAGGAGTATGCAGTTTTTGTCTATTGAACAAATGAAAAAAGTTACTGCCTTCCCCTAGGATCCTCGTGTGGGTCAGTGGCAACCCTCGAGGTGGCTGTACTTTTCAGTTGTCTCTCTGAACACAGAAGAAACAGGTCCTTTTACATCTTCTGTACCACATGAGCTCAAGCCTAAGATGATAACATTCAAAGAGTCTGAGAAGAAATGAAGGAGAGGACACATCTGTTCTCTCTACCTCCTTAGAAATGACAGGGATCCTCACAGTTCAAAACCTGAAGGGACTTTCTGTCACCACAGCTCCACATCTGTTCTGATAGGGGCGCTTTAGAGTGTCAGAGGCCTGAACTGACTCATGTGCTCGTTGGCTGTTTATCTGTGGGCAGGTCCACGGGTGCCACAATATGAAAAAATGTGCACAGTACACAGTAGGGTGATGAGCTCCAGACGTCCTGTCTAGGCATGGACGTGACCTCATTTTTACCAGAACTGAGTGCACAGGTAGAGGCCTGTCACCCATGCACACCGATCCCTCTTCAGCCTCCCACAGTATGAGGGTTTCAGGCGGGGTGTCCCTCTCGACCCGAGAAAGCGCCTTGCATTCTTTTCATACAGACAGGCTTCTCCTTTGGGGAATGATGAGGGAGAATCTTCGGTTAGGGTTTTCTTAGAAGTATAGAAGTTGTGGTTCGTGTTGGTTTGTACTTAGGTGGTATGAAGTTTTGCCAAATTGATATTTGGTGACCTTTGCCTTCAAGATTGCCCCCAGAGTTGAGTCATCACTATGAGACATTGGGGCCTGAAGACAGAGGAGGAGTGGTCGCCATTACTGACGTGAGGAGGGACTTGGGCGAGGCTGGCCTGGGGAAGCACCAGTGGCTGCCCCCGGGTAGTCAGCCCCCGACATTTCTCACCCACTCTTCCCAAGCAGCAGTGATGGGTAAACCCCCCCTCTCTCTTAGTAGTGTGAAGAAAATGAGGCCTTGAGGGGGTTGGTAGGAGAATAGCAAGAAAAGCCCTAATCTCTTTCCCCCAGAATCTTGTATAATTCGGAGACATGCAAAGGCCAGATCTTCTCTTTGAAAGTGAACCAGAAGGAGGAAGACAGGTGGACCAAGGACAGGGGCTGCATTAAGTACATCAAAGCCTTCATAAAATGGGAATAGATTTTGGGGACCCCAGCCCCTACATTTCAACTCTACCCCATGCCTATCAGTCCTGCTTTGTGGGTGATTGATCTCCACAGGCTGCTCCACCTTTAAATTTCTGTAAACTACGCTACACCGCTGAGCCCCAGCCCTCTCCCGGTGCGGGGGGAAGGGGTGCAGAACTAGTCCTGAGCCCGGCTGGCCTGGCAGGGCGCAGGGGCCCTGGTGGAGTGCAGTGTTCTGTAAAGCTGTGGATGGTCTCGGTGATACGTCTGTGTCTGACAATCGTCCTCCCCTTGTACATACCTGGTCTGTGTTTAGCTTTTCCTAGTATTGTGAGGTTTCAAATAGGGGTTCCATGTAAATACTCTTTCTGCTACTGAAATGCCAGCCCCCTGATCGTGCATCCTCCCCACAAAGGGTTTTGCCTTTACGCTAACACTTTTTGAGCCACTGGTGTGCAGATTGACTAGTTTCTTGGGCTTTTATTTTGCAATTTTTATATATATACACACACACATATATAATATAATATATATATATATATTTATGGGTTGGTTTTGTACAGTTTTCTGTTTGAATCTCTGAGCACCAAAGCTGCCCTTGGATTTTCAAGAGAACTTTCCAAAGCCACTTGCTGAGCCCCCGCTGCTTTGGTGTTTGTGGTGCCGGGTGATATCTCTGCCCCTGGATTTCTGTATGTATGTGCTGTTTTCTCACCTGCAGATATTACCCTAGTAAATCTACCATGCTTGGCTTCCCAGTGTGTGACCCCTCTCTGTCGGCTACCCAGTTTTTCCAGCTCTGTGGGGCTCAGAAGCCAGAGGGGTGCTACGTGGGATGCTACGTAGTTCCCCTACGTGGGAACTTTTATCCCAGAGATCTCTTGTGTGGAAAGTTGGATGTATGAATCATCGAGTTCTGACTGGGGAGGGAGGTGATAAAATGCTACAGTCTTCTGAGAAGGGAAAGGCCATGTGGATTTGTGAATAGCTCTGTGGAGGACAGTCCATTCAGATGGATTGGATGGGGGGGAGTGGCAGAAACAAACCTGTGGGTGGGCCCCACAGGGAAGCAGGGAACAAATTCACAGGCTGGAACAGAAAGAGGTTCCAGAATCAGAGACAGTGAGGGTGGGGTGGGGGCGCTAATGTGTCACCTTGAAGAGTGAAAGGGGAACAGAGATACTAGGGGAGAAAGAAGAGGCGGGAAGAACTGTTTTGCCCCTCCCAGCTCATCTGTACTCAAATAAGGGGCCCGGTGTTTGTTGAAGGTCCACACACATCAGTCAGGCTCTGTTTAAGCAACTTATAGCACCTCATTTAATCCCCATAAACTAACAGCACGATCCTATTAATATTACCCATTACACAGATGAGGAAACAGCCTCAGAAATTGTCTTGGGCCATGGGTAAATATGTAAAGCTCAAAAGCAAACCAAGTTCTTCTAGGTAACCCAAGTTCTTCCCCACTGCTCACTACCCAGTGTCCTGAGCAAAGAGACCTCCACAGAGACAGACTCAATCACCACTCCCAGGCCCACTGTTTCCACAATGCAGCCTCTTTTTGTATCCAGGTGCCCCAAAGTCCCCATGAGCTTCCCCCAGGAGCTGAGGCTCTCCCCTGGCCCAAAGCCATGAACGCCTCCTCCTCCTAAATTTCCACTGTGGTGACTAAAGGCATCCAAACATGGGGGCAGAGTGCCCTCCACCAGCTAGAAACACTGAGGATTTTCTTCAAATATCAACAACCTCAACCTCAGATATGCAGATGGTACCACTCTAATGGTAGAAAGCGAAGAGGAACTAATGATGAGCGTGAAAAAGGAGAGTGAAAACGCTGACTTAAAACTCAAATGTTCAAAAAATTAAGATGGCATCCCGTTCCATCACTTCATAGCAAATAGATAGGGAAAAAGTGAAAGCGGTGACAGATTTTATTTCCCTGGGCTCCAAAATCACTGTGGATGGTGACTGCAACCATGAAATGAAAACATACTTGCTCCTTGGAAGGAAAGCTATGACAAACCTAGACAGCATATCAAAAAGCAGAGACATCACTTTGCCAACAAAGATCCATATAGTCAAAGCTGTAGTTTTTCCAGTAGTCATGTATGGATGTGAGAGTTGGACCATAAAGAAGGCTGAGGGTCAAAGAATTGATGCTTTCAAATTGTGGCACTGCAGAAGACTCTTGAGAGTCCCTTGGACTGCAAGGAGATCGAACCAGTCAACCCTAAAGAAATCAACCCTGAATATTCACTGGAAGGACTGATGCAGAAGTTCCGAGACTCTGGCCACCTGATGCTAAAGGCCAACTCTCTGGAAAAGGCCCTGATGCTGGCAAAGATTGAGGGCAAAAGAAGGGGGTGGCAGAGGATGAGATGGTAGGGTGGCATCACCAACTCAATCAACATGAATTTCAGTGGACTCTGGGAGACAGTAGAAGACAGAGGAGCCTGTCATGCTGCAGTCCATGTGATTGGAAAGAGTCAGACATGACTTAGCAACTGAACAAGAAATAAAGTGCAAGAAGGAAGATTTAAGGTTAACCAAACATGTGTGAAAGGTGAGCCGGCCTGCTGAGGAGAGGGAAGGGACCCACAGTGGAAGCCAGATAATTGATAGCAGTGAGGGATGCCCAGGACACAGGAGGAGGAGATGTGGCCGGGGGCGGGGGCCGGGGGGCCGGGGACCTGGCCTCAAGGCAGAGAGCCAGGTCCAGGGTTCACACAGCTGGAACCTTATTTGCAAGGTCTCAGTAACAAGGGGAAGAAGAGATGCCTCAACCAGGATCCTGACAAGGGTTAGAGTGCTGGGACCCCAGCTAGTGCTGGCCACCCTAATAAATACGAAAAAGGAAGTTTTCAGTCAAGTTATTGCATGGTCCACTGTGCCACACAGATAACTAGACCACGAATCTGACAAAACGTAACCTTTAGATGCAAAAATCTTTCCTTTTCTCTTCCTTTGGATGTTTGGACAGAGAGCCATGCACCTCTGACGGGACTGTCTTTAATCAGCTAAAGATCTCACTCTTCCAGCAATAAACAGGGAGAATAACAGTGTGGTAGTGATTTAGCAGTTCAAATGCAGGAACCAGTCTGAGAAATGGGAAGATGTACTCCTCAGTGAAGCTGAATTACTACAAAAAGCAGGAAGAGGTTAAGAAAATCTTTATTAATATCCACTTATTAGAAAAGACCAGCCAGTCATGAAAAGGGAGCACTTTAAATCAAGAAAAATAAATTTTGACAATGAAAAACAATGCCATATTCTAAAATGAGGCATGGGCAGTCAAAGGTTGAATACCATCAATGAATGAGGAAAGCATAGTGTTCAGACAGGGAAGGATCCCAAGTCCAGCATTAGAAAAAATTAGCCAATCATGTCCAGTTGATTGGGAAATTAGTACAAGTAAATAACTCAAGAATGGAAGGACATGGCATTAAAAAATGGTCGTGAGCAATTAAATAAGTTTATACCTAAGTCTAATATTTCATTGTCAATTTAACAAACTGGAAGCAATTGTTTAAAAAGTAGTTATTGGAATACACACACACACACAAACACACACTTGGAACATCAGAGAAGTACAATATGCTAAATTAATCATTATTGATGAAAGGGATCTAATAGGTTATTTCATTTTTAAGACCGTTATGGAAATACTGGTTCAATTACATATAAGGTTATGAACTTAGAGATGATTTATAAAAATTTAGAAATAGTCTTCATTAAAAGGCCATATAAGCTTCCAAATTATTGAATAGAAAAATAACAATAGAAAATGAATCATTAGGAATCCAGCTAAGATGGAGTAACAGAGACAATTATCTTTCCAAAAAAAAAAAAAGTGAATCATTAAGAATCCAGCTAAGATGGAGTAACAGAGACAATTATCTTTCCTAAAAAAAACCCAAAAAGAAATGAAAAAAATATATGAAACAGGAATTTTTAAGACACTTGAAAATCATCATTCACTAAAACAAGATCGCTACCTTGCCTTTCCTCCCGCCCCATAACTGCAGTCTGCTAGGTCTCCTATGCCCACTACCAAAGATGTCCACTAGGAGGCGACGTTTCCTTTCTCGGCTTCCCATGAAGAAACAGCTCCAAGCAGCACTGTTCCATGTTTTGCCAGGCAGCCCCAAGCCGTGCTGTCTTGGGCTTTAGTACCCTTCAGTCAACAGCAAAGGAATCAGGGTTGAGCAGTGAGCCTCCTGACTCATCAAAGACCTAAGATATTGATTTCTGAGCAGCCCTTAACACTTATTAATATCTAGTACTCACTGCCTGGTTTCCGGAGTCCACACCTTTTGGGCAGCCTGCACGTTGGCCCAACTCATCAGAACCTGTTCTCCTGGCCAGGAGGCCACCCACAATAGTGAGCAGGATCCCAGCGCCCTGGAACCACACTGCTTGGACTGAATCCTGGCCCTGGGCTCATGAGCTCTGTGCCCTTGGGCAAGTCACTCATCGTCTCTAAGCTACAGCTTCTACATCTGTTAAAATGAAAAAATTTGGGGGGACTAATTTGGGGTGACTTGTGATTTTGACTCATACAGTGAGGGACACCATAAAATTTTCACTGCCTCAGACTTCTAAAGGACAGTTTCTACTATTCTTGAAACTAATGCATGGAGACACACTCACAAACACACAGGGAAATACACTCAACCCCACATAACCCTTCACACATAAAGCAACTACACACACACACACACACACACACACACACACACACACCTCTGGGATCATGCTAAATAAACTCGATGTCCTCAGTTTCCATTGTTTTATCCGTTCAGAAGATCCTGATTTCAGAGAGTGAAACAGAGCCCCTCCTCTCTGAAAGTGGTCTTTGCCTCCTATAATCTCTGCAGGGCCAACAAGGGGCCTCCCTGACCACTGTAACTGCTCTGGACGTTTGGGGTACAAGGCCAGAGTATACTGGAAGCTCACATCCTATATAGCTAAACATTTTAAGTTAAATTGATTCTAAATTCCTGCTTTTATAAAGATACATTCATAATAGGATGGAAGGCCAAGTTCAAATTTAGAATTCTTAATACTCACTGGAGTCCCCAGTGGGACACACACAAAAATGACACTGGTGGGGGGCGTATGATTCCCAGACTCTAACCACTAGTCTGAGCCTTTTGCTCCCAATGTGGGGTCCAGTTCATGCCACAAGTGGCACTGTGTGCACATGTAGGGACACCTAGACCTCACGTCCAGGCTCTGTACACACCCTCTGGGCAGACAGCTACCCTCTGGCCGTGCTCCAAGTCCTTGGGAAGATGAGCTCTGGGAAGAAGCTGCACGGACACCAAATGTGGGTCAGCAGCTGTTGGGGCAGGAAATTCGGAGTCCTGGATTTCCAGAGCACGGGGTAGCACTAATGGGCGTGTCCCTTTGGTCCTGCTGACTCCACCCCCATGGAGGGCGTGGCCAGGGAAAGTGTCAATGTGGGACACAGGGCAGCGGCCCGCTTGTTGGGGGTTTGAGGGCAGAAATCCTAAGGAGGGAAGAGTAAGCAGCGATACCCTCTGAGAAGTTCCTGAGAAGGCTCAACAGGTTCCATTAATTAACAAAACAAAAGCTCGCCACGGGCTTGATGGGAAGTGTTCTGCTATAACAGGGAAGGCAGACACTTGCCAAGGTCTGCTCTGAGGCGGCTGCTGGATTTGCCAGGTTTTATAGGGACCAAGGGATGTTTGCTTTCCCTAGGGTCTAAACACTGCCTGGGTTTCTGTGGGTGATACTGAAATGCAGTAAGACACCAAAGCCTCTCAGCGTTGAAATCTTAATGGTGAGCATTTCATTTCTCTCCCTTTCATTCGTGGCTACTGAAGCAGGATAAATACAGGCAGGAAACCGCGCTGGCCTGGGGGCTGGTTCACTGCCCGTCGGGCGCTCCCCCTCGTGTGGTCAGAACACAGCCTTTATCAGATCATCCAGGGGTGATCCGGCCCCGGACTAGAGCTTATTTTCCACAGGTGGCATTTTCAGATGGCTCCTTCCTGGTGACACTTAGGAAAGCACCTTTATCTTATCCTTTCGCCATCTCCCCAACCCCCAGGCTCCTTCTGGGAGGAGACCAGAAGCCTCTAATCCCAGCCTCTGCACGCGGAGGCTTGTTTGCACCACTACTGACAGCAGCATTTGCTCCCTGGCCTCTAGCTCTGGGCTGTCACTCGCTGAATTGTCTATAAATGTCACCCACGAGTCATAACTAACCTTGGGGTACAGATGTGACCACGTCTTTTATTTCCTTCGCATTGATTGTTCTGTCTACATATAGTCATGTGGGCCGACAGGCCAGCACTGCCCCCTTGAGGCCATCCCCAGCCGCCTCTATCTAGAGTTTCTAGCGTCCAGGTGGGGTTGGGTCTGAAACCGGGCACTCACACCAGAGGAAGACCACTGGGGAGACATGAACCCACTTCTGCCGCTGTGACTTCTGCTGAAGCTTGACATGGCTGTGAAAACGGGCCCCTTGTGCTCTGTCAGCTGACATCACCCGCAGTGATACTCCCACACTGGCCCAATTCCCCCCATCCCACACAGGGGCTTTCTGCTTGTTCCCCAAGGCACCACCCCAGGCTGGGGAGACAGGTCCTGTGGGGCATCCAGCCTCGGCCCCCACCAGTCCCTGGGATACCAGCCACACCCTCCTGAAGGGCCTGCTTTTTGGCCAGCAAACCTAGGTCAAAGACACCTTAATCCACCACCCAAGGGTACTTTTCTCACTTCGAGAGGCCGGGAGAACTGGTCTGTGTTGGCTTCTTTGCTCTCCCAGTGCCCTGAGTCTTGATGCCAACAGCCCCTGGCTCTCCCCCCCCCCCCGTTCTGCACACCATGGGCCACACCTGCTGGTCACTGTGTGTGAGCTGTATTCTCTCCCCAGGGCAAGAGGTGCACCCTGCCGCCCATTTATACAGTTGTAAGGACCACTGGCAAGGGAGTTTCCCTTAAATAACAAAAGTCAGCCCCACTGGGACTTGCCTCCTGCACTTCTAGACACAGAAGAAGGTGGCGAAGCCGTCCCATGCTCCTCCTTGTCCCAGCTGGGCTGTTAGGTGGTAACAGACTGGAGTGGGAGAGAGTGACTGTGGTCGCTGAAAGGTGACCAGTACCGGGGTCTTGGTGAGAGACGACAGCACACCAGGGTGGAGAGGAGGGGGGGCCAAGGGCCGGGCAGGAGCCTGATGGGCAGTGGCTCTGCTAGGTGGGAGACAGCCACAGTGCTCAGTACTCTCTTTAGCACCCAGTGACCAGAACCTAACCGAAACGAGCTTAAGCCAAAAGGGGGTTCACTAGGTGGATAAGTAAGTGCTCAACAAACCAAGGACAGCAGTGCAGAAAGTCAGGAAGGAGCCTGGGGGACGGGAATGAACTCATAGCCCCAGGCCACTCAACTTTGGGCTTTTTGCTTGTTCCCTAAAGCTCTATTCCCACTGGACTCACCACATTCTTTGTTGAAGACAGGTTTTCTCTAGGACCCTCTACCTCATACCCCTGCGTCTTTCACAAGCCAAGAAGTCAGGAATTTTCTCCATTAGTTCCATTTATAAAACCTTGGAGGAAGTCTCCGATGGTCCTGGCTGAGAACCAAGCCCATTCTTGGGGTCACTTACCAGAGCTGGGGGGTGAGTGGGACAGACCCAGCAGGGTTGTGAACCCATCCAGAGATGGGGAGCCCTGGAGGAGGATCGGCCTAGAGAATGTCAGGAGCTTAGCTTGGAGGTGCTGACATCCAAGCAGAGCAGTCAGGGGGTTGAATCTAGAGCTCCATGGAGAGGTCGGATTGGAGCTGGCACCAGTAACCGATGACCCAGCTTAGGGAACAGATGAGGCCAAGGAAATGGATGAAGAAAACAAGAAGAGAACCTTGGATGGGATTTCAAGGAAACCCCAGGCCATGGTAAAGGAGATGGTCTGGTAAAGGAAGCTGAGGAAAATACAGCCTGAGAGGTCTGGGGAACAAAAGGGTGTGGCCTGTGGAGACCAGGGGAGGAGGGGCCAAGAAAGAGGGCGTCTCAGCAGTGTCAGAGCTGAACGAGTTGAGACTGGAGACTGCCCAATGAGCTCAACGACCTGGAGGTGATTGGCAACCTCTGGAGGGATTTAATGGGGCAGAAGCCAGGATGGGATGGGAGGAGGACGAATGTTCAAGAGAAGGAAATGAAGATGGGGAGAATGGACCACACTGGGAAGAACTTTGTGAAAATGAAGAGAAAAGGACAATGGCAGCTGGAGCAGTGTGAGGGTTAAAGGGTGTTGGTGTTTTTACTTAATTTTATTAATTATCATTATATATGTGCAAAGTCACTTCAGTCGTATCTGACTCTTTGCAACACTAAGGACTGAGGTTCTCTGTCCATGGGATTCTCCAGGCAAGAATACTGGAGTGGGTTGCCATGCCCTCCCCCAAGGGATATTATAATAATATATTTTATTAAAGATTATGTATTATATATAAAATAACATAGTAAGCCATTTATTAAATAATACATAATAATAGTATGTATACTAACATGTTCTTTTTACTTATTAGTATATAGTATACAATACATATTATTAATATATATGTATATACATAATGGGCTTCCCAGGTGGCGCTAGAGGTAGAGAACCCGCCTACCAACACAGGAGACATAAGAGAAGCAGATTCGATCCCTTGGTCGGGAAGATCCCCTGGAGAAGGGAATGGCTATCCACTCTAGTATTCTTGCTTGGAGAATCCTATGGACAGAGGAGCCTGGCAAGCTACAGTCCATGGGGTCTCAGAGAGCTGGACATGACTGAAGTGACTTAGTCATGCATGCATGTACATAATATATAATACACATACCTCCATAATGTATAATATATAATGTATACCACATATAACACATAACACCTATAAGGATTATAATTAACATATTTTATAACAAGATCATGTAACACTAATTATGCAATTCTTTTTCTTGGCTATGTGGCATGAGTAGGATCTTAGTGTCCCAGCCAGGAGCCAAACCCACGCCCCCCGCATTGAGGGTGCAGAGTCTTAACCACCGAACCGCTAAGGAAGTCCCCATGCAATATTATTAATCATATGTCTTAGTCCATGACACAGCCTCATCTTAGACGCATGTCAGAGATATTTATTAATTTGTTGAGCGCCCCTGGTGGCTCACACGGTGAAGAATGCCTGCAATGTGGGAGACCTGGGTGTGATCCCTGGGTTGGGAAGATCCCTCTGGAGCAGGGCATGCAACCCTCTCCAGTGTTCTTGCCTAGAATGAATATTATAAGAAACACCTAACATAAGAACAGGACTATTGACAATAACTTACTATGTACAACTTCCCTCCATTGCCCTTGGCTTCCGCCATTGCAGGTACCAGCAACCCGAACCCCAGTCTATCATTCTCTTGTGGTATTTTCACACAGGGAACACTTAAGGACAGTTAAAACAAATGAACTACAGATATATGCAACAATATAGATAAATCATACACTGTTTATTAAATGAAAAAATTAAGCCCCAGAGGTAGCCTATAGTATGCTATCCTTTCAATTAAGTATATACATATAATATATAAAGTTAATTCATCAAGTTAAGAGCAACTGCAGCTAGAGACCAGGTCAAGGAGGGATGAATGAAAGGTGAGGTGGGTGAGCAGGGTTGCTGCAGAAGGTGAGTGAGTTCCTATCTGGTAACTTGCTGTTCCCTCTGAATCAGGAGGCAAGGCCATCTGCTGGGAGTCAGGGAAGAGAGAAAATGAACATGAGAGATGGGGAGAGAACAAAGAATGCTGACACTGCTGAGTGATAAGTGGGAGAATGTGCTCACTGGAGGAACCCTGGAGGATTGCCTGGCAGGGGCAGCATGATGGACATTAATTTGTAGTCTTTGAAATCTGTGCTGAGAGCACTGTTGCTGCCAACTCTCAGCTGCTGCTTGCAGGCCCAGAACAAGCAGAGTTGGGTGAAGCATGATGAAAGTTTGCCTGGTAGGGTACTGAAAAGATGGAGGGTCAAGGGAGTTTGGTTTGTTATGAACACAGTGCTGACGTGAGGGACTGTGGACAGAGTTGGAACTCGGGTAAGTGGAGGTGAGAGGAGTGTGGACAGGGAAGAAAGCAGAGGGGTCAGACTGAGGGCCCTGGTGATGGTGAACGAGGGCCAACGGAGGCCCGTGGACGAGCAGCTGGACGGCTAGAGGGGGGCACGTGAAGGACAGGCTGGACCCGGGGTGGTGACAAGCCTGGGCATGAGCCTGGGGGGAGGGACCGACTCAGGCTGATGGATGAGGAGACCCTAAAATGACAGATCTGGAGGAACAGCTAACACTGATGTCCTGACAGCAGGAGGTGAGGCAGTGCATAGCCAGTGGGGGGGGGGGGGTGTGCCCCTGACTGATGGGGACACAGAGGCCCAGAGTTGATGCCAGCAGTGGGGACAGGATAGCAGGAACCACTAAGAAAGGACTTCGGCTTTCCAGGCATTCACAAGGCAGGAAGGGCAATTGTCTGCAGGTGGAAATCAGGCCCAAGGAGGCCAACCCAGGCTCCTGGCCTTGAGGAACATCAGGGGAGAGCGGGCAAAGCATCAACTCCAGAGAGGGCTGCCCAGGAAGCAGGGACCTCGGGGGAGGTGAGGGGGCACTCACAGAAGATCGGGGAGAGGATGAGCTTGCTGGGTGTAGAAAGGAAGAGAGGCCTAGGGTAAAGGAGCCAAGAGGCACAGTGACGGGACTGGACTGGCTGGATGGTGACACCTGCTGAGATGGCTGGATGGGGTGTCCCAAGGGCTTAAGTAGGGGGCTACTGGCCTCTTGAGAAGGGCTTCACTCTCAGCAGCCTGGCCAGAGGTCTTTAGCTCCTAAGGGCTCTATGGTCACCATTGTTCAAGAAGGACTCTGCCTCCCAATGGTCTCCCATCAGACTTTCCTCTCCCAGCCCCCAGCTGCCAATGAGGGAGACCAGGCCTCGCGGCTCTTTCCCCATGGAGGAGCACAAGCTTCTTGGAGGAATAGGCCCATCTGCCTCTTCTCTGTAGCTCAGGGCCTAGCAAAGTGCCTGGCCCATGCGTGGGCCATGCAGGTGCTCAGATATTTATTCAACTAACCCAGAGCAGTAGAATATCACAGTGGGAGGAAGTGATCACTGAGATCACATAGTTTACTGCCCCTCCCTATCATTTTACAGATGAAGAAATGGAGGCACAGAGGTGACCCAGCTTGCCCAGATTCATGTTGCTACTAAATGCTGGCCTGTATTGGGCATGTCAAGTGATGAGATGCAGGTAAGGGCCCCAGAGCGGGGTTCTGGTCCAGAATGCTTGGATTCAAGTCCCAGCTCTACCATGTACCAGCTGTGTGCTTCCTTCATGCCGTCACCTGTAAACTGAGGAGCATAATAGTGCTGCCTCTTTGGGCTGTTGTAAACACTGATCAAGTCGGTCTGTTGAAAGCTCCTAGAACACAGCTGGACATGTCATAGTGCGTGTGTGTTCACTGTTGTAGCTGTATCACCATGTGAACCCTTCAATGAAGAAAAAAGTTCAGCAAAAAAGTTTTTTAAGAAAAAGATTGTAAAATCTCAGGATAAATGTTTGATTTTATCTATTTAAGTTTGCATTTGATCCTTATAACGATCACACAGACAATTATTTTTGAGGAAATCTTGCTTCATATCTGAAATTCTAACTACATAGAATATTCAACGGGCAGCAGTTTCTCTTGCAGGAAAGTTAAAAATGACGTGTGCCTCACCGTCCCCCAGGTTTGGGCAAGAAACGGCCTTCCCGGGCTCGCTGCACCTCCCCGAGGCCTCCAGGGGGCGCCCTCCCCCACACGAATCCACTCCCGGGTGAAGCGAGGTTCACACGCTTGCTTCAGATCCTTCAAGGACGGCCCAGGCCTCATGGCCCCCAGAGCGCAGCCAGCCCCACCAGCTGGGCTCCAGGACACCATCCTGGGTCCCGACTATCCTGCGTTCCTACGCCTGCCTCCTACCCTTCACCTTATCCTTCTTCGCCACGCAGCAGGGGTCTCCCCATCCTCCACCTCTCGTAACTGCTGCATCCAGCATGGTGTCCGGGAACCCTGGCGGAGGTGCGGCGAGGCAAACAACCCGCGCTTGAAGGGGCTGCCCTTCTCACTGCAGTGGGTGTGACGGGCCCGGGAGAGTTTTCTCCTGGCTGGTTACCTACAGCCACTGCGGCTGTGGAATCCTGATGTGCACCACCATTAATTACAAGATCAATCATCTTTTCAGTAGCAAAAGCAGAAAAGACACGGCTCAGCCCGCCCTCAGTTTTCTTCTTCCCTCCTTCAGATGTTTCTCATGCCCTGGGCACTGGTAGAAAGCAACACACAGAATATTATTTTTCAGTTATCTCTGAGGAGTGCTTTCTCAGAACTGATTAAGGGTAGAGTGGTTTGGCTTTCCTAGACTGAAGGATTCAGAAGCATGTGGGGGTTTTGAAAGGAACAAAATAACATTTTAATCTAGGACATTCTATGCTGTTTCTCCCACACAATCAAGCCACTGGAGATCTGACTAAATCTTGCACAAGGACCAGCAGCGGATAAGTTGGGCCAGAGGGAGAAGAGCCCGCAAGCGTGGGGTGGAAGGAAGACAGTGGCTCGGCAGGAACCTGCTCAGAAACTCTCTCTTACTCCTGTGTAACGTGGAACTTTCCCAAGAATCCACATACCGAGCCTCGCTAAATTTTCTTATCAACCTATCAGCCTTGGTTTTCCAGTCAGAAGACTTGCATTCACATACCAGCATCTCTACTTCAGTCAGTCAGTTCAGTCGCTCAGTCACGTCCGACTCTTCATGACCCCATGGGCTGCAGCACGCCAGGCCTCCCTGTCCATCACCAACTCCCAGAGTTTACTCAAACTCACGTCCATGGATTCGGTGATGCCATCCAGCCATCTCATCCTCTGTCGTCCCCTTCTCCTCCTGCCTTCAGTCTTTCCCAGCATCAGGGTCTTTTCCAATGAGTCAGTTCTTCTCATCAGGTAGCCAAAGTATTGGAGTTTCAGTTTCAGCACCAGTCCTTCCAATGAATATTCAGGACTGATTTCCTTTAGGATGGACTGGTTGGGTCTCCTTGCTGTCCAAGGGACTCTCAAGAGCCTTCTCCAACATCACAGTTCAAAAGCATTAATTCTTCAGTGCTCAGCTTTCTTTATAGTCCAACTCTCACATCCATACATGACTATTGGAAAAACTGCAGCTTTGTGGGTAGCATCTCTTATCAGCAGTCAATCATTCGCTCCAGGCCTTAGTTTTCTCGTCTACAAGATGGGCCCCCTTTTGTACCTGCCCCCTGAGGTATCATGCTAGCTTCCTGAGATAAAGCAGATGTAGCCCTCAATATCTGACACCAGCAAGTACTTCACAAAGTCTACAATTTCTTTTTTTTTTTCTTTTTTAAAAAATTTATTTTTTCCATTTATTTTTATTAGTTGGAGGCTAATTACTTTACAATATTGTACTGGTTTTTGTCATACATTGACATGAATCAGCCATGGATTTACATGTATTCCCCATCCCGATCCCCCCTCCACCTCCCTCTCTACCCGATCCCTCTGGGTCTTCCCAGTGCACCAGGCCGGAGCACTTGTCTCATGCATCCAACCTGGGCTGGTGAGCTGTTTCACCCTAGATAATATACATGTTTCGATGCTGTTCTCTCGAAACATCCCACCCTCGCCTTGTCCCACAGAGTCCAAAAGTCTGTTCTGTACATCTGTGTCTCTTTTTCTGTTTTGCATATAGGGTTATTGTTACCATCTTTCTAAATTTCATATATATGTGTTAGTATACTGTATTGGTCTTTATCTTTCTGGCTTACTTCACTCTGTATAATGGGCTCCAGTTTCATCCATCTCATTAGAACTGATTCAAATGAATTCTTTCAAAGTCTATAATTTCATTATTATTTTTTCTCCCATTTTTAACATAAGAAAACCAAGACTCCGGTTAGGTCATTTGCCCAAGAACCACTGTACAGGCAAGAGCTGAAGCTGGCACCCTATCCAGTGCTCTTTCCCAGAGAGCTGAAATGTCCTGCCATGGTGACAGCCACACGGGTCCTCCTCCGTGCGAAGGGAGGAAGGCGTAATTAATGCTTTCAGGAGATTCCAGATGCCTAGATGAAAAGAAGCACAGGCATGTCATTACCCAGTGTTTCTGTCTTATCGCGTGCTGTCTTTGAAGTTTGTTTTGGAGGAAGAACCTGATGTTTTCCCTGGGTATGGTCGTTATGGCTAGTCCCCTGAGGCCTTGGACTCACCATCATGCTTGCCAGCCCCTGGGCCCCCGCTCCAGATCTCCTGCAGTTGGCAGTTGTGGCTCCTAGCATGAAAGCCTACTGTCCACATCAGCTCTGGGCAGAGTTAGTGGTTCAGAGTTAGTGGCTGACAGAAGTCCTCCTCCCCACCCCCGGATGGCCTTCTTCACATAAAAGGCTTTGTCCTCCCATGGACTCTCACTGCTTCCCTCTCCAACAGTGTGAAGCCTCCCGGGGACGGTGGCGGGGAGTGGGGGTGATGTCACTCAACACAAAGGCCGTGTAACTCCTGACGACTAAGGGGAGAAGGGGAGGGAGGAGGGGGAAGTGGAGGCCTCAAGACAAACGTCCTCCCTCACAACTAGGGGGAAGGCTGAATCATGAAAGACATGAATCAGATTTATTCTCATGGCTTTAAAAATAAACACCACAGGGCCGGCGTGACCTGACAGCCTGTTCTTGTCCTCAGAGCCTGCAGTCTCAATTTAAAAAAGAGAAGACAGCATGTCCCAGCCCCGAAGACTGTGTCATCCTGAAAGGGTAAAACCATCGTGCTTGCTCCTCCACGGCGAGAAGGAAACCGGTGAACCTGCGCTCCCGTTTCTGTGTCACTGAGGGCCCGGTTGGGTCACCGTGGTGACTGGAGGGGATGGGCATTGCGTGCAGGCAGCCCCACGGTGCAGGACGAGGTCTAGCTTCTGGGGGTGTTGTTGCCACCTGCTTTCTCTAACCTCTCAGCCGAAGCTCATACCCTGGATACAGGGGATGCAGAGGTGTGGGGAGCAGAAGGAACGTCCATCCTCTTGGATGCAGATGAGGGTTTCTATCCCCTGAAGGCCCACCTTCACCTCTAAACTTTGAGTGGAGGGTGGAAATTCAGGAAGTGTAAGGGGGGATCCCAAGAAGGACATGTTCTCAAATATCTCCTCTACGGTCTTTCACTGAATTTGAAGTCCTGTGTCTGTTTTCACTGATGCCATTATTTATCTGTCAAAAGAATCTTTGATTCTTAAGAGCCTCTTTTGTAATGCAAACTCACCTCTAAGTGGTGATATTAAAATATTCTTGTCAGTGAGCTGGATGAGCTGACTTTATGGGGCAGGGGGCTGGCTGGAGTCAGGCTGTCCAGCCCTGAGAGAGGGGCAGCCTTATGACCTAGTGATAAATCTGCTAGGCCAGGGATAGTATATCTGCTTTCTGTGCTGTTATGTATTGAACATACCCTGCAGCTGCTGCTGCTGCTAAGTCGCTTCAGTCGAGTCCAACTCTGTGCGACCCCATAGACGGCAGCCCACCAGGGTCCGCCATCCCTGGGATTCTCCAGGCAAGAACACTGGAGTGGGGTTGCCATTTCCTTCTCTAGTGTGTGAAAGGGAAAAGCGAAAGTGAAGTCGCTCAGTCGTGTCCAACTCCTAGCGACCCCATGGACTGCAGCCTACCAGGCTCCTCCGTCCATGGGATTTTCCAGGCAAGAGTACTGGAGTGGGGTGCCATTGCCTTCTACCCTGCAGAGGTGTGTTCAAATTGTAACCCTGGCTACTTTGGAATATTTGGAAATAGGTTCATTGCAGATGAAGCTATACTCCATATTGGAGTTGGGTGGTCCTTTGATCGAATAGGATTGGCGTCCTTTTAAAAAGAAGATGTGAAGATAGAAGGGGAGAATGCCATATGAGGACATGAAGACCCCCAGACACAGAGAGAAGATAGCCATGTGAAGGCAGAGGCAGGGCTTGGAGTCAGGCTGTCACAGAGATTGGAGTCAAGCTAAGAAACTGCTGGGGCTACCAGCAGAAGCTGGAAGGGGTAAGGAAGGATTCTCCCTAAAGCCTTTGGAGGGAATGTGGTCATGACCACACTTTCATTGTTGTACTTCTAGCCTCTAGAAATTTGAGAGAATAAATGCACAGTGTTTAATGTCACCTGGTTCTTGGAACGTAGTTACAATAGCCCTAAGAAACTAATACACACACCTGCTTCAGAATCTGACTCACCAAGTGACAAATGTTGGCTCCTCTCAGAGATTCTGCAAAATCAGGGTGGTTGGACTGGATAAACTAGGATCCCTCCAGTTCAGCAGTGTTTAGGGGTTGTTCTGAGGCTAGGAAGACAGTTCATTCGTTCAGCTAATTATCTTTGAGTATATTCTGTGCCAAGCATGGGGGTAATGAGCAGGTCATTGCTCTCAGGAAGGTATGTCCTTGTCTCTCAAAGGAAGGATGAGACTATTAGAGAGGCCTGGGCATGGGCTAAAGCCAGGAGCCTGGACCCCTTGAAGCCTCCAGAGCAGGTCCCCAGGAGCTGGGAGGCCACAGTTAGACTTCTGAACAGGAAACACAAAGGGAGAGGGAAATTAAAGATTTCCTGAGAGGTCAAAAAGGAAATAAACTTCATTACTTCCAAGTCGATTTTTAAAAATTATGCAAACAAGTTCATCAGCCCCTGCACGGCTATTCATCTTTGACCTTCTGACTACATGTTTTATCTCCTGGACATTTAGTTTGACTGTATAGTTTGATTGGCTTTGGTATGTGTATTTTTTATGAAGTATTCACATGGTTAAGTTAAAATAAAACCAAGGGATATCTTTAAAAAAAAGGAAATCAGTTACATGATAAATTAACATGGCTGATGTTTAGGAAGATGTTAACTTGCATTTCTGTGTTGTCTGCAAATACTTAAAATTATAGTTATACTTTTCTTGCTTGTGGCCACTTTTTTATTCTCCCAGATAGTTTGTTCTTTGAAATAACATCTCACTTTAAGAAACATACACCTCCTGGAGAAGGAAATGGCAACCCACTCTAGTATTCTTGCCTGGAAAAGTCCATGGACAGAGGAGTCTGGTGGGCTGAAGTCCATGGGATTACATGACTGAGCATGTGTGCATGAGGGTGGAGGGAAATGGGTTGGTAGCAATAAAGTGGTAGAACTAAAAAAAAAAAAAGAAACATACACCTATAGAAAAATAAAAGGTGGTTTTGGAGGGGAGGGGAGGGGGGACTGTAGTTATTTTTTAAGCCTTACTTTTGGGTCAAAGAAGTAAAAAAAAGGTACCACAGTATACAGAGGCAGCCAGCCACAAGATTTGCAGGCAAAGGTGCTAGGAGAAATTAATCCATTTTTTAAATTAATTTTTGTTTTAACAGTGCACGTAGTTTCAAACATCAACTTGAACTAAACTGTTTATAAGAAACTATGACTCTCTGTTCCATCTTTTCCCCATGTTCCCCTCCCCAGAGGACACAGCTGCCAACTGCTCTTTTCCATGTTTCTCAATAACAGGTATATGCTGTTATCTTTTACTTTATCAATTTGTAGATGCTATCTACTGGCTTCCTATTATGGTAGATGAGGATCTAATTCTCTTACACCACCCTGCTCATCCCTCTGCTTCCTGTTTCCCCTCTTCCCTATGTAGTTAGATTACAGTTCTTAGATCAATAGTCGCTGTTTACATAACATGCTTAGACAAATATTATCCACAGCTGAGCATTGTAGTGCACTACGATTATGTTTCCTTTCTTAGCTTTTGTTTTATCTGTAGTTAATAATTGCCTTGGCTTTTGAATTTTTTTTTAATACTTAATTGCTAACTTACCCCACAATTTTCAAAAGCCTCTCAGAATATTTTTCTACAAGGCCATCAACATCAGGCAATCTAATTCTTTCTTTCTTTCTTTTCCTTTTTTTCTGTTGAAGCCATCCGTCATGAAGACCTGCTTTCTCCTATCTGGACATTTGCTCTCTAGCTCCACTGGACAACTATCTTTCTGGGACTGGATTTTCTTTGCTGTCATCCTTGGAACTATTTTTGGCTCTCATTTTTGCCTTGCATCTTCTGTTTCTTTGATGTCTTCCTCTTTTTTAGTTTGATACTTTATTTGAATGGAATAGATGCTCCAGTAGTCTCACCAGGTTGAAAACATGGTCCTGCAGTGGCGGGTACAGTGATGGCCATCCTCATCATGTCTGCCCTTTGAGTAACACTTCTCCAGTCTGGACAATTACCCTATGTATCTATTCCCCAGACATCCTTCTGGAATCTTCTTTCATCATATTCCTGGTGATTCTTTTAATTTCTTTTCTAACTTGAAATTAATTTTTTAATTAATGGCCTTATCTTTTTTGCTTTATTTCCAGTAGCTTCCAATGTCTTCCTAAGAAATGGTATATAGTAGGTAGAGTTTGTAGAACTTGCATGTCCACAAATGCCTTTATTATGTCTGTCCTCATATGTCATTGATTGTTGACTGTTATAGAATTCTAGGTTAGAAATAATTAATTTTTCTAGATTGGAAAAATTTTTAACTTATTTTTGTAATAATCTGGGGGTCATCACTCGAATTCCTTCTCATTTCCAGTGTTGCTATTGAGAAACCCAAAGCCATTCAGATTCCTCATCCTTTTAATGTGATCTAGTTTTTCTCTCTGGAAGCTTGTAGGATCTTCTCTTTGACCTCAGAGTTCTGAAATGCACAGTGATGTTGTTGTTTACATTGGTTTCCTGGGCTCTCACAGGGCACTTTGAATCTGGAAAGTTCTTCTGTTCTTTAGTTCTGAGAAATTTTCTCAATCTATTGTTGATGATCTATTCCTCTCAGCCTTCCCGGTTCTTTTTTGAAATTCCATTTGGTCAGATTTTGGGTCTCCTGTATTTACCCTCTAATGTTCTTATGTTGTCTCTCCTAATTTCCATTTCTTTGTCTTTTTGCTCCATTTTCCAGATTTATGCCCATTTAGCTCCAGTTCTTCTACTGAGTTCCTAATTTCTGCCAACATACTAATTTTCAAAAGCTTTTTTGTTATTAATGTTTTTGAATTTTAAAATGACACACTGCTCATCTTCCTGAGTTATTTCTGTATTATTGTTTACAATTGCATAGGAGTCTATGATTATCTCAAAATAAAAAATTAACTTAATTTTCAGGAAAAAAAATGACACACTGCTCTTACTTCATTGATAGCTTAAAAGAATAGTTTTCTCTTAATTTGCAATTACCTTGTTTACTTTAGATTGTTTTTCACTATTTATTTATTTGGGCTATTATTTCACTATTTATTTATTTATTATTTATTTATTCTCTTTAGCGAATTTCTCAGTGTCAGACAAATGTTGGCTGTCTGCTCTTGATTTGCATTTGGGTCCGAAAAGCTGCCTCAAAGTTCTGAGTACTTGAAGGTCTTGATAAATTTAAGCTTCCCCCTTGGAGTAATCTGAAGGGCTGTGTATTTGGAGCTTCCAACTCAGACCCTTTTCTCTTAGGTTGGTCAGATTCCCCAAGAAAAGTCTTCTCTCCCCACTGAAAGGGAGGGCTCTGAATGCTGATGTTTTTGGAGATGAGTGGCAAGAGTGGCCTGATGTTCTCAGCATTCAGTTGTATGTGCCCACTTCACATCCCTGTTCTCTGTGCAATACTCAAGGCTTGTTTTCCCTCTTTTTTTGGGGAGAAAAGCTTCCCGTCTTCCGCCATGGTGGGAAAAGGACAGCTACCTCGAGTGTGGAATAAAGAAGGAATTGAATCACTCTCAACAGAGTTCACCCCTTATTATTATCAGGGTCCCCTCTTTCCCCCTGGTCTGGAGCAGCCCAATGCTGCTTGTTTCTGAGAACTTTGAAGATTCTGTGGAATAGATCAAGTTGGTTTTTAGTTTTCTCTACAGATTACTTAAGATTCAGCTTTATCAGCTCTACTAATTCAGTTACCACTCACCACCTTCAAAAATTTTGTAGCTGTTGCCTCCTCTTGTTTCCCCTGTCATTGTAAGTTTATGTTTATGTTTTGTTTACAGATTTCCTTGCTGGGGAGAAAGCTTAGACATATATTATATTCAGTCACACGTCTTAACCCAGAAGCACTTAGAGATAATTTCCCAAGCCCAGTGATAATGTGCGTGCTTGTGTGCATGCTAACTTGCTTCAGTCACATCTGACTCTTTGTGACGCTATGGACTGTGACCCTAGAGCCTGCCAGGCTCCTCTGTCGATGGTGTGATCCTAGCAATCATCTAATTACTTTACGTATGTTAACTCATTTAATCCTTGTACTAACCCTAAGAAATAAGTATCATTATCAAATGGGGAAACTGAGGCAAAGAGAAGTTACCTCCCAATCAGAAAGTGGTAGAGCTGGGCCTCAAGCCCAGAAATTTGGCTCCACATCTGAACACTGTCTTACCTAAGGAATGTTAATATTTTTCTCTCTTACTCCAAATCCTGGTTACCAAAAGACAAAGAGGGATCTGGTTTGGATTCCCTTCAGTAGCTCTTTTCTGGTTAAATGACATCTTGGTTCACTCTGCCTATTATGTGTCAGGCACTGTTTATAATTCTCATTTAATTCTCATAGCATTCTTATGTGCAAGTCATTAATGGGGACTTTATACAGATGAGAACACTGGGGCACAGGGCTTCAGTGACTTGCTGAAGTCCCTTGTCATAACTGAAAGAGCCAAGATTCAAATTCAAGTCCATACGGCTTAAAAGCTAGGGAGGGCTCTGGGGTGTGCTCAGAAATTTTTAAAGTGTCTGTCAAAAATGAGAGATCAGAGTATATGCCATCACTCCCTTCCCACATGCACCAACAGTTAAATAAATATTTATTGTTCATTATTTTGGTTTTCCTCTTCAAGGATGCCAATTATGTGCATGTTGGATCTCATTTATCTGTATCTCATATCTCCAATTTCTTCTCTAATTTCTCCTCTTTTTAACCTTTTAATATTTTATTTAATGTTACTTGATTTTCTTATTTTCATCTTTCATGTCTCATTTGTTTTCTTATTTCTTTCATTTCAATCATGGTTTCATCTGTTTCACTTCTTTCTTGAGTTCTGTCAGTTCACTTCTCATCTCCTTTTATTGTTTCATCATCTTTCCCCAATCTCTTGCATCTCATTTTTGTTCTCTCACTTTCTGGAGATTATTGCCTTATTGCATTTTTTTGAAATTCATTGGTGAAATATTTATGTCAAAATTTTCACCTGCTCTCTGATGTCATTTTTAGATTCTTCATCTGTCATTTGCTTTTCCTGTTTCCTTCTTCTTCTTTTCTTCTAGCATTTTTGTAAAGAGCCTATGCTGCTTAATTTTAAATTACTCATCATTGGAGGAGGTAAGTTTTTCCTGGACTACCTATCAAATGACATCATGTGTTAGTGGGGCCAGGGTCATGTCCCAGAATAACTGGAATCTGTGTGTGTATACTTGTTTAGCTTTTATTTCTTCCCAGTTAATAAAGAAGGGTGACTGTGCGATATTTTTTGTTTGTTTGTTTTAATGTAAAGGCTCTTTTTCCCCCTCATTGCCAAAGAGGTAGACCACTTTCTGCAATTGTGGTTTACCAATATGATTTCTTATTCCGTCTTCTTCACAGTTTGGAATAAAACTAGATTCAAGGAAATTACTCTTGACAGCTAGAGTACTCCTTAAACATGTTTAGAAAAAAGAGACTTGGGTTTTGCCTGTCAAAGGTGCCTCTCATTTTTAAGAAGGGTGATATTGCTGCTTTTGCTGAGAGTTGTGGTCATGGCTTCTTCTTCCTCAAGCATCATTTCTCTGTATACTCCCTCCTCCACCCAACAAACTGTTTATAACTGTCCTTTGACCTATGTATGGACTGGTGCTTTAGCTGCCTCTAAATTTCTCTTAAAATGTCATTTGCATTTTTACTTCTCATTCTCCTTATTTGTGGATACATTCCAGGGAGTCGGGGGCAGGGGAGGGGAAGGTGACTTTGAATAACCATCTTCAAACCAGGCTTCCCCTCTAGTTGTTTTCTCAGGCCTATTGCACAGCTTCATATTGACCGAGCTGTGGTTAGGTCTGCCAGTTAATGTCCAATGTCCTGCTCATTCTATTTTTTCTCTTTTCTTTTGTACCCTTGTTGTTGCTGTCTTTTCCTCAAGAAATGTACATAGGACATGTACACTCCTTTGGGGTCCAAACTTTCTGGGTCCTCTGAGAAGTAGAGTCCAAGATGGGAATAAATGTGCTTGCATGAGGAAATTAGAGGAGCAGTTGGGTGAGTTCTGAGATCACAATGCAGGTTGGACCTGAGTGATGGAGAGAGGGAGAGGAGGTAGGGTAGACGTGTCCTAGACCGCCGTCTAATCAAAGGAAAGATTTGCAGAGACATTGAGGAGCCTCCTGTCTCCCAGAAATAGCCTCAGTATCTCTGTTACTTTCACTCATTGGCTGATAAATGTGTCCATGGATTTGAGACACAAAAGTGGGGCCCACATCAACTGTGTTCCCCATAATCAGAGATCTACAAGGTTTACTGTTGGGGCAGCCACACTTCCTATGCTGCCACAATATATCATCAGCCTGATGGATTTAGCAGTATATAGAATTCTAATTCAAATCTAGAATTATAAGTTCCCTTAGAACTTTGAAGGAATTAGATTCACTGTCATCTAGAATCCAGCTGTTGATAAGAAGTCTGATGTCAATCTGACTTTTGATTTTTTTTTTTTTAATGTAGCAATCTTTTTTTTTATATATTTTTTATTTTTTTTATTTATTTTTATTATTATTATTTTTTTTTCCAGTGGGTTTTGTCATACATTAATATGAATCAGCCATGGACATGTGACTTTTGATTTTTAAAGAACATCTCTTTGCCTCTTCCATCTTACTTGTGCGTTCTCTCCCCCCCCACCTCCCCACCCACTTCCCTTCCTCTTTCCCTGTCTCTGCTTTAGGATATACCTTTATTCCTCAGTATTTGGAAATGTGTTAAAGATGTGTGGCTGTCAATACTATGTGAACTTTTAAAAGCTGAAAACTACGTTTCTTTGGAGCCCTGAACGAGTTTTTTTATATTATTTGTTTGATCCACTGTCTCTTGTTTTTTTTTTTTCCTCTGTAACTGGTATCAGTCAGGTAATTGACCTTTAAATTTAACTGACCTAAAAAAGATTGATACTTTAAATTCTTTTATTTCTCAGGTTGCCAGCCTTTTCCCTTATGTTCTGGGAAATTCCTTTGACTTTATCTTCCAATTATTCTGTTAATTTTTTTCTAATTCATTTTCTGATTGTTCTTTTTTAATAGCATCCTGCTCTTGTTTTTTATCCATAGCCATACAACATGTCACAATCTCTGGGGATATTAATTAGAGGGTTCTTTGTTTTTGATTTTCTTCACTGAATTTCCTGTTGCTTTTGGAGTGATTTGTTCTGTTTGTATATCTTTATCACTGAATGCTCAGGTGTTTGTCTTCTACCTGATTATCATCAATTCCTGTTTAATAATGGGGAATGGTGTTGATTTTTCTGCAGAGCTGCCATGGGTCTCCTTGCTGATGTAGGCATGCAGCTGTTTTTCTCCCTAGGTCTCTCCCAGGAGCGGGTATGCTGGCTGGAGCTCTGCAGTGTTGACCAGGCTCCGCTGCAGGCATGCTGCTCTTTCAGATTAGCATGGAGATGGTCAGAACCGCGCCCCCCAAATGCGTAAGTGGGGCACTGGACTGGCCGGTGCTGGGACCCACCCTGGAAGCTGGTTTGGCTCCAGGAAGTAAGTCCAACATCTTTAGAGAAGAGCCTATAGTTTGGTGCCTGAAGTAAAATGCTGGGCTTCCTACAACCTATCTCTTAGCAATCAAGCTGAAAAGGGAAGTGAGAAGGGCCCGCTTTGAATTAACCTCTTCAGTTTGAGACTTTCCTTCTCACCCCTGCCCTCCATCATGCTAACTGTGGCCTGTTCCTAACCCTCTGGGGTTTCTTGGGGCTGTTGGCTTTGTCCTTTGCTGTTGTTTCCTCCTACATATTCTGGGATATTTGCTTCACCTGTTTATTCATCAAGTGTCTGATGGTCTGTCTCTTTATCTATGATAAATTTGTAAAACCTTGCACCTGTCAATGATCCCTTTTCTATTTTCTTCTACTATTAATGTAAGAGTTTATGCCTTCACCATCATTTCACTGGGGTTTCAGGGAGAAAAGAAACAAAGTGCATGTTCAGACTGCTAATTTGAACTTTAAAATCTCCCCTGGTCTACAGTAAGGAAAGAATTCGAATGCCTCCTAATTCACTTTACGAATGCTCGTGCTCTCCTACAGACTCTGCCTTCTCTGCCGCTTTCTCAGGGGAAGGCAGTTTTCTCTCACCTCCTCACCAGTGAGCCTGGCAGGGCAGCAGGTGGTCTCCTTGCTCCTCATTGCTGCTACTAGACTGACCTTCCCTCCCCTTAATAACATGTCATTAGATTACATCACCCGCTACCCCCTTGTGGCAGTCACACCTGTTATGATTTCCCTTTATCCCTTGAAGGTTTTAGCTCCTGGCTCACCATAACTCCCTATAACACTACTCCTTTGATAATGCTTTAATAGCCACACAGATGCTATTTTCAATATCTCAGTGAGCATGTTCTCCAATGTGCCTCAGTTACCTGCCTGACCTCGTCATTACCCATAATGTCAGCTTCAAGCACCTGCTCTTTGACCATCTACACATCCAGTTGACTTCTTCCAACACTCAAATTCCAATAATGCTTATCAGGTCTTCCAGTCCATTGACCCTGTTACCTTTTCACTACTCCCTGTGTTGTTATTTTCTGTCTTACCTAATGTAAACGCCATGATCCAAAGCTGTAATTCCTTCTTTAAAACTCTTTCACCGTCTGTCTCTTCACACACATCCCCTTTATCTGCAGTTTCACTTTCCATGATTTCAGTTATTACAGTCAGTTGCATTCTAAAGATGTTACGTAGAAAACCCCAGAATAAATAACTCATATGTTTTAAATTATGTGCGGTTCTGAGTAGCATAATGGAATCTTGCCCTGTACCTCTCTGCCCCACCCACTAACCCCAACCATCGACACTGTCCACTCCTCATCCTCATATCTCGGTGACCCAGCTCACCTGAAGCAGCTGATCCTCCCTCTCATACATCACATCAGCTCTTTTGTGGCGTAAGGCCCTGTGACAGCGCCTACATCATTCACCTCACTTCATCTTGTCCCATAGGCATTTTATCACCTCATATCATCACGAGACGAAGGGTGAACGCAGTACAATGAGATATTTTCAGAGAGAGACCACACTCACATAACTTTTATTACAGTATATTATTATACTTGTTTTATTATATTATTAGTTATTGTTAATCTCTTGCTATGCCTTGTAAGTTAAATGATCATAGGTATTTATATATATGAGAGAAAACATAGTAATATATAGGGTTCAGTACTATCCATGGTTTCAGGCATTCACTGGGGGTCTTGAAACATAATTCCCATGGATAAGGGGGGACTATTCTTGGAAAAATCCCAAACATAGTTAAATCCAATTCTCTGATTGCTTTACCTAAACCCACATAAATGACCTAGGCTGGTTATGAACATAGAACCATGTCGACTGGTTGCTCTTTACAAGTTTTATTCTTTTATTTTTCTTGGAGTTTGTAGCCCAGAATATGATGTATATGATATATCCTGATAAATGATCCCTGTCACTCAAAAAAAATGTGCATTCTGCTGTTGTGAGTGGAGTGTCCTAGGAGAGTCAAGTGGATCAAGTTGGTTGTGTTGGTCAGGTTTTTAGACTGGTCGTGATTTCCTACTTCCTTTTTCTATTGATTTTGAGAGCAGAGTGTTGCAATATCCGACTATAATCATGAGTTTGTTCATTTCTCCTTCCAGTTCTAGCAGTTTTCTTATCATTTCCTTTGAAATTCTGTCATTAGGTGCATATGTATTGAGGATGATGTGTCTTCATGGTGAATTGACCCTTTATCATTCTGCAGTGTCTCTGTTATCCTTACTTATAACTTTTGCTCTGAAGTCTTTCATTTTAATATTGACATCTCAGCTTCCTTTGATTAGTATTTGCATAGTACTAATGTATCATTTTTTCATCCTTTTTCTTTTTTAAAAAAGACTTTATTATTTTAGTCTTTGGCTGTGACGCGTCTTCATCACTGCATATGGGCTTTCTCTAGTTGCGGCCAGCCAGGGCTACTCTTCATTGTGGTGTGTGGGCTTCTCATTGTGGTGGCTTCTCTTGTCATGGAGCATGGGTTCTAGGTGCGTGGGCTTCAGTGGTTGCAGGTCCTGAGCTCTAGAGTGCTGGCTCAGTAGTTGTGGCACATGGGCTTAGCTGCTCCATGGAATATGGAATTTTCCCAGACCAGGGATTGAACCAGTCAGTGTCCCTTGCATTGCAAAGCAGATTCTTAAACACTGGCTCATCAGAGAAGTCCATCCTTTTTCTTTTATCCCATCTACATGTTTATATTAAAAATGGGTTTCTTGTAGATAGTATATGGTTGGTTGAGTCTTTTTTTTGTAATATAAAATCTGACGTCTGCATTTTAATAGGAGTGTTAAGACTATTTACATCTAATCTAATTATTAGTATGGTTGGGTTTCACTCTACCATCTTGTCAGTTGTTTTCTGCTTGTTCCATCTGTTCTTTGTTCTTATTTCAATCTTTTTCTGTCTGCTTTGGGATTATTTTTAATGACTTAATTTTATCTCCACTATTGGTTCATCAGTTATGTTCCCTTTAAAAATGTTTAATGGTTGCTTTAGAGTTTACAATGTATGTCTTTAATTATAGTCAGTCCCTTCTGAATGGTGTAAGACCTTACAACAGTATACTGCCAATTTCTTCCTCTGATTCCTTGTGCTATTTTTGTCTCATATTTTACTCTTACATATTTTGTAAACCCCACAATACTTTTTTTTAAAATCATATTTGCTTTAGACCAGAGGGTAACAAACTATGACTCTCAGATCAGTCACTGGTTTCTGTAAATAAAGTTTTATTGGAATACAGCCACACCCATTGTTTACCGCTACTTTCACACTACAGCTGTAGAGCTGAGTAATTGCAAGAGACCACATGGCCTGTGACACTAAAACCTTTACTATCCAGCTCTAACAAAATGTTGGCTAACCTCCTATGGAGCATCTCTGGAGCTCTTTCTTTCTTTCTGTGGATCTGATTTTCTGTTTGGTACTCTCTTCTCCTGCCTGAAGAATTTCCTTTAACATTTCTGCAGCTCTGTTGTCATTGATTTCTCTCAGCTGTTGTCTTTCTGGGGAAGTATTTATTTTGCCTTCACCTTTGAAGGACATTTTCACTAGGTGTAGAATTCTGGATCAATAGCTGTTTCAGCATTTTAAAGATACTGCTCCATTGTTTTCTGCTTGCATAGTTCCCGGTGAGAGTCTATTATAATTTTCTTTGTTCTTTGAATATTATGTGCCTTTCTTCTCCCTCTGTGCCTCCCCTTCACCCAGCCCCAGCTCCACAGATTGCCTTTAAGCTTCTCTCTGTAACACTGGTTTTCACCTCATAGTCAATTAAATTAAAAGGTGTCTAGGTGTTACTGGTTTTGTTTGGTATTTATTCTTGGTTCTCTGGGTGTTTTGGATCTATGGTTTGATGTATTTCATTTCTTTATGCAATGCTTTACCACTATCTCTTCTTCTCTATCTAAATGTTTCTTCTGCGCTATTCTCTGACTCTTATCCTCTTGTCCAAAAGAGCAATGTGGGGACCTGTCCCCATGTAGCCGTTGGTGATGCTCCGTACCTGCACTACGGAGTGGGGCCCTGTACCGTCCCCTGCCTGTCTTCCCTCTCTCCCAGGAGCACCCATGGAGGCCTGTGGGGAAAGTTTGTGAGTGAGAGCAAACTCTTCCTATGTCTGCAGCTCCCAGCTGTTTTGAACAGACACTGTCACCCACACTCAGCAGCTAGTTAAAACTTAGGCTCACTTCTTCTTCCCCACTGGTACCTGCTGGCCACCCCCTCCCATGGCCTACCCTCAGGTAACACAGTGAGAGCCATCTCTCCTCAAAAGGGCTTTTATTCCCCCCTTGCAGTTCCTGTATGTTTGCTTCCTTGTGACCTCAGATTTCTGATGGTTTTAAAAAAAAATTGTGATTGTGCAGCAGATCAGGGTGGGTGACATTTGTAATTTTCTGCACCGTAAGTGGAAGTGGCCTCTCCACTGAGTACCCTTTAAACTCCTGGCAGCACCCTCTTCACCGCTGCTGAGCAGTCCAGATTCGTCTCGCTGGTGGAATCATTCTCTCACTTTCCTGGATGACTGTTTCAAACTTTTCCCCCTCTCCTCCAGCAAACTCACTCTCCATTGATGAATTTGCTTCCCATTTCAGTGATAAAATCAAAAGAACCTCTCCACCAACTTCCACTATAATACTTACTCACCTACTCACTTACTACTCACTTACTCCCTCCTTTAGTGTGAAAACAATGTGAAAATTCATGTGAAAATAGTGTGAAAATTCATGACCCCAGCAGAGATCCATACCCCTAATTATCCATCAGATCCCACCCTCTCTCATCTACTCAAGGGAATCACTCCAGTATGTCCCCCGTCCATGCTCCTTTATCATCAACTTGCCCTCTCTGCCTCAAATAGCAACCTCTGCTTCCTTCTAAACTTCTCCAGGTGTGATATATAACAGAGGCCTGTATTTGTGTAGTAATTTTACTTTCTTATAATGGTTATCCTGGACTTTATTGCCATTTATAAAAATGGAAGAAGGCCTAATAAGCTTCCTTTGTATGCATGCTAAGTCACTTCAGTCGTTGCCAACTCTTTTGCAACCCCATGGACTGTAGCCCGCCAGGCTCCTCTGTCCACGGGATTTCTCAGGCAAGAATACTGGAGTGGGTTTCCTTCTCCAGGGCATCTTCGTGACCCAGGGATGAAACCCACATCTCTTATGTCTCCTGCATTGGCAGGAGGGTTCTTTACCACTAGTGCCACCTGGGAAGCCCAAGCTTCCTTTCAGTTCAGTTCAGTCGCTCAGTTGTGTCCGACTCTTTGCGACCCCATGGACTGCAGCACGCCAGACCTCCCTGTCCATCACCAACTCCCGGAGTCCACCCAAACCCATGTCCATTGAGTCGGTGATGCCATCCAACCATCTCATCCTCTGTCGTCCCCTTCTCCTCCTGCCCCCAATCCCTCCCAGCATCGGGGTCTTTTCAAATGACTCAGCTCTTTGCATCAGGTGGCCAAAGTATTAGAGTTTAAGCTTCAGCATCAGTCCTTCCAATGAACACCCCAGGACTGATCTTCTTTAGGATGGACTGGTTGGATCTCGTTGCAGTCAAAGGGACTCTCAAGAGTCTTCTCCAACACCACAGTTCAAAAGCATCAATTCTTTGGCGCTCAGCTTTCTTTATGGTCCAACTCTCACATCCATACATGACCACTGGAAAAACCACAGCTTTGACTAGACAGACCTTTGTTGGTAAAGTAATGTCTCTGCTTTTTTAATATGCTGTCTAGGTTGGTCATAACTTTCCTTCCAAGGAGTAAGTGTCTTTTAATTTCATGGCTGCAATCACCATCTGCAGTGATTTTGGAGCCCAGAAAAATAAAGTCAGCTTCCTTTAAACTTTTTAATTCTCTCAAATTCTATTTCTGTAGGCTCTTACATGTTGGCCTAGAGAATCCCATGGACAGAGGAGCCTGGCAGACTACAGTCCATAGGGTCGCAAAGAGTCAGACATGACTAAAGCAACGTACATAGCACACCGTTGGTAGACAAATCATGGAAAATACTCCTTACTGCCAGCAGAGGGCACTCTCATTGTGCCCACACTTTTCACAGGAAGTGTGTTCTGCAGTCCAGGTGAGTTTCCGTGTGGGAAACATTTGCCTGGGGTTTCTGGTTATAATATTTCCCCATCAGTCACCTGTTTAACTGGAATTTCCTGGAACGCACACATCTTCGCATATTTCTTTGTTGGTTGAGTTTGGCTTGAAGGGGAGGTTTCAGTAAATCATTGCTTCCCACCATCAGGTAAGTTCAGATTTCCTTAGCTTGGAAACCAACCTAAGCAGAGAGATAAAAATAAACATCATCTTGAGTAACTCTTCCTGGACTTCACTGTTATACTAATAGGGTGTTAATTAGTAAAGAGCACTTAGCTTTTTTACTGCCAAACTAAACAAGCACGCTTTGTTTTTGGCTGTGGGCCCTACAACTGCATCTCAAGGTGATTTGCAAACATTAATTAAATACTTCAGTGCACAGCCAAGTAGGAGGTATCATCAAGCCCTTCTCCAAGATGTGGAAAACAGATGCCCTAAGCCACTCTATGACTTATTGAAGGTTAGCATCAAGCTGGGACTGGATTTAGAATTCTGCAAACATTTCCAAGACTCCATACCCATTTCCCCAGACCTCTCCAGCAAGTCATCACCTTTGAGCAGACATGGATACCTCTTCCTTCAGCAGCAGCTACAGCATCAAAACGTACCAGGATGGTTCTGTGTCTTGTGCCTGCTTGTCCTGTTGATATCTTTTAAACTGTCAGCTCCGCATCTCCTAATATTTCTTTGAGAAAATGTGATCTTCAAGATCTTCATTGATGCACAGACTTAGCCTGATCATTTAGAGTAACTATGACGCTGCAAGTATAATCCCCACCATCATTTAATGTCCTCTCCGAAGAGGGAGGCTTTGTCTTTCCATCATGGGCAGACCCAGGTTCTGGCCCATGGAACTTGGTAGCTCAAGCGTGGGAAATACTCAGGCTCTGTGAGGAGTAAAGGGCTTCTTTCCTGAGTCTTCTATTTTCAAAACCAGAATAGCACAAGGTGGCCTTAGCAAGGAGCACCCTCCCTCCCCCCCCCCCATCCTGCCCCTTGCCGCCAGGCATTCCAGGACCCTGTGCCCAAGACAAACTATTTATGCTCTGCCCGGCCTGGGGGCTGTGGCTTACATGCAAACTGGGCCAGTTTCACAGACAAGGAGGTGAACCACCTCCCAGGCCCAGAGGCCAATCTGGCTGTTGGGAGTGAGCCCTGCAGAGTATCGGGTTCAGCACTTCAGGTCTGTCTACCTTGAGACACATACTGTAATTGCAAACCTGGAGCACCTGCAAAACACCCTGGGCTTTACTGTCTGCTTCCAGGTGTGATGTCAGGCTGACCTGTCCAGATGGACCTGGCTTCTGAGAGCAGGTTAATGAGCCCATTCCACTGAGTTAGTAGAATATTCTCAAAGGGGTTTCATACCAGATGAGCAGGGCTTCCCAAGCAGCGCTAGTGGCAAAGCACCCACCTGCCAAAGCGGGAGATGTAAGAGACACAGTTTCGATCCTTGGGTCGGGATGATTCCCTGGAGGAGGGCATGGCAACCCACTCCAGCATTCTTGCCTGGAGAATCCCGTGGACAGAGGAGCCTGGTGGGCTACAGTCCATAGAGTCCCAGAGAGTTGGACATGACTGAAGCGACTTAGCATGCATGCATACTCTAGATAAGTAGCTTGAACTCAGGATGTAGCGAGCCATGTACAGCTCACATGTGGCTCCTCCCCCAAGAAAGAACTCCATGAGGATCCCTCCAACTTTAATTAATGAACTAAGTGGGAATCTCCAGGGAATCCTGACCACCCCCGCCCCCCCACTGGATACTCAGCAAGGGCTGCCAAACTGGGATAAGAGAATTCACCTGTAGCTGTTAGCTCCCTTTCACCTGTTTCATTGCTTTCTTTACTCTCCTAAGGCAGAGCAGAACCCCATATTAATGAACCCATCACAAGCTGAGTCACCAGACTTTGGTTAATATAGGATTAGAGCCTTTAGCTGAAGCAGCTGATGTCGGCAAATATGTTAAGGGTTTCTGGAGCCCTTGGCAATATCTCCTATAGGTTTCCTGAATCACCAGCAGAATACAGAGGTAGGTTAAAGATTCTCAGGGGTTCTGCAACATCTGGATGCCCAAATCTTGCCAGAGTTGTGAGGTGGTTGGCACACACTGCGTGTCTCCCTGGACAGGACTGAAGCTGATGGTATGAATGACTGAGGGGACTCACTTGTGAAGATCATGGAACTCCAGCTTAATGGCCAGACAGCTTCCTTCTGCACAAATTAGGAGCAAATTTTGGTGACATTTTGCCACTTAATTGGCCCTTATAATTACTTCTGGAGTAAAGAGTTCTATGAGTGTTACACAGAGGGTTGGAATGTGTCCTATTCATTCTGCTAATGTGTGTTGAGCCAAAAGGAGGAGGGAGGGAAGAGAAAGAGGAGAGAGACTCCTAGAATTTGGTTAAAGCAGAAAGTTGAGACCCTAGGTTGCCAGCCTCATGCAGGCATAAGGCTGCAGAGATAAGGACAGATCTAGAGGCATCCCCAGGGCCCACCAGCTGTATGGATAGTGTGTACTGATTTATAGTCAAACCTCCTGCACAACACAACGCACAATACAAAAAAAAAAAGAATGAAATAATGCCGTTTGCAGCAACATGGATGGACCTGGAGGTTATCGTACTGAGCAAAGTCAGTCAGAAACAGAAAGACAAGTAGCACACAATACTACTTATATGTGGAATCTAAAATATGACGCAAATGAACATATGACACAAATGAATGAAACAGAAACAGACTCACAGACACAGAAAAAAATTGTGGCCGCTGAACCAAAATGAGAAGAGTAAGTATGCAGTTCCAGTGGAAATTGATAGTATTAATATTTGGCCAGAAGATCCAAGGAAAATGTGAATCCCATCTCACCAATCCCTTCTCCTGCTGTGAGCCTCTGGCGAGTGCATCCAAACGCCGAGAAGAACAAAAGGACACTCGTGTCATTTGATAGCTGGACCAGAGTCTGATGACCTCCTGTGCAGACCTTTCTAATCACAGCCCAGCTGGAACAGGCAGTTTAGACGCTCCCTCAGCCTGAGGCTCAGTCTTGGGGTCTTGTCCCCTTCTGGTGGGTTCCATGGCATAGGAACGTCCATTCATGTTGCTGTAAATGGCATTATTTCATTCCTTCTTTATGGCTGAGTAACAGTCCATTGTATATATGTACCACATCTTATTTATCCATTCATCTGAGAAGCCCTTGCTCTTAATACCTGTCCTATTCACTTCACTTAGACAAAAAAAAAAAAAAGCAAAACCAACAAAATGCTATTTTTTTTTAGCTACCATATTTAGTAAAAATTTTAAAACAGTAACCATGAATGGGGCAGCCACAGGTATCATGAGCCCAAGCCCTCTGGAAAGCCTTGCACCCACACCTTGAGTCAGCAACTTTGTTTCTGTAATAAACACACTCCAACTCTGAAATTTACTTTAAGAAAATAACTGAAATGTGGACATAGCTTTTTAGCCCATTCTCTTGCATATATTAGTCTCAGACAGGAATAATAATTTTCTCTTCTCCATTCAAATATCCATGCTCCATGTCTGGTTCATGTTTATGGCATTGTTTTAGAGCATCTAGCTCCAGGTTAACTGATTATAATTGTTAACTGTAACCCCACCCACTTCTCTGCTCACCTGTCTACCTACTCCCTTCAAATTCCTTCAGAAAGGAGAAGATGCTAATTTGATTGGCCAAATCCCAGGAAACTGAGAGTGCACCTGTCTCTGTCTATTAAAGGTACAGGCAGCCACCTCTGTCTCTCACTTAATGCACTAGAATCTTCGGCTGCACTCTGCCCTGCCCCCAACTGAGGACTGGGCTGAGCAAGCTGTTCATGACTTCCTATGCCATGGAACTCACCAGAAGGGGACAAGACCCCAAGACTGAGGGAGCGTCTACACTGCCTGCTCCAGCTGGGCTGTGATTAGAGAGGTCTGCACAGGAGGTTATCAGACTCTGGCTGCTGCTGCTAAGTCGCTTCAGTTGTGTCTGACTCTGCGACCCCATAGACGGCAGCCCACCAGGCTCCTCCGTCCCTGGGATTCTCCAGGCAAGAATACTGGAGTGGGTTGCCATTTCCCTCTCCAGTGCATGAAAGTGAAAAGTGAAGGTGAAGTTGCTCAGTCGTGTCCGACTCTTCGGGACCCCATGGAGTGTAGCCCACCAGGTTCCTCCGTCCATGGGATTCTCCAGGCAAGAGTACTGTGTGGGTTGCCATTAATTTCTCCGATTAGACTCTGGTCCAGCTATCAAATGACACGAGTGCCCTTTTGCTCTTCTCGGCGTTTGGATGCACTCTCAGGAGGCTCACAGCAGGAGGGATTGGTGAGATGGGACACAGGCTTCCCCTGGATCTTCTGGTCAAATTCTACCAATTTCCACCAGAACCATACACTTAATTCTTCTCATTTAGGTTCGGGCGTGCAGGATTTCCCTTTCCTCCCACGCGGCGGGATCAGAGCAGTCAGGATGCGCTTCTGGACTCTGCGGTCCCTCTTCATCCTCTCTTCTTCCGCGGGCACGTGTGGCAAGGGGCTGGAACTTTTGGAGCGCCCCCCGCCCCCCATCCTGTCCCTGCTTCTCTCACAGTCAGTCCGGAGCTGTCACCAAGGCGTGGGCTTCACAGCTTCGGGTGGCGCCAGGCACTAGGGGCAAGCCGGATCTCGGCGCCTCCCACCTCACCCCACCCGCCTCTGTTTTTTCCTGTTCCGGCAGGAATGGCCGGACTTTCCCTCCCACAGTTTCATGAGGGAGAAGGAGGCAGCTCCAGATTAAGTACGAAGAATCAACAAACCGATCCCTCTACCTGTTGGATGGTCTGCAGTCGCTGAGTATGGTAATTGCCCTCTGTGCGTACGCTGGGGAGAGAAGCCGGAGTCGAGGTTGGACTTCCGGGGCTGTCCCTTAGGGGCGTGGCCATAGAGGGCTCTGGGCAGTGATCTGGGGGCATCTTCCACCCTTTAGAGGCGGTGATGGATGTCCATCCTGAGTGTCTCCTTCACCCCACCAGACCTCAAAGGAGACGGGGAGACGGGGAGACGGGGATGCAAAGCTAGAGGAAAAACTAAAACTTATGGCGAAATCCTCACAAGCTATTTCGACAGTTTCATGCAGCATGAATCATTATAAACTTGTCTTTCATAGAAAATAGGTGTTGGGGAATCGTAATGGCTCTGATGCTTGCAAGGAGGGGCAGAACCATGGCCACCCAACAGCAAGCAGCTTGGAAGAAGCCAAGGCAACAAGTAAAACTTCCAAAATTCGGTATTTGATCACTATGCAAATTAATTTTTGGTAAGTTTGATCTGCTTTGGCAAGTAGCTAAAGCCTCTAAAAAACTTTAACAGAAAAACACCTTGTTTTGTCCTGATTTTAACAGGGCTGTCTCATAAGTTTTTCTGTTAATTAATATGGTAGCTGTTGGTTTTACATTTCTATTATTTTTACCATATTAAGTAAGTATTCTTCTGTATATACATTTTAAAGCATTTTAACCTGTATTTTGATTTTTAACAGTATTTATAGTTAAAGCTTTATTTCTCCAAATCTATTAAAGGAAATTACTCTAGCATAACCTTAGGGTTTTTTCCTCCTACACTCAGAGCTTTGCAAATGAGTCTCTTGGGAGAAGAGTAGGCATTTTGTAATTCACACACTACTTGCTTGCTATGTAAATGACAGGATCCAAGAGAAAATGGTTCTATTTCTGTTGTCTTTGGTATGTTTGTCAGAGACAGGAAATCCTAATAAAGAAAGCAAAAATTTGGTGGTTGTGGTGGTGGGGCATTTAGATTTAGATCTTAATTAGCCTTGATTTTACAAAGGCACGTTTTAAATTTACTAATTTCTGTTACCTAAGGAACAGTAAAGATAGTGCTGTTCATGTCTGGAAGCTGTCTAGATAGTAGATTATCACTCAGACAAGTAACTAATTGAAATTCACCATGAAGGGAAATTAAAATTAATGGCAGTTGTTCCTTCCAGCAGATTACGACATAGAGTTCACAGATCCATTTTAACTGCTCATAGCAATAAAAACAAGCCAAAATTGCCTAGACGGTCTAGAAGAAAGAACTTTTCAATATTTTTCCATCTCCCTTTTTTTCTTCTAATGTTTCCTAATTAGAAAATATTTTGAAATTCCTTTGTTCTCTATGATAGATTATATCCTCTTTCCCCAGCATGTATTTGTGTACCATCATCCTGTGTTGCAGTCTTGAAAATGATGATGACTACACCCTCCACTCTTTCCTGTCTTTTATTCCTAAGCACCACACAGTGTCCACTGCCAGGAGGACCTTCCCTTCCTCTATGATTGCCCAATAGAAACCCCTGGGAATGCTGGAGACTTTGAACCAGGATTAGATATTACAGAGTAGCATTAAAATAAGTGGGCACTTACCATGGAGCCCTGATAATCCACCATTCTGTTTTATTTCTTTAGGGTAAGTTTTGTTGTCTTCTCTTGGTCTTCTTTTTAACTGTGTTCAACAGTTCTGTGTACAACATATTATGTTTTGAGGCTTAGTGTAACTTCCAGAGTTCAACCTGATGTAACTCGAATCTGTTTCCTCTATGTTCTATTGTCTCAGGTTTGCTAGGATTCCAGGAATCTCAGTCCTTTCAAGGCTTTGATCAGGAGGTTCCCATCCAGCTTGCCTGAAATTTAAGCTGCTAGCCCTCCATGCTACTTTACCCTTGCCCTGACCAGTAGACTTCTTAGCAGTAGACTCTCTTCCCTTTGTGTGCACAGTTCTAGTCACACTTGCCAATGGAATTCATCACTGCAATTAGTCTTGCTTGTTTGAAAAGAATTTATGATTTTGGAGTTGAAAACAAAGAATCTGGTTCAAGAAAATAAACTAGCATTTAGAGACTACCTAATATACCTCAGATATGCACATGACACCACGCTTATAGCAGAAAGTGAAGAAGAACTAAAGAGCCTCTTGATGAAAGTGAAGCAGGAGAGTGAAAAAGTTGGCTTAAAACTCAACATTAAGAAAACGAAGATCATGGCATCTGGTCGCATCACTTCATGGCAAATAGATGGGGAAGCAATGGAAACAGTGACAGACTTTATTTTTTTGGGCTGCAAAATCACTGCAGATGGTGACTGCAGCCATGAAATTAAAAGACGCTTACTCCTTGGAAGAAAAGTTATGACCAACCTAGACAGCATACTAAAAAGCAGAGACATTACTTTACCTACAAAAGTCCATCTAGTCAAAACTTTGGTTTTTCCAGTAGTCATGTATGGATGTGAGAGTTGGACCATAAAGAAAGCTGAGCACCAAAGAATTGGTGCTTTTGAATTGTGGTGTTGGAGAAGACTCTTGAGAGTCCCTTGGATTGCAAAGAGGTCCAACCAGTCCATCCTAAAGGAGATCAGTCCTGAATATTCATTGGAAGGACTGATGCTGAAGCTGAAACTCCAATACTTTGGCCACCTGATGCAAAGAACTGACTCATTTGAAAAGACCCTGATGCTGGGAAAGATTGAGGACAGGAGGAGAAGGGGATGACAGAGGATGAGATGGTTGGATGGCATCACCGACTCAGTGGACATGGGTTTGAGTAGGCTCTGACAGTTGGTGATGGACAGGGAAGCCTGGTGTACCGCAGTCCATGGGGTCACAAAGAGTCGGACACGACTGAGTGACTGAACTGAACTGAATATATTTCATGCACAGATTATAAAACCTTTGATCAACTTATCTCATTTAATTTATCCTGAAAAACAAATGTACAAGGTGTCTGATTTTTATGGAAGTATAAAATCATCTTCTAAACCTGCCCAAGGTCACTTGTATAATCAGGAACAATGATTTGGGTTTCAAAGCCCATGCTCTTTCTCTCACCAAGCTGGCAAAGGTTAGGTATTTGGAAACAAGGCAGAAGTGGATAAAATAACATGAGATCAAACAGACTGCCTTGAGGTAAAGCCTAAAGAACCATGGAGAGTTATAACAATGTGAATCATTACAAGTATTAATAATAATTGAAAAAATAACGGAAGAGTTATGATGTGTCAGGCACTGGAATTCTAACCACCTTACCACTAGGCAGGTACCGTTGTTTTCACAAGCGTCACCAAGGACTGGGGAGGTTGGGTGCCTCACTCAGGTCCTCTAGTCTGGGTCGGTCTTCCCACCTGCAGTCAGGTGCTCCCACCTCTCTGTCCACTGGAGTGTGGTGTGTTGAGACACTGCTGGGAACACAGTGTGGTGTTCATGTCTGCAGCCATGCCTGCAGATGTGCTGATTCTCAGGTGGGATTAAGTGGGGCGAGTAAAATTGTCAGGGCTGGAACTTAAAAGTTCATCTCTTTGTTGTGTCTGACTCTTTGCAACCCCATGGACTGAAGCCCACCAGGCTCCTCTGTCCGTGGGATTCTCCAAGCAAGAATACTGGAGTGGGTAGCCATCCCCTTCTCCAGGGCATCTTCCTGACCTAGGGGTCAAATCCCGGTTTCCTGCATGGCAGATTCTGTACTGTCTGAGCCACGAGGGAAGCCCTAAGAACGCTCCATTGTTTCACCACTCTAGGTCTTTCTTCCAATTCCACATCACCTCTAAGCCCACTTTTATGTCAAAGGGTGAGAGCGCCTGGAAAACAAGAGTTATTAAACCCAGGTATGTTTTCAGTTAAAAAAGCAAACAGGACTTCCAATTTGAGAAAGAGCAAATTTGTGTAATTCAGACCAAACCTCTCATTGAGGACAAGGAGAAAGCTGAGTAAAGCTGTAAATCATGAGTTCATTTGATGATACTTAAACCAAACAAAGCAAAACTTCATTGTTCCTTTTTGGAAGATACTAGAAAATCAACTCATCACTCTAAAATCCAATAAATGAAAGGGAAAAAATCAAGCATTCTTCTTTGATTTTCCTTTACATGGCAACCAATAGTTGATAAAAAGAAGTTTCTCTTTATAGTATTCTTAATAGTCCAGCTAATAAGCTAAGAGGCATGATGGCATTAGAATATCACCATTTCATAGTCCCCATTGAATAAATGGGTCTGGGTATTTATTATAAATGATGGCTAACATCACAAAAAGAGAGACAATCAGGGTAAGTTTAGATGGCACAAAGCTTACTGTTCTTACTGAGACTCAGCCAGTTTTTCTTGCATAAATTCACCCAGAGTTCCCAAAAGCCCTTAGTTGATTTCCAGAGTTTCAAAAGTATTTATTCTAATATTTTTTGCACTTTCAATTGTTCCTTTTGTGAAGGGGTGAATTTTCCAAGGTCCTTACTCAACTTTCAATAATGGCACTCAGATTTTGTCTATTTTTAAAGTATATTTGTCCAGACGTTTCACAGTAAAGGAGACACAAAGTATATGAAATATACTCTCAAATATATGAAAAGATGCTCAACCCCCATTATGAAATGATGTCAAAAACTTTTTGTAAGCATTTACGATAAAACAGTGATTGTAACTTGATATTAATGTGTTGTCTGAGTCTGATATAATATCTGAAAAGAATGAAATAAATATTAAGACACAGTTTCAAAAAAAGAATAAAGAAAAACTGGTCATATCTCTTCAGGCTAAAGATAATTGCAATGAACATATTAGTGGGTTCCCTGTCAATACTGTTCTTATGCAAGTAGACAGATGGGCTGATGACCGACAATGGCAGAATATTTGAAGAGATAATGGGTGAAAACTTCCTAAATATAATGAAAAACATTGATCTACACATTTGAGAAGCTCAGCGAATACAAGCATAGGAAATTCATAGAGATCTATATCTAGTCATAAAATGGAACTGTCAAAGCCAAAGACAAAAAGAAAATTGTTGCGATTAGAATTCACGTAGTGTCCTTACTACAATAAAATTTTTATATTTAAATTTTTAATATTTTAAAAATTTAATGTTTCTAATATTTAACTTTTAATTTAGAATTTTTAAAAACAAAGAAGGAGAAATTAAGACATTTCAAGATAAACAAGAATTATGAATTTGTCACTAACATTCTTCCCCTAAAGGAAATACTAAAGGAAGATTTTTAGGCACTAAAGGACTCTAGGTAGTAACTTAAATCAACAAGAAGAAATAAAGATCACTAGTAAAAGTAACTATGTAAGTAAATATAAAAGACAGTAAATGTATTTTTTTCTTTGTAACTATTTTTTCCCTTATTTAAAAGACAAATTGCATAAAACAATACTTATAAATCTATATTGATAGACACAATATGTATAAAGATATTATTTGCAACAATAACAATACAAAGGAGATGTGGGATTGGACCTATATAAGAGTAAAGATTTTAAATGCTATTGAAATTCAGTTCAGTTCAGTCGCTCAGTCGTGTCTGACTCTTTGCAACCTCATGAACTGCAGCACACCAGGCCTCCCTGTCCATCACCAACTCCCGGAGTCCACCCAAACCCATGTCCATTGAGTCGGTGATGCCATCCAACCATCTTATCCTCTGTCGTCCCCTTCTCCTCCTGCCCTCAATCTTTCCCAGCATCAGGGTCTTTTCCAATGAATCAGCTCTTCTCATCAGATGGCCAAAGTATTGGAGTTTCAGCTTCAACATCAGTCCTTCCAATGAACACCCAGGACTGATCTCCTTTAGGATGGACTGGTTGGATCTCCTTTCAGTCCAAAGGACTCTCAAGAGTCTTTTCCAACACCACAGTTCAAAAGCATCAGTTCTTCAGTGTTCAGCTTTCTTTATAGTCCAACTCTCATATCCATACATGGCTAATGAAATTAAATTGGTATTAATCTGAACTAGACTGTTATAAATTAAGATGTTAATTGTTTAACACAAAAGAAGGCAGTAACAGAGGAATAGAAGGACAAAAATGACATATGTAGAAAAGAAATAATAAAATGAGAGCCATAAATTTTACCTTATCAGTAGTTATATTAAATGCTAATGGATTAAATTCTTCAGCTAAAAGATAGGAATGCAACTATATGCTGCCTAGATTCAAAGAGACAAATAGGTTGAAAGTACAAGGGTGGAAAAAGGTATATCATTCAAATAGCAACCAAAAGAGAGCCAGAGTGGCTGTATCAGACAAAATAGACTTTAAGACAAAAATTGTTGTTGAAGACAAAGAAGAACATTTTATAGTCATAAAAGGGACAATCCATAAAACATTTATATGTGATCCTAACAGCAGAGCCCCAAGACACATGAAGTAAAAAGGGACAGATTTGAAGGGAGAAATAGACAATTCTGAAGTACTTGGAGACTTCAGTACCCCATTTCAATAATGGTGTGGTACAGTAAGAAATAGATTTGATCCTTTTCCTCAGTTCTTGGTACAAAGCTGGTAAAACATTTGCAATTTCCTGATAGGAGTGTCTTTTGTTATTCATGAGGAGCCTCATTTGAGAACACCCAAGTTTATGCTAATTAAGGTAACTTAGGGTGCAGTTCCTACATCCTGCAGCCTCAGGATGGAGTTGCTTGCCAGAAAGACCAAGTGATTAGGGTTGGGACTTTCAGCCTGACTCATTGATCCCAGGGAAGGGGGTGGTGCTAGAGATTAAAGTTCTTTCTATAAAAACTCTGGATTGACAAGATTTGATGAGCTTCTGGATTGGTGAGTAAATCCACATGGTGGGAGAGTGGCCACCTCGGTTCCATGGAGAATGGAGCTCCTGCACTTGGAATACTTCCAAACTCTGCCTTATATACTTCTCCATCTGGCTGTTCCTCTGTATCCTTTATAATAAATTGGTCAGTGTAAGTAAATGTTTCTCTGAATTCTATGAGCCAGTCTCGCAAATTAATCAAACTCAAGGAGAGGTTTGTGGGACCCTCTGACTTATAACTGGTCAATCAAAGGCAGAGATAACAACCTGGACTTGTGATTGGTGCCTGAAGTGGGAGCAGTCTTGTGAAGACCGAACACTTAACTTGTAGAATCTGACACTATCTCCAAGTTGATAGTGTCAGAATTGAGTTAAATTTGTGGGACACTCAGTGTCCACTGAGAATTGGAGAATTGCTTGGTGGTATTGTAAAACACTCCACAAATGGACAGAACAACTAGACAGGAGATCATCAAGAAAACAGAAGACTTGAATAATACTACTAACCAACTAGGCCTAACAGACATCTGTAGAACATACCACTCAACAACAGCAGAACACACATTCTTCTCAGAGCACATGGAACACTCTCTAGGGTGGACCATATGTCAGGCCATAAAACAAAGCTCAATAAACATAAAAGGACTGGAATCAAACAAGGTATGTTCTCTGTCGAGTGGAACTGAATTGGAAATTACTAGCAGAAGGAAATTTGGGACATTCACAATGTGTAGAAATTAAGTAATAACTAATGGGTCAAAGAAAAAATCATAAGAGAAATTAGAAAATACCTTGAATGAAAATGAAAATACAATATACATTATGAGATGTTGTGAAAGCTAAGCTGTGCGTGGAAAGCTACTTATAGCTGAAAATGCCTGCACTACAAAAGAAGGATCTCAAATACAAATCCTAATATTGTATCTTAAGATATCAGAAAAAAGACCAAACCAAACCCAGAGTAAGCAAAGGGAAGGAAATAATAAAAATTAGGACAGAAATAAACAAAGTAGAGAATAGAAAAACAACACAGAAAATAAATGAAATCAAAAGTTGATTCTTTGAAAAGAACAACAAAATCGACAGACCTTTAGCTAGACTAATCAAGTTAAAAGAGAGATGATTCAAATTACTAAAATCAGGAAAGAAAGAGGGGATATTATTACTCACTATGTAGAAACAAAAGTAATTATAGGAGACTATTATGAACAATTGTATGCCAACAAAATAGAAAGCCTAGATGAACTGGATAAATTCCTACAAAGATACAAACTACCAAAAATTACTCAACGATAAATAGAAAATCTGCATAGACCTATAACAAGAAAAAGATTTAATCAGCAATCAAAAAATTCCTGCAAAGGAAATCCTAGGACCAGATGGCTTCACCAGTGAATTCTACCAGATTTTCAAAGATGAATTAACACCAATTTATCACAATCTCTTCCCAAAAAATAGAAGAGGAGAGAATACCTCCTAACTCATTCTACGAGGTCAGTATTACCTTGATAGCAAAATCAGACAAAGATATCCTAAGGAAGGAAAACTACAGACCAATATCTCTTATGAATATAGAAGCAAACATTTTCAACCAAATACTAACAAACCAAATCCAGCAGCATATAAAAAGGGTTTATACCAGGAATGAGATTTCATTCAATATAGGGAAATGAGTCAATGTAATATACCAGGTTAACAGACTAAAGCAGGGAAAATCCACATGATCATCTCAATAGATGCAGACAAAGCGTTTGACAAAGTCTAATACTCTTTATGAAAATGTTCAGTTACACTAGGAATAGGAAGAAACTTCCTCAGACTGATAAAGAGCATCTGTGAAAATTCCACAGCTTACAACATACTTAAATGGGGAAAGACTGAAAGTTCTCCTGCTAAATTAGGAATAAGACAAGGATGTCAGCTCTCTCCACTTCTGTTCAACATTGTCCTGGAAACTCTCGTGAGGGCCATTAGACGAGGAAAAAAATAAAAGGCATTCAGATTGGCCAGGAGGAACTAAAACTATCTCTATTTGCAGGTGACATGATTGTGACCTTGAAAGACAGGTGCTGGACTGGTCCCTGCCCATCTTCTAGCTTCATTAGCTTCTGCTGAGGAGCAGTTTAGCCATGAGGTCTTGACATCCTCCTGCTCCCCAGCAGTACCTATGACTGAGGTGAGGCTGCCAGTTGTCAGGTTCACATTACCTTTCTCCTCCTGTCCCGAGGATAGGGCCTCTTTGGGTTGGCTGACCCTCTTGCCCATCCTGCTGCACCGCATGGGGGACACAGTCCTCTGGGAAGCTGTCCTTGGGTCCACCCACCAAGAGGCCTCACTCAGCCATGGATACAGCACATCCCAGGGGCCACTTTGGAGGTAGATCTTTTAACCTCCCCGGCTACCCCTGGTGGTGCCAGACCCCAGCTTTCCCAGAAAGAGAAAGAGCAAGCAAGCTTTTTGAGTCAGGACATGGAGAGAAGGTCATGTGAAGATGTGCAGAGCCTGAAGACATGGGGGTGCGGAAACTAGTTTATAACCGATCGGTGTTCCAAGGGATAATTCCCATCCCATTATTGGAAAAGGTCGGGAAGGGCAGTGTCTGTGGAGGAAAGAATCAGAGAAGAAATCACAGCATGGTGTGGGTGGGGCAGATGTGAAAGGTTTCACCGGCAGAGGGAACCGAACAGACCACGGCAGGGAGAAGGCTGATGCAGGAGCATCCAAGCTGTGAGGGGCCCAAGTGGCAAAGGCCCGAAGAGGCACACAGTTTGGGGGCACGAATTCTTTGCTCAGGGTTATAGATAGATTAGTGTCCAAAGAGAGATAGCTAGAGACCAGGCACCAATGGGACTAGCACCAACCCTGGAGTTTGGAGAAAGAGGTTTAGTAGCTTCAAAGGAGTTCACTTTATGAAAGAAAGGGCAACATTTCTGCTTAAAAAATTCCAACGTGTCATTCACTTCCTGTTCTTCACAGAAACCATTTTCCAACCTCCATCTTTCATCTGCAGCAGGAACAGGAAGTTGATTGGAAGAGCCGGCAAGGGCATTCCCAGTGCCGGGCAATTGTGCAGCTCAATTCAAATCAGTTCTATTCAAGACAGATATCTTGACTGCTCCCTCATTCTCAGCATGATGCTATTACTGTAGATTCAACCAGGATGTCTCATAATTGTGAACCTTTCCATCAAAACCATTGATTAAATGTGCAAATAAGTGGGTTTACTTGTTATTCCTTTTCTTCATATATATTTATAAATCAGAAAAAGGTCTTGGTCATATCATGTGTCCTGACTTTGGACTCAGAAAAAAGACCAATACATCAACTCCCTGTTTATATAAATAATGTAGTGACTGAGGTCCAGTCTGCCAGGTCTCACCAGAGTCAGGGCAGGAACAAGTGTAAAAATGGGTGCTATTGGCAGTGAACATTGTAAGTTCAAAGACAATGAGCTATGCCTGGTTCAAAAGCTATAAAAGTGAAAACTGTTTTTCCCACCCCCAAGCCACTGGGCAAATACCCACTTGCCCTCTGAGGTCATTCAGTCTAGAGCTGCAAATTTTTATGATGTCTAAACAGGCACTCTGAGCAGAAAGAAACAACAAGCACATCACTTGATGGATTTCTTTGGATATAGTGGGAAGAGTATGTATAGGTTTCCAGGTCACAAAGCTTAGGTTCTAATAATCCCAGCCCCACTACTGAGACTGGAGTGGTCATAGGAAGCTCCTCAAGCTGCTTGACTGCACATTCCCTTCCGTGAAAGGGGTTGCTCAGATCTGCTTCACAGGTTGTTGGGAAGATTAGGGAAGGTCTATTCAAGAGTGTGTCCACGTGTGTGCGTGCATGCTCAGTTGCTCAGTTGTATCCGACTCTTAGCGACCCCATGGACTGTAGCCTGCCAGGCTCCTCTGTCCATGGGATCCTCCAGGCAAGAATACTGGAGTGGGTTGCCATGCCCTCCTCCAGGAGATCTTCGAGACCCAGGGATTGAACCCAGGTCTCCTGCGTCTCCTGCATTGTAGTCCGATTCTTTACCACTGAGCCACCAGGGAAGCTCATGTCCACAGCAGATTTAAATTGCGTCTGTTCTTGTTCCTTCCTACAGTGGAAGGAAGAGATGATCCGAGGTAATTTGGGACTAATAGAGGATTTTGCACTGGATGGGGACAAACGAATCACCCCAGACTTCCCTTACTCTTGGATTTATTTGGGTGCGCAGGCTCAAGGTTCTGTCTAAAGGGAATTTGGCTGCATGATGGAGCCTTCAGCTTGAAAATATATAATTTGTTTCCCCTCTCCCTCTGCCATCACAGCCTTCCCCGCAACCTCCTGAACAATGCATGAACTCCTCAGAAGACGTATCTTCACTGCCCCTGCAGCTCAGCCATGCTACAGCAGAGGGAAGCCATACATCTTGTCTCCATAGAAACTGTCATGTCCTGGAACACAGCCTGCCTTCTCTGAGTCTGGGCCCTTCACCTCCCAGGCTGACGTCAGTCCTGCCCTCCTTGGGGCTATGCGTGAACTGAAAGGGGTTCTGCAGTGAGTCCCCACCCCGGGATTTTCAATGGCCATCGCGTGGGGAGCAAGACAGTGGATGTGTCCATGGAACTAGCCGTCTCTGATGATGTGACCTGAGAACCCTCAGTTCACCAAGCCAAGTGCTGAGTTGGCGGGAGTTCCTACAATCACAGCATCCAGGCCTCCACGTGGCATAAAGAGGAGCATTGTCTCAGCAGCATAAGAGATGATTAGATGAATAAGGCTAGGAGCAAGACTGCTTATTATTACCTGACCTCAGTTGATTCTGTGCCCAAACACTGAAATATAGGCAATTCATGAAATTCTTTTCTTTCTTTCACAATAATTACACAACACAAGCTATACAAGCCTGCTGCCAGTGGTATTTGCAAATGAATATCTTACAGACCAAACTCCACATTAACATTTTTCTCTATGTTGAAAGACATCACTAAAATGTCTTCTTTCTTTCTTTTGCCAAGTGTTTATATCTGCCTTGGCCCACATGTCACAAATTACCATATGACTGATACTGACCTGTTAGTTCAGCTGGAAAACCACGTTGGTTCTTAATAGCAGGTTGCCTTTGGCAGTTCCATGTATCCAACATGAGTTGAGTCCTGACGTCCAACTCATGACCCCTTACCTCATCATGGTCAAGCAGCTCTTTTTCCAAGTCCTCAGCACTGTGTCCAAGCTCCCTATTCAACCAACCCCCTAGCTAATACACCAGCAGAAGACCTACCACCCACACTATCAAGATAATCTGGGTGGTGCCTGCCAAGTGTGTATTTCCTTTCTTGTTTCCCATCTTCGTTCACTTTTCCCTCATCCTTACTTCCGTGTCTCCAGACTCAGAAGACCAGGTGTCTGGACTTTGTTTCAGAGCCAACACTCCCTCCATGGCAAGCAAAGAGAAAGAAAGAAAGAAGCTTGAAAACAGAAAAACAATAAAATCAATGAAACAAAGAGCTGGTTCTTTGAAAAGATCAATAATATTGACAAACGTCTAGCAAGACTGACAAATAAAAATGAGAGAGAAGACACAAACTACCAACATCAGTTGTGAAACAGAACTATCACTACAGACTCTGCAGACATAAAAGATAAGGATATACTACAAATAACTCTACATGCACAAATCTGACAAGTTAGGTAAAATGGACCATTCCTTGAAAAACATGAACTATCACAACTTACCAATAAAAAGATAGATTTGAAGAGTCCTATAACCATTAAGAAAATTGAATCTGTACTTTTTAAACTCCCCCCCAAAAGGTCTCCAAGTCCAGATGATTTCACTAGAGAATTTTACCATTTAAGATTTAATACCATTTTACATAATGTCTTCCAGAAAACAAAAAAGAAGGAAACATTTCCCAATTCATCTTATGAAGCTAATATCACTCTGATACCAAAACCAAAGATATTATAAAACAAGAAAAATACAGACCAATATCCCTCAAAAATGTAGGTGCAAAAGTTCTTAACACAGTTAAATTCAGCAATCCCTGTAAAGAATTATGACCAAGTGGAACTTATTCCAGGGTTGCAAGCAAGACTCACTGAAATCTTAAATCAGTCGATATAATCCATCAAATTACTAAAGCTAAAGAAGAAAAATCACATGATTATATCAGTTGGTGCAGGAAACACTTTTGACAAAATTCAGTACCTATTCTTGATAAAAATTCTCAGAAAAATAGAACTAGAGGAGGAATGGAGAAGAATAGGAATGTGACAAAGAGCATCTACAAAAACCTCCGGCAAACATTACTTAGTGGGGAAAGGCCCAGTGCTTTCTCCTAAGATTGGGAACAGGGCAAGAATGTCTCCTCCACTCTTGTTTAAGAGGGAGTCAAAGTTCAAGATAGAATTAGAATTGATTAAGGGATAGACACATAGATCAATGGAACAGAGAACACAGAAATAGACCCTTACAAATTTGCCCAGCTCATTTCTGACAAAGATGCAAAAGCAATTTAATAGAAGAAGGATAGCCATTTTAACAAATGCTGGAACAATTGGATATAAAAAGCAAAGCAAAAAAAAGAAAAAAATCTATACCTAAGTCTCACATGTTATACAAAAATTAACTCAAAACTAGACTATGGGTTTACACATAAAATGCAAAACTGTAAAACTTAGGAAAGAAAAACACAGAAGAAAATCCTTGAGATCTAGACCAAAGGAAAGAGTTCTTAGACTTGGCCCCAAACACACAATTGATAAAAGGAAAAACTGATAAATTTGACATCAAATTTATTTTCATAAGTAAAGTTAAATGGATGAAAAATAAGCTACAGGGAAGACGGAAATATTTTAAAACCACTTATATGACAAAAGATTTGTATCTAGATTAGATAAAGAACTCTTAAAACTCAGGAGTAAAAAAATTAGACAATCCAATTAGAAATTAACAAAAGACATAGAGAAATGTTCCATTCAAGGAGATGTACAGATGATAAATAAGCACATGAAAAGTTGTTCAATGTCATTAGCCCTCAGGAAATTAAAATTAAAACCATGAGATATCACTATATACTTATCAGAATTGCTAAAACAAAAAACAATGACACCATAAAATGTGGTGAGGATGTAGAGGAACTGGATATATTGCTGATGGGAATAGAAAATGGTCCAGCCACTCTGGAAAAATGTTTGGCAATTTCTTTAAAAATTAATCTGCAAATACCGTATGCTCCAGGAATTGCACTCCTGGGTATTTATCCCAGAGGAATGATGATTTAGGTTCACACAAAATCTTGGCCTGAAATATTTATAGCAGTTTTATTCTAGTAGGCAAAAACTGGAATTAACCCAGATGTCTTTCAAGGGGTGAATGGTTAAACAAACTGTGATAAATCCTTTCCATGGAACACTAGTACTGTGATCTAAATGTCTGTGCCATGCTCCACAATTTCATGTGTTGAAATCTTAACCCCTAAGATGATGGTACTACTAAAGGTGGGGCCTTTGGGAGGTGTGTATGTCATGAGGATAGGACCCTTATGAGTGAGACTAGTGCCTTGTAAAGAAGGCTCCAGAGGGACCCCTAGCCGCTTTTCATCATGTGAGGACACAACAAGAAGGCACTGGCTAGGAACCAGAAAGCAGGCCCTTGTGAGAGCGTGACCATGCTGGCAACTTGACCTTGGACTTCCCACTTCCACAGAAATAAATTTCTGTTTTTTACAGTCTATGGTATTTTGTTATAACAGCTCAAGTGGGCAAAAATTAGTATTCAACAATAAAAGGGAATTATTAATACAGACACATGTACCAACATGGATGAATCTCCAAAGAATTTTGCTAAATGAAAAAAACCAATCCCCCAGAGTTATACACTATATGATTCCATTTACACAATAGCCTTGAAATGTCACAATGACAAAAATGAACAGATTAGTGGCTGCCAGGAGCTAATGAGAGGACTGGGGAGGAAGTAGGTTTGGCTATGAAAGGGGAACACGAGGGCTCCTTGTGGTGATGGAAATGTTCTGTATCCTGACTCTATCAATGACAATATCATGATTGTGAAATTGTGCTACACAATTTGGAAGGAGTAACCACTGAAGAAACTGGGTAAAGGTACAGGGGATCTTTCTGCATTATTTCTTACAACTGCACATGTATCTACACTTATCTCAAAATAAAAAATTGAATTGAAAAATAACGGCAGAAAAAAGTGTATCCCTTGTGCTCCTTGTGAGGAGTCTCAGGGAAGATGATTTGGCTTTGTGGACCAGACCAGCTGATGTGATGAAATGCCAAGGAGATGTAATCATACAGATCAGAGGGAGCGAGAAAGAGAAAAGCAGAGAGAAAGAAAAGGATGGAGAGGCAGAGAAAGGAGGAAAAAGAGGAGACATCTAGATTTAGAGCACTTCCCATAAGAAATGATGAGAAATCATAGTTTGGGCATTAGAAGAATCGTTTAGGGATTTTAGGAGATATTTTTGTCCTGTGTAACCCTATCCTCTGGGTCTAGAAGAATACTTCAGCAAAGACCTGCATTACTTGTCAATTTTTTTAAAGGTGGGGTCTATATTTACTTGGATGTGATACCATGGCAATGATCTGCAAGGAAGCCTGGAACATTTCAGTCATATTGGATGGTTTGTGTGGGTTTTGGACTTTTAGGTAAATTACTTTCCTAGAACTGTGCCGAGAATGAGCTTTCACGTTGATCATCCAGTTGTTATGCTCATGGTACCAGGGAGCAGAGGTTGGTCTGATAGGAGTGGCACCATCCTTAGAAAGTCTCCTTCAAAAAGAAGGAAATGGGGGCTATTCTACCATCAGAATTAGGGCATGGGGGCTTGGGGGCATGGTCTTTTAGGACCCAGATCTGTGAAATGGAGAACCACGCTTATGTGACTTTATGGCAGCAAGGCTGAGAGTCAAAGTCTCTCAGCAAGTACTGGCTAGGAATTAGCATTTGCTCAGTATTGTATATATAAATGCACAGATATTAGACCCTTTCATGGATGAAGAGGTCAGCGGCAGACATGACTGGACATGTTCAGAACCTGGGTCTGGCCACTGGAGAGCAGAAGGTCACTGAGGGACCAGCCATCCTGCAGACCCCCTACTGTACCCCGCACCACCATGCCGTGGTTAGACAAGCCTCCAAAGGCCGCAGGGGTGGCGCACCCCCGGACCCTGGAAGTCAAAGAGGTTAAGAGGGTGTGTGGGGCCATGCCCTAGTAATTACCTGTGGGCACAAAGCCACAGAGTCCCGCTCTGGCCGAATGCCTGCCACCTGAGAAAGGCTCTACAGCAGAGCGGGGCGTGCTGGAATTCAGAGCTCACCACTGTGTGTCAAAGGGAAGAGGGGCGGGAGCAGGGTCTGCGGTCAGGACCTCAGGGCCCCTGCAGCAGTTCATTCCAGGGCACAGCCCAGCGCTGTCTGCAGAGGCAGGAACAGCGGGCTCAGATAACCCAGCGACGATTAATGGTCAAGTTCACCAGCAGACTCCAATTTCCCCCAGGAAGCCTGATTGCCTGTTGTTGGGGAATCTAATTCAGAAGGCGGAAGAGAAAGCGGCTCCCCCAGGGAACCTGACTGGAGCTCACCGCGGGGCCGGAAGCGGGATGAGGACCTGGCGTCAGCCCAGCGCTGATGCAGGTGTGACTCAGCCCGCGGAGGTCAGGTCCCCACAAGACAGGTTTGGTGGGTGGGGACGAGCCGATGGCAGAGGTAGATTGCTTTGCATGAGAAAACACAGGGGAGGAAAAAGATTTAGGGGGTGGAGAAAGAGGATGGGGAGTTTTGAGCAGCTGCTGCGAGGGGAAAAAGATTCTTGGGAGACTTTTAGGAAACACTGCCTGTCCCAGGTGGTTCAGTGGTAAAGAATCCATTTGCAGGAAATGAACCTTTGATCCCTAGGTTGGGAAGATCCTATGGAAAAGGAAATGGCAACCCACTCCAGTTTCTTGCCTGGATAGTCCCATGGACAGAAGAGCTGGGTGGGCTGCAGTCCGTGGAGCCACAATGGGTCAGACACTACTGAGCGACTGAGCATGCATACAGTGTCCATGCTGAGTAACCAGCTCTCTCGTCAGCACTTCATTAGCCACCAGCAAACACAGACCAAACACGTTTATTGAGAAGGCTCAGCTCACCAGGGTACAGGCATGGAGTGTTTTTATTTTTTTTCAGTAACTGGTTTCCAACTGTGTACTCGGTCATACCTCCCCACTGGCTAGCAGCTCCCCTGTGGACAGCTTGTCAAGACTCCAGAACTCTTTTTTATCATTTTTCATGACTGAAACAGTCTCACTCCAGTACCGAAAACTCCAGGACAGAGTAAAGTTGTGGCCACAGCAGCTTGGAAATGAGGGTGGGCTTGGGTGGGGGTGGGTATTGACCTGCCCTCCGCAGGCCTACAAGTCCTGTGCTGGCCCGGCGTTAAGACAGAAGGAAGAGCCCTGAGGCAGCAACAGAGTCACCAGTGGTTTAATGGATGGGGGAGCTTGCGTGTTTGAAGTCAGGTCCTGGAGTGACATCCTGTGTGTGCAGGAGGCAGGACATGGGGGCAGTCTTTGCTCCCAGAGGGAAGGGAAGATTGCCAGTTATGTGAGGATGTCAGTTATATGATGTCAGGTTGGCTCATGGATTATCAGGGAAACTGAAAGAGGGGCATGCCCTCCACCACCTCTTTGATAAGAACTATCACTAGCTCGGCCTGGGGCAAGTGTGCAGAAAGGTCATTCTTGTGAGTAGGGTGTAGGTGAAGCAGGCACTGGTAGGGTAGGGGATGTAAGAGAGCAAAAGAACAGCCATCTTGAGTGGCCTGACCATACCAAGGGCGGTAAGGGTCACCTCTCAGGTACCTCCCATCCCCCACCATTCTGAGCCCAAGCTCTGCGGGAAGGGAGAGGAGAGGTCTCTCTTGTGGCCCCTCTGTGGATATTGCTTCTAGAAAAGTAGCAACGGATGGGCCTCTGGTAGCCTCTGTGGGTCAGACATCCAAATGCTGTCCTCTCTGGGGCCTATAAGAGCTCCCCCACGCCAGTTCCCTGAATCAGGTGGTCCCCCTCTCAGAAAATATTACTGGAGTCCCCTCACCTGAAAGATGCCCGAACCTAGCCACCCTCTCTGGGGTCTGCTGAGCTGTGGGAAACCCTCACAGTTTGGCGGAAGCGCAGTGTCCTGTGGGCGCCCTCCCAGCAGCTCTGCTATCCCTTGGCCACGACTTTCTGCAGGCTCCAGCTAGGTTAGACGCTCTGTCATACTTTTGAACTGTCATGCTATGTCATACTTTGAACATACATTTCAAAGGCTTATCATACCTCAGAGACAGAGCGTTACCAGGCCCCAGTGTGGAGGAGGTGGCAAGGATCCACGTTTCCTTGGGTCTCCCTCCCCTGGCGCGAGGTGCTCCACCCACCTCTCCTGCCTTGGACACCCTAGACCCACCCTGCATTTCACACCTGGCCATGGCAAATTGTGTCTATTTTCTGTGCACCATGGGGTCCTATGTTTCTGGATTCCATGTCTTTCAGCCTCATGGACACCTGGAAATGCTCCTCTTTTGAAATCAGTTAGTCCTCTCCCACTCAGACTGGACTAAGCATCCTTTTCCTCCACTGCATTCCCACTCTGTGAACATACATGTTCCTACTTGTCTCTCATGACATTAAAACATACCTTTAAGCATCTAACTCTCCCATGCTGGATGATACATTCCTTGAAGACAGAAATTGGTTTCTCGATTTCCATATATTGTGCCTACAATAGCTTCTGATCATAGAAGGCAGTCAATAAGGGCTTCTTGATCAGATGAAAGAGACAGAAGAAAGAAAGGAAATGGACTACATCTCTCATATTTGACAATCATGGGTGTGTGTAGTCATTTTGGGGAGTGCTAGTGCATCCCCAAAGGGGCACACACCTTCCTAGATTCAAAGGCCAGCCTTTCTCTACTGATGTTAAAAAAGCCAAGTACTCTTCTTCTGTAGCCCAGGTGGGTGGCCTAAAATCAGCTCACAGGAAGCCCTGCCCAGGATTTAACCCAGAGGAGGGGTCAGGAGGCCTGTGCCCTGGGGCTGTGGGGACAGCAGCAGGATGCTAAACAGACTGGGTATGGCCTGGCTCTAGGTTCCTAGCCTTCTGCTCATTTGCCCAGCCTTACTGTCCAGGCCTCCCACCAATTCTATAATCTACCAAATAGCCTTCCACTAAAATCTTAAATCTTAGTAGAAGGTTTCTCTTATTTGCTAACAAAGTCCCTGACTAGAACACTTATCAATAGATACTAACTTATGATTAAGCTTGCAATCTATATATATACTGTGCTTAGTCACTCAGTCATGTCTGACTCTTTGCAACCGCATGGGCTGCAGCCCGCCAGGCTCCTCTGTCTGTGGGGATTTTCCAGGCAAGAATACTGGAGTGAGTTGCCATGCCCTCCTCCAGGGGATCTTCCCCACCCAGGGATCGAACCCAGGTCTTTCACATTGCAGGTGGACTCTTTATCCTCTGAGCCACTGGGAAGCCCAAGAATCCTGGAGTGGGTAGCCTATCCCTTCTCCAAGGGATCTTCCTGACCCAGAAATTGAACTGGGGTCTCCTGCATTGCAGACGGATTCTTTACCAGCTGAAATACCAGGAAAGCCCCATATATGTGTGTGTGTGTGTGTGTCTGTGTATGCATATATAAATACATATTTAACCTAAATATATGTATATGAATGAAACATGTTTCTTTATGTATTAATATTTTTAATCTGAAGATAATCAGTAGTAGAATGAAGTGGAATATAAGACCTAAAAATTACTATTTAGCAAAAAAAGCAAATAAAAGTTGATCCATATGTCCAAAAGTATGAAAAGAAGAAGAGTTGAAATGCAAGTCAGCCTAAGAATAAAGAAGTGAGATCAATAGTATCTGTTAGAATAAATGTGACTGAGCTACTACACCCCCTCATCTGAGACAGAAGGTCTCTCGTAATTCCAAAGGATAAATCCAGCACTCTGTTACCGTATGGCAGATTCTTAGACTGGCTCTCCTAACTTCCATTCCATTCTCTTTCCATTTGAAGAGGCTGTAAGTCTAAAAATTACCTTTTTTGAAGACCATCAAAATGAGGGCACTGGTCATAAGTCAGTTGAGCCAATAAGATGCCCTTGAAATAGTTGTGCTGCTTTGTGAGGTGGAGGTGAGGTGGAGGCCATGTTCCTGCTGCCAGGCAATGGGAAACAGCTTTAAGCCGGTGGAAGCCATGTTCCAGCATCTGGTCACTAACCCGGAGGGGCGAGAAACTGTTGTTCTGATGCAGCAGCAATAGCTTCCTGATCCCCCTGCAGTGACTTGCAATCAGCAGTCCAGTGGAGGCCCCCAGTCTCCACTCCTCCAGACACCCCGAAGGCCTCCACAAGCACAGAATTCCCTGTATTAAGTCCTTTTCCACTTGAAACACATAAGGTGGTTTCTATTTTCTCCACAGAAATCTGAGTAATACACGTTGTTGACAAAAGGCAAGTCTAAAATTAAGTGACCCATAAAGTTCTTCTTTTAAAAGATGACAAAGACATAGTACATTAATGTTGTGAATTACTTTATTCACAACAACATTAATTCTCAACATTAATGAAAACAAAGCCAAAACTAAAATATAGATAGCAATATTAATATCAAAGAAGAATTAAAGAAAAAAGTTATGTACACTGTTATACCAATACAAGGTGTAAATCACAAAATGATATAAAACTCATGAATGTTTATGTTCTACATAAAATAGTGTCTAAATGTTAGTGTCTAAATCATTTAAATGAAAACTTAGAAATCAAGAAGAAATTGTTAGGGCTATAATTATAATGGTAACCTTTATCATTTCTTTATTCACTTTGATGAATCAAGTGGATGCATAAATAAAGGAATCAAATAATATAATCAATAAGCTTTTTGGCATTTATAGTCCACAAACACCTAGTTCATATACCTTGAAAATAGCTGCTGGATATGAGGTCATACATTAGGTCATAAAAGAAATTTCCATAAATTCTTAGATTTAAACTCTCTTTGACCATAATCCAGCAAAACAAAGAATTAGTAAGGAAAATATCAAACACCAGGAAATTAAGCAATATTCTTGTAAATAACTCTTGGGTAACAAAGGAAATAAAACATATAATTAAATAGTTTTGAAAATAACAGTAATAATAATACCAGGTTTCAAAACTTCTGGCATGTGACAAAGCTATACTCAGAAAAGAAACCATACTCCAAAATGCTGTTGCTGTCATATTATTTTTAAAAGGAATAATGAATATACATGAGTTAAGCATTTATTTCAAGAAGAAAAGTTTTTGCTGTTTGGGTTTTTTTAACCTTGTATTAAGGTGTTCATCTCTTTATTTGCTGGTCTCTATCCAACAGCCTTCATTGTCTGTATATTCTTTTTTCCCCCAGCTTTATTGAAGTATAATTAACAAATAGTAATTATACATATTTAAGGTGTACTACTTGATATTTTGATATACACTGTGAAATGCTTGCCACAATCAAGCTAGTTAACAAATCTATCACCTCACATAGTTGCCATTTTTTTCTTTTCCTTTTGTGTGTATGTGTGTTGAGAACATTTATGATCTATTTTTTTAGCAAATATCAAGTATACAATACAGTATTATTAACTATAGTCACCATGCTGTATGTTAGATCTCCAGAACTTAATCATCTTACATAACTAACACTTTTACCCTTTACCACTTTACCCTTTGACCAACATCTCCCTATTTCCCTCTCCCCCCATCCAGCCATCATTATATCCTCTGTTTCTGTAAGTGACATATTTTAGACTAAGAAGGAAAAAATTTTAATGTAAAATAAATGTAAAGTAAACCTGTTAAAAGGTACTAATATAATGAAAGCAGAAATTAATTCACTGAAAAACAGAAAAGTATCATTAATAATTCAATCCAAGTTTGTTTCTGTAATATAAAACCATAAACAACATATTATACACCCTCCTAAAAGTACACTTAAAAAAGAGAGAAAAAACTATTCTGGCCTGGGGGACTTCTCTGCCAGTGCAGTGGTTAAGACTCTGTACTTCTATTGCAGGGGGCACCAGTTTGATCTCTGGTTGAGGATAAGATCCCACATGTCATGTGGCCAAAAACAATCAAAAGCAAACAAACAAACAAACTATAGTGCCTATTTGAGGAATTGATGAAATGGGATGATTCTCAAAGAAACATGTGAGTTATCAAAATGAACTAAATGGGAGATATAAATCTGATGCTGCTGCTGCTGCTGCTAAGTCGCTTCAGTCGTGTCCGACTCTGCAACCCCATAGACGGCAGCCCACCAGGCTCCGCCGTCCCTGGGATTCTCCAGGCAAGAACACTGGAGTGGGTTGCCATTTCCTTCTCCAGTGCATGAAAGTGAAAAGTGAAAGTGAAGTCGCTCAGTTGTGTCCAACTCTTAGCGACCCCATGGACCGCAGCCCACCAGGCTCCTCTGTCCATGGGATTTTCCAGGCAAGAGTACTGGAGTGGGGTGCCATTGCCTTCTCCGATAAATCTGATGAGTAATCCTTAAAGAAAAATTTAAAGTTGTAGAAGAAAACTTCCAGTCTCAATGTTTGGATGGTCTGTTGGACACCTCTTGGGAATTACTAGGGATTCTCTCGGCCCCAGCTCTTTCCTCAGTGTAGGGTACCAGTGGGACCCTGCCTGCTCAACACTGGTAAGAAGCAGTTAATGCCATTTGGAACAACCCTCAGCAAAAGGTGGGGGGAGTTAATGGGTAAATGCTCCCCTGTTTCTTTCCCAAGGATCTTAGCTGCCTATCATAAAGCGTCTTAGATCATCCATTGTGATGGAACACCCTGTAGCACTAGTCAACTTGATAACACATTCTTGGCTTTTTAAATTAATTTTTATTGGAGTATAGTTGAATTACAATGTTGTGTTAGTTTCCACTGTACAGCAAAGTCAATCAGTTATACATATACATATATCTACTCTTCACATCCTTGTTTTGACTCTTCCTCTTTGCCTATTTCTTTTCCCTATTCTTTCGTCATTTCCATTCCAAGCTCTAGAGCTATTAATACATTCCCTAACAAGTATACCAAAGCCTTAGTCTCAGGCTTTGCTTTTTTAACCCCAAGGTGGCTTCTGATTTTATTTTCAGTCTGAAAATCTCAGTTTTTACATTGGAGTATTTAATTCATTTATACTCAATGGAATTACTATTATATTTGGATTTGTATCGATTTAATATTTGTACCACCTGATTTGGTGGGTATTTCTTTAAAGATTTTATTTTTTATAGAGCAGTTTTGTGTTCACAATAAAATGGAGAGGAAGGTACCTGCATTCCCCATATACTCCCTGCCCCAGCACATGCATAGCCTCCCCAATTATTAACATCATTCACCAGAGTGGAACATTTGTTATAATTGCTTAACCTGTATTGGCTCATCATAATCATTCAAAGCCCATAGTTTACCTTAGGTTCATCTTGGTATTGTACATTCAGTGAATTCATTATAATGAATTCATCATACAGAGAATGTTCTGTACTGAAAATATTTCTATGCTCTGCCTATTCTTCCTTCCCCTCAACCCCCAGCCCTGACAACCACTGATCTTTTTACTGTTTCCATAGTTTTGCCTTTCCCAGAATGTCATATATTTGGAATCATAGAGATTCCAAATGTATCCAGTTGGCTTCTTTCACTTAGTAATATGCGTTTAACTTTCTTCCACGTCTTTTCAAGGCTTGGTAGCTCACTTATTTTTAGAGTTGAATAATATTTAATCATCTAGATGTATCACAGTTTATCCATTCACTGACTGAAAGCCATCTTGGTTGCTTCCAAGTTTTGGCAATTATGAATGTAGCTGACATACACGTCTATGTGCAGGTTATTTTGTGGACACAAATTTTCAACTTCTTTAGGTAAATACCAAGGAGTGAAATTGCTGGATCTTATGGTAAGAATATATTTTTTGTAAGAAATTGCCAAACCATCTTCCAAAGTGGCTGTTTATTTTTTCAGCCTACCAGCAGTGAATGAGAGGTCCTATCGCTCCACATCCTGGCCGGCATTCAGCAGCGTCAATGTTGCGCCTGGCAGCCACTCTAAACGTGTGTGCTGGTATCTCGTTGTTGCTTTCATTTGCATTTCTCTAGTAACATATGATGCGGGGCATCTTTCATACGCTCATTTGTCATCTGTATATCTTCTTTGGTGAGGTGTTTGTAAAGATCTTTAGCTCATGTCTTAATTGGGTTGTCTGTTTCCTCATTGTTGAGTGGTAAGAATTCTTACACTTCAGATAGTGGGCCCTTATCATGTGGGTCTTTGCAAATACTTCCTCTCAGTCTGTGGCTCATCTTCTCAGTTTCTTGACATTGTCTTTTTCTGAGCAGAAACTTAATTTTAATGAAATCCAGCTTATTTATTTATTTCACAGATTATAAATAAATAAATAATAAATATAAATAAATAATTTACTTCACAGATTATAGCTTTAGTGTTGTATCCAAAAATTCATCACCATACCCAAGGTCATCCAGGTTTTCTCCTATGTGATCTCTTAGGAGTTTCAAACTTTGCATTTTGCATTTAGGTCTGTGGTCCATTGTGAGTTAATGTTTGTGAAAGAGGTAAGTTCCGGGCGCAGAAATGTTTTTTCTTACATGAGTGTCCAGCTGTTCGCAGCACCGTTTGTTGAAAGACTGTCTCTGTATTGCCTTTGTTTCTTTGTCAAAGATCAGTGGGCTTATTTCTGGACTTTCTATTCTGTTTGATTGATAGAGTTGCCTTTTTTTTTTCTTTTTTGCCAATAACACCTGTCTTGATTACTATGGCTTTATAGTAATTCTTAATGTCAGATGGTGTTTGTCCTCAACTTTGTTCTTCTTTAATATTGTCCTGGCTATTCTGGGCCTTTTGACTCTCCACATAAACTTTAGTATCAGTTTGTATAAAATAACTTGCTGGGATTTTGATTGGGACTACATTGAATCTCTAGACACAGCTGCGAAGAACTGACATCTTGACAATATTGAGTCTTCCTATCCATGAACATGCAATATCTATTTATTTAATTCTTCAGTTTTATTCATTAACGCTTTATAGTTTTCCTCATATAGACTATGTATTTATTTTCTTAGATTTATACCTAAATGTTCCATTTGGGGGTCCTAATGTAAGTGTATTGTGCTCTTTGTTTTAAATTCCATATATGTATTTCTGGTATATAGGAAAGTGATTGACTTTTGTATACTCTGGTTCCATAACCTTGATATAATCACTTTTAGTTCCAGGAGAGGTGGGTTTTTGGTTGTTGTTTTCGTTGGGGGAAGTTGGTTCTTTTTGTTGTTGTTGTTAATTCTTTGTCTAACTTTTGTTAATTACATTGAAAGTCTTAAAAAAGAAAATGATGGAATCAGGAGAGACAACTCTCAATACGCAAAGCATGCAGTGTAAGGCAGGTTGTTTCTAAAGAAGCAGTTATTGAGATATCTCATTTCCAGCCCATATTGCAGGCGGATTCTTTTTCAACTGAGTCAACAGGGAAGCCCAAGAATACTGGAGTGGGTAGCCTATCTTTTCTCCAGAGGATCTTCCTGACCCAGGAATCTAACCGGGGTCTCCTGCATTGCAGGCAGATTCTTTACCAGCTGAGCTACCAGGGAAACCATGGGCAGACCATGTCAAAAACCAGGTCCAAAAAAAAAGAAATCAGGTCCAGGATCTAATTATAAAGGTAGCAAAATAGACAAAGAGACAACTTATAACCACAATAGATGCCCCATGTTAGAGTCAGGACTCTGGTACAAAAAGAGTAAATCTGTGAGAACTGGGATGGAGACATTTGTATGTATGACCCTAAAAATTTTGAACCCCTAGTTTCCACTGAATTGTCTATAGCAGGAGAACGGTTGTCTTTCCATTAGCAGGGAGAGCAGTCTCCTCTTGCCTGAAAACCCTGCAAAGACTTCACTTGAGGCAGGTACCTTGTAAAATCAACCCTCATCCCTGTCTCAGACCCGCCTGAAAATAGGAACTTTCTTTTTTGCTCCCAGAAGAATTGCAGGATCTGACTCCTAGGGAGCACATTTGGGAGTGAGCCCTGAAGCTATCAGACCTGGGGATGTGAAATATAAGGATGGATAGAGATGTTACATTGATGAGGGACATTTGCCAATGACTTGAGATGTAACATTCTGAAAGGACAGATTCAAACAATGTACTGAAGAGTTATTTTAAGCCTTTCAGAAAAAAAGTTTTTGAAGTTTAAAAAAAAATTGCTACAGAAAATACAAAACAGTAAACAGAGTTCTGATTTATCAATAAAACTCAATTTATAAAAAAAAACCTAAAATATCACTGTAAAAAAAAAAGCTAGTATAGTATTATGTTACAAAGAAATAAAATTGTGAATAGACAGGGTAGAATATCCCTGTAGGCAAAAATAACAATAAAAATTACAGACTTCTTGGATCAACAGAGGGGAAATTTTCTAAATAAAATATGAGTGAATTTTCAAACCGTATATATTTTTAAATATGTCACACAGTGTTCAGGTAGGGGTTTATTCCAGACTCCAGTCGGACAATCAGAAAGAGAATACATCCAGAGGGAAAATATGTCCCCATGTGGTGGAATCACACCAAACTCTGTCTTCAGGATTGATCTGTCATCTTTTGGAATAAATTATTTTTCTGCTTTCTATGAGTTTGAGCAAACTCCGGGAGATAGTGAAGGACAGGGAAGCCTGGCGTGCTGCAGTTCATGGGGTTGCAAAGAGTTGGACATGACTTAGAGACTGTCTACAACAACATGAAAGAATATTGGGACTAATAAGAGAGTAGTTAGCTGTGATGTTCTAAAACATTTATTAAAAATCAAGGGTTGTACCATAGATTAGCAATAACTACTTCAAAACATCCCATGGAAGAAGGTTCCCAATGACTGTAGTTACAGAAATTGTAAAATATCCAAGCATAAACTTCATATGAAATACGCAGCAATTTCCCCAACTACACAATCCAGGACTTCCCTGATAGCTCAGTTGGTAAAGAATCTGCCTGCAATGCTGGAGTCTCTGGTTCAATTCCTGGGTTGAGAAGATCCTCTGGAGAAGGGATAGACTACCCACTCCAGTATTCTTGGGCTTCCCTTGTGGCTCAGCTGGTAAAGAATCTGCCCGCAATGTGGGAGACCTGGGTTCGATTCCTGTGTTGGGAAGATCCCCTGGAGAAGGGAAAGGCTACCCTCTCCAGTATTCTTGCCTGTATAGTCCATAGGGCCGCAAAGAGCTGGACATGACTGAGCGACTTTCACTTTCACTTAATACAATGTACAACAAAGCAATATATATTGCAAAAAATAACACCAGTTGAGATAAAAATGACACCTGTTGGGGTCAACAACAGCTAAGACTGATAGATTGATTAAAAAAATACTTGCAAAGTCCAGGAGCAGATAAAAATATACATAAAATTTTAACATATAATAGGTGACACTTTAAACCAGTTAAATAGAAAATTAAATCTTCAATAATTAGCCAAATGGCTAACAATTTGGGGAAAAAATAAAGTTTCTACTTCACACAATAAATTAACATCACCACCAGATAGATTAAAGATGTGAGTGTAAAAAGAGAAATTATAAAAACCCTCAAGGAAAAGAGTTATGTATATACATATATATATATATATATATTTTTTTTTTTTTGATGGAGAAGTGCTTTCTAAGAATGATACCAAAGACACCAATCATAAAGGAACTGACAATATTTTAAAAATCTGTATATCAAAACAAATTTTTAATAAGATTAACAGGCAAACAACAGTGGGGGTGGAATATTTCCAACTTGTAAGGAAATGAAGACTTGATATTTATGGCACAGATTATGCTTTTGTAGATCAATAAGATAAAGATGAATGGTCCTACAGAAAAATGAACAGAGGAAATAAGCAGGCAATTCACAAAAGAAGAAATACAAACAAATGTTGCTGTTGATGGTCACAGTCAATAATGACCAGGAAAAGGCAAATTTTAAAGAATGAGATGCCATTGTATAGCTACCTATTTGACAAATATTTACTAATGATAATAATACTTAGAATTAAAGAATATATGGGGAAATGAGTTCTTATACTCTGCTGGTTTGAGTGTGTGTGCGTGCTTGAGTAGCATCTGACTCTTTGCAACCCTATGCGCTGCAGCCCCAGGCTCCTCTGTCCATGGGATTTTCTAGGCAAGAATACTGGAGTGGGTTGCATGCCCTCCTCCAGGGGATCTTTCCCACCCAGGGTCGAACCTGTGGCTCCTGCCTTGCAGGCGGATTCTTTACCACTGAGCTATCTGGGAAATCCAAGTTTGAGTATAACCAGACACAAATTCTTTGAAGGATAATTTGAAAATAAATGTAAAAAAACTTGAGTTATGTTTACTTATATTTGAACCAGAAATTCTACAGGTAGTGTCCATGTCCAGAGCACTCATTAAACATAAGCACTTTGGCCTCAAAAAAAGAAGGCTTTGACCTAAAAAATTCCTTGTCAATAACAAAAATAATTAGAAATAATCTAAATCTACAATACAGAATGGATTAAATATATTAATATATATTTGTATTTAAATATATTAATATTTAATATATTGTATTTGTATAATACAATCCTATGCAACTAACTGATTAATTAAATTTCTTTTATTTAGTGACTTGGAAAGACTGCAAAAAATACTGTTAAATTAGAAATCAGTTTACTAAACACATACCACATTTTAATTTTACTAAAATGATAGATAAAATGATATGTGTCAGTAGTGGTGATCACTGGCTTGTCGGATTCTCATTTAATTTACTTTCTGCCTTTTCTCAATTTCTTATAGGCAACATAGTATTTCTGTAATTTAGAAAAGCCAATAAATGCTAAAACAGACAAACATGAAAATACTACTATATGGTCACACCCCAAGAGTGGCTCAAGTTCTTTCTGTTGGGCTTCTGAGCTGCCCAAGACAAAAGTGGCAATAGGAAATTGAAAATGAAATTATCAATCTTGCAGTAATTACTATTATTGTGGAGGCACAATTGCAGTCTGTGGGTTGCTGAGTTCCTGTTATTACCTGAGTCTAGGTCTTTGGAGAGCCTTTGTGCTCCTCTGGCCACTTTCATCAGCAAATCTCAGGGCAGCACACAAACATCCCCTTCCGGGTGAATTACAAATGCCGCAAAGACTATCTGGCTTCTGGAAGAACAATCACAGCCTCAGCTGGTAAAAGGGATCTCCCCACCGCAGCAGTGGAATCCCTGAATCCGGGAGCTGAAAATAATCACGAGGTACACAGCAGAATCCCTGGTTCAGCCCTGTGCTTGAAGCCAGGACCAGAGAGTGCCTGCAGATAGAGCATTCTTATTACTTCGGGGGCCTCTATAATGGTCAAAATCCCTTTCCTGATATCAAGGCAGGATCTGTTTTATACAGGGGCCTACAGCTAAGGTGAGTCTCTTGACCATTCTGAGGTTACCGTTGCCCCCATACTTTTTTTTTTTAAATGTTTAAAACACTGTTCTCTGTTCCTTTGGGCCCAGTTCTAAAGAATCCAGGCTAACCCAGGTTTAGAGGCTGCAGAGGGCTGGAGGTCAAAGAGATTAACACACCCTCACTGGGCTGGGTGCTTGTGTGCTTGGCCAGTCTCCACCAACACACTTTGCAAGTATTTTTTTTTTTTATCATGTATTTTATCATAAATCATACCACTTATATATTTTTATACATATATATATAGAGAGAGAGAGACTAAAACAGTCTTAGTGTCTAGACATTGTTCTCTTTTCATGCCCCTATCTTGAGTCTCTGTGCTGCCGATTCTCTCTCTCATCAAATGTTTTTTTAAACCTTTAATTGGAAGATAATTGCTTTACAGTGTTGTGTTAGTTTCTGCTGCACATGAATCAGCCGTAAGTACACATTTATACCCTCCTTCTTGAGACTCCCTCCCCCCGCCCCCATCCCGCCCCTCTAGGTCATCACAGAGCACAGAGCTGAGTCCCTGGTGTTATATAGCAGCTTCCTAGTTAGCTATTTTACACACATATACATGTCATGAACACTAAAGTCGCTCTGTCGTGTCCAATTCTTTGCAACTCCGTGGACTACACAATCTGTGGAATTCTCTAGGCCAGAATACTGGAATGGATAGCCGTTCCCTTCTCCAGGGGATCTTCCCAACCCAGGGATCAAACCCAGGTCTCCTATATTGCAGTCAGATTCTTTCCAGCTGAGCCACCAGGGAAGCTGGTGTACATGTCAATGCTTTCAATTCTTTCAATTCTCCCCACCCTCTCCTTCCCTGGCTGTGTCCAGAAGTCCATTCTCTACCTCTGTGTTTCTATTCCTGCCCTGCAAATAGGTTCATCAGTACCATTTTTCTAGATTGCATATATTTTGCAAGCATCTTTTGAATAAGCTAGCCAATGTGCTCTTGAGTGAGCATGTGACTTAGTTCAGTATATCTGGGTCTTCCCAAGTGGTGCTAGTGGTAAAGAGCCCATCTGCCAATGCAGGAGACATAAGAGATGTAAATTTAATCCCTGGATGGGGAAGATCCCCTGGAGAAGGGCATGGAAACCCACTCCAGTATTCTTGCCTGGAGAATCCCATGGACAGAGGAGCCTGGTGGGCTATAGTCCATAGGGTCTCAAGGAGTTGGACATGACTGAAGCAACTTAGCGTGCACGCACACAAGTTCAGTCTACCAGGGATCATCCATGCCTAGGAGAGGAGGGAATCTATGATCCACCTTTGAACACCGTAGATAGATTAAAAAAAAAAAAATTTAAAGAGGCCCCTCCTCTTGCTCACCTCACTGTGTAAGTGAGGATAATCAAGAATAATGTTAGCCCCAGATTGCACTGAATTTTAAAGGATGCTGGGTATCTCAGGCAAAAGCCCTTTCTGCAGTGATTGGAGACCAGTGAAAGCCTTCCCAAATCAATGTCCAGGGCATCGGGGGATGCAGTGGAAGCAAGAGAGTTGTATAAAGATGCAACCACTTGTGTGGGTCCTGAAATGGAGATGTGTGGCATGGCCAGTGTTCACTTTTCCCCCACAATTTTCAGGGGATGACACTTGCATCCTGTTTGCTGAATGCACAAGAAACATGGAGCTTCAGAAGGAATGACTACATCCTGAAGAATTATTTTCATGTCGACTCTAATCAGGACCAGAAGTCTCAAACTGTGAAAATACATCTGCAGTACACTACACTGGCCATACGTTTTAAATTAATTCCATCATTTCCCCCACTCCACTACCAACTTCCATATTAACATCATCAAGCTAATCCTTTAATCAGCCACCCACTTTAGCCCACCTCCACACATGTCTTTTGGTTATGTTTTTAAATCCTTCTTCCATAAATAAGCCTGTAGCCATTACATTTAAACTAAATCAAGACATGTAAGGTCTCTTACCCTCCTTACTTGTTCAAAGATTTACCAAAAATTACCATTACCCAATCTATTTCTCAGAAAGTGTTTCAATCCCTTCCCTAGTTTGAAATGACTATTTCTGGGGGTGTAGTGGAGGTAAGTGTTGAGGAAATCTTCCAGAAAATGAAAATAAAGCTCAGGAAAAGGTTTGAAATTCCTCTAGGGTTTCCATCTGAATCTAAAGTTTCACCAGCCTCTAACCACCTTACCTTCCTGTCTCTCAGCTGTTCAAGGAATTTTTTTTTACAAAAACAAAATAAAGAGACTTCTAAAAAAACTTGAAAAATAAGAAATGAAGGATCCTAAACTCTCAGGAAATGCGGGACACCAAACATGAAGCTGACTTCCAAACCAAGCGTAAACAGTATCCCACCCTCTTCTGCACCAGTCCCTCCCAGACATACCCTTTAGATCCATCCCTCTTTCCCAAAGATCTGCCTTGTAATAGATGTGAAAAGAAGTTCTTTAGAGAGAAGGAAGATATTGTAGGTCAGAAACTCAGATCTACATAAAGAAAGGAAGAGCATCAGAGGAGGAGTAAGTGAAGGTAAAAAGAGTGAAGCACAAAAAAAGTTTTGAGGAATACAAGTAGGTCTTCTGTGGTTTGCAGAAGATGCACTGAGTGAGGTTCTGCTAACTGAGAGGGGGTCAACTAATGGGAAACCAGTTACCCTCAGAATTCAATGTTCGGAAGGTATGAGTGGTGAAGAGGAAGAAGGAAGAGAGGAAAGGTGGCCTTCTGCTTGGGGACCTTACTATAATTTATAAACTTGCCACATCCTCTCCATGACAACACAGCTCACTTTGAAAAATCAAACCCCTTATGACATCCTACGGTTTCCAACGTCAGGCTTGTGACCAAAGATACCTAGAGATGTACACAAACTTAAGAAGCTTTTAAGAAGCTCTAGCTCTGTCTCCTGGTGTGAAGTTTTCAGACTCTCCTCTTTAGCAAGAACTCTACACCCAGCATTGCTGGGTCAGCCTTGATCACAGGAAGTGGAAATCATGAGTTTTATGGGGTTGCAAAGAGTTGGACACAACTGAGCAATTGAACTGAACTGAACTGATGCTTCCCATTTGACTACAATGCTCAGGTAATGTTTGGAGATAAAGCTATCCTCAGATTTTAAACAATGGCTTAAACTTTACCAGGAAACATATTTCTATTATTCTATAAACTGGTTAAAGGGGAATTTATGCTTATAAATAAATAAATATTTAGCATATATCAATATATTCTATATTTATGCATGTGTGCATGCTAAGTCGCTTAAGTCATGTCCAACTCTGTGACCCTATGGGTTGTAGCTCTCCAGGCTCCTCTGTCCATGGGGATTCTCCAGGCAAGAATACTAGAGTGGGTTGCCATGCCCTCCTCCAAGGCGATCTTCTAGACCCAGGGATCAAACTCACATCTTTTATGTCATCTGCATTGGCAGGTGAGTTCTTCACCACTAGCACTACCTGGGAAGCCCATTCTATATTTATATGTTTATGTGTATTGGGCTTCCCAGGTGGCTCAGTGGTAAAGAAGCTACCTGCCAATGCAGGAGAGACACGAGACACAGATTCAATCCCTGGATGGGGAAGATCCCCTAGATGGCAACCCACCCCAGTGTTCTTGCCTGGAGAATCCCATGGACACACGAACCTGGTGGGCTGCAGTCCATGAGGCCACAGAGTCAGACACAACTAAGCAACTGAGCATACGCACACTTATGCATTTTTATATACTATGTGTTATGTATTTACATATAATTTGTATGTATTTATATATATTGTCATCCTGTTTATTTAACTTATATGCAGAGTACATCATGAGAAATGCTGGGCTGGAAGAAGCACAAGCTGGAATTTCAAGATTGCCAGGAGAAATATCAATAACCTCAGATATGCAGATGATACCACCCTTATGGCAGAAAGTGAAGAGGAACTAAAAAGCTTCTTGATGAAAGTGAAAGAGGAGAGTGAAAAAGTTGGCTTAAAGCTCAACATTCAGAAAACTAAGATCATGGCATCTGGTCCCATCACCTCATGGGAAATAGATGTGGAAACAGTGTCAGACTTTATTTTTTGGGCTCCCAAATCACTGCAGATGGTGATTGCAGCCATGAAATCAAAGGATACTTACTCCTTGGAAGGAAAGTTATGACCAATCTAGATAGCATATTAAAAAGCAGAGACATTACTTTGCCAACAAAGTCCATCTGGTCAAGGCTATGGTTTTTCCAGTGGTCATATATGGATGTGAGAGTTGGACTGTGAAGAAAGCTGAGGGCTGAAGAATTGATGCTTTTGAACTGTGGTGTTGGAGAAGACTGTTGAGAGTCCCTTGGACTGCAAGGAGATCCAACCAGTCCATCCTAAAGGAGATCAGTCCTGGGTGTTCATTGGAAGGACTGATGCTGAAGCTGGAACTCCAATACTTTGGCCACCTCATGTGAAGAGTTGACTCATTGGAAAAGACCCTGATGCTGGGAGGGATTGGGGACAGGAGGAGAAGGGGACAACAGAGGATGAGATGGTTGGATGGCATCACCGACTTGATGGGCATGAGTTTGAGTAAACTCCGGGAGTTTGTGATGGACAGGGAGGCCTGGGTGTGCTGTGATTCATGGGGTCGCAAAGAGTCGGACACGACTGAGCGACTGAACTGACTGATATATATTTATAAGCATAATACTGTAAGCATATATATATATATGTATATGTGTACACACATACACACACACACTTGGGGTTTCTCTGGTGGCTCAGTGGTAAAGAATCTGCCTGGTTTCAATCCCTGAGTCAAGAAGATTCCCTGAAGAAGGAAATGGCAACCACTCCAGTATTCTTACCTGGGAAATCCCCTGGACAGAGGAGCCTGGCAGGTTACAGTCCATGGGGTTGCAAAGAGTCAGATATGACTGAAGTGACCTTAGCACGCATGCATGCATGGAAGCAACAGAATGAGGGGATATTGGGATAGACTTCATCACGGGACTCACTGGCCAGGGAGTTTCCCTGGATGCCTTGATGTCCTATTGGGACATCTCTAAGCATCAGCTCTCAAGCTGAAAAACAGCTTCATAAATTTAGATTGTTAGTCAACTCTTTTTCTCTCTTAGCACTTGACAGTTTAATGTAGAACTCTTCTCAGACATTTAAAACTCCACCCTTTCTGTGGTGGTGACCCAAGCTGTATTTCTCTATTGTTCAGTTTCTTTCTTGCATGACATCAGCAAGCTATCAATACATCCCAGAGAGCTTTATAGAGAAAGCTACATGTATCCATTAATTCTTTTATGGCACTACATAAACTATGCTTCAGGGTGCGTTGGTTGAAAGTGACAGGATATAAGGAGGTAAAAAGAAGAGCTAATGAGTATACTGAGAAAATTATCAACTACACCAGTACACAAAGAAATGCAAATTAAAAGTTGGCAAAGTTGAAAAAAAAAGAGTGAAAAAGTAGTTTGCAGAGTGTTGCTGCTGCTGCTAAGTCCCTTCAGTTGTGTCCGACTCTGTGCGACCCCATAGATGGCAGCCCACCAGGCTCCCCCATCCCTGGAATTCTCCAGGCAAGAACACTGGAGTGGGTTGCCATTTCCTTCTCCAATGCATGAAAGAGAAAAGTGAGAGGGACGTTGCTCAGTTGTGTCTGACTCTTCGCGACTCCATGGACTGCAGCCTACCAGGCGCCTCCGTCCATTGGATTTTCCAGGCAAGAGTACTGGAGTGGGGTGCCATTGCCTCAGCAGAGTGCTGCTAGGAATGTGAAAAATGATTATTCATAGGTTTCAGGTGGCAGCACAGCCTCCATGACTGCCAAAATTGTCATTGTCTTAATTACAAGCTACAACTGTGTTCTGGAAACCCTAGTATTGCCCTTGGTACCCAAACCAGGCTTTAGCAGGCAGAGACGGTTGGGCTGAGACTGGAGCCACCTGCTTGCATGTGCATTAGAACCACTGAAGACTGCTGGAAAGCTTCTGACCTTGACTTTGACCTTCATGGGTTTTTTTTCTTTTAAAAGGAAAAAGTCTGAAAAAGGCACAGAAATAATTTTAAAATAGATGGATAATATTCAAATTTTTTCAGTTTGCTTATTTGATGAACCCAGGTCCTATAACAAAGGCCTATAGCATTTATGGGTGACTTTTCATTGATCTTGAGGATATTTTTTAGCTTTAGCTGCATCACCTTGACTTAACTCACTTGATACCACGTTAGTTAAAAACTGGACATGTGTCTCTGGATCACATATCACTGTGCTATAGAGCAATTCCTGTGAATGTTGCATGCGTGTTAAGTCACTTCAGTCATGACGCCATGGACTGTTGCCTGCCAGGTTCCTTTGTCTCTGATATTCTCCAGGCAAGAATACTGGAGTGGGTTGCCATGTCCTTCTCCAGGGGATCTCCCTGACCCAGGGGTTGAACCCACTTCTCTTATGTCTCCTGCATTGCCAGGCAGATTCTTTACCAATAGTGCCACCTGAGAAGGCCTGTGAATGTTAAGATTAACACAATTGTGGTCTGAAGCGCGGGTGGAGCCCCAGATGGATGCAATCTGTTATTTACAGCTGTGTGATTGGAATCAGACTACTTAATCCTGAAAGCTTTAATTACAGAGATGATAATTTGTCTTTTCCTGCTTGTTTTAGGACAAGTAGGACAAAAATCCCAGCTAATGAAGCAGACCCTCTTCCTGACGTTCCAAGAATTCCTACGTCCAGCCTAGACCGGTACATTTAGCTGCCTACTTGACATCTTCACTTAGACATCTACTTTTAAACTTAGCTTGTTCAAAATTGACCTTCCCCACAGAAAACTTGTTTTAGTTCCTGGGTAACTAAAACAATGCCTGTACACAACTATCGTTGTTCTCCTTATGTCAGTAAATGGCATTTCTAGTCTCCCTGTTGCTCAGGCCAAAAATATTTCTCTCCCTCATTCGTTAGCTAATCCAGCAGGATGAATTTACCCAAAATTCCCCCATTTCACACCAACTCCACAGGTATCGCCCTGGTCCAAGCACCTGCTTTCTTCCACCTGCCTTCTTTTCTAAAAAAATGTATGTGGTTGCACTAGGTCTTTGTTGCTGCCTATGGCTTTCTCTAGTTTTGGGGAGAGGCAGCCGCTCTTGGCTGCTGTGTGTGGGCTTCTCTTGCAGTGGCTTCTCGTGTTGCAGAGCACAGACTCTAGCTGCATGGGCTCAATGGTTGTGGTTTGTGGGCTTAATTCCTCCACGGCATGTGGAATCTTCTGGACCAGGGATTGAACCCGTGTCCCCTGCATCGGCAGGCAGATTCCTATCCACTGTGCTACCAGCAAAGTCCCACGCCTGCATTCCTGCAAGAGTCTTCTGCCTGCTCTCCCTGTGTGTGCTCTTGTATAATGTACTCCTACATCCCTGCTCTCATCACGGCAACCAATGGTCCTTTTAAAATATGTCAGACCACGTCACTCCTCTGCTTGAAACCTTCAGTGGCTCGAATTGTCTCACTCAGATAAAAGGCAAAGTACTTACAATGATCCCTAGGGTCTTGCACAATCTCCCCCAACCCCTCGTCTCTACTACCGCCATTGTTTCGCTCACCTGCTGTCCCCATAGAGGAAGGCCTGCTCTTGCTTCAGGATCTTTGCATTTACACACTTTTAGCAGGGGTTCCTCTTGCCCACATATTTGTATGGCCTATGCCCTCATTTCCCACTCAAATATCATCGTTTAGTGAAAATCACCCTTTTAACAATAACTACTCACCCCTCATCCCCTCTCCCCTTCTCTGTTTTATTTTTCTCCATAGTACTTATTACCAACATATATATGTATTTCATTTATCATCTATTTCACCACTAGAAATGTAAGCTACTTGAGGGCAAGGAATTTTGTCTGCTGTTTTGTTCATCGCTGTGTGCCGACAAACAAGAACAGCGTCTGGTCCATAAGTGCTCAAAGTTGGAGAGTAAACAAATGAATGAATGAACTTTGATATTTTCTCAATAGTACTACATCAAATCAAGTGCTCTGGCTCCCTTTGAGTGCATGTTTTCTAACAATCAGAGAGGACAGGAACATTTTGCTCTGGGAGTCAACAAATGGCCGAAAAGTTCCTACACTTTAACCTCACAAAAGTCAAGGTGTCGCCCAGGAAAAAGTGTTCTGAGTGCTAGTGGATGTGATTACTGTCTCTCCACTCGGGAATAAACTCAGAACTGCTACGTATATTTTCCCATCACTGTGGATCACCAACAAATTGAAAGAACTATGACCCACTCTTCTGCTGTTTCTTCTGTGACTGGACTTTTTATTTCTGATAACGTACATCAGCCTGGGAGCAAGAAAATGTGTAAACACATTTCTTCTGAGTCATACTTAGACATGGCTTGTGCTAAGAAACCTACTCTATACATTTTCCAGATCATGATAATCCTTCATGTTTCTGGGGGCTATTGAATCAGATCCTACGGGCAAATGTTTATGGCTTTGATATTGCAGCAAACCTTACCTGTATGTTGGCTTGCTCAGAACCCATTTCCAACCCTTCTCCCTTGCCACCTCCTGCTCGAGAGGCTATAACATGAATTCCAGGTTCCCCAGCTGCTTGCATGACCAGGGGTGCCCATGGGACAGTCTAGCCAACAAGACAGGGGAAGAAGTCTGCCACGTCCGTACATCCTTCTCTCCTCCCCCACTTTCTGCATTGGAATGAAAAGGATGTCTGGAGGTATGGCAGACATTCTAGCAATCATGAAGTCAATAGAAAAAAATGTGAAGCACAGTGAACCAGAAAGGCAGGAGGAACCTAGGGCATTAATGACATTGTGGGGTAGCTACAGTAACTGGTCTGTCCACCTCTATCTGCCTGTTATGTGAGAAAATGCATACCTGCTTTGATTAAATGGTTTTGGGAGGGTTTCCTATTAGCTAGCAACCAAAAGCATTTCTAAATTTTATAAATACATATATGGGACAGGTGAACTAATCCTATACTTCGTGTGACAATCCATGCAGATGTATCTGGACTCTCTCAGTGTCAGCACTGGAAACCCTGCATCCCTGGTGCCCTCAGATGCAGGCAGAGTTGGACGACTGGTCACTATATTTGTGCAACATATACATTTAAGAAATCCCCCTTTCCCCTCTGGTAACCATAAATTCATTCTCTAAATCTGTGAGTCTGTTTTGTAACAGAAGGCGTGGGATAGATTGGGAGTTTGACATAGACATGTACACATTGCTATATTTAAAATAGAAAACCAGCAAGCTACTGTATAGCCCAGGGAACTCTACTCCACATTCTGTAATAACCTAAATGGGAAAAGAATTTGAAAAGGAACAGACACATGTATATGTGTAACTGAATCATTTTGCTATAACCTAAAACTAACACAACATTTTTACTCAACTATATTCCAAAATAAAATTAAAAAAGATTTTTTTAAAGAAAACATATTGGGGATGTTCAAGGATGTAGGCTGCCTTTAACATGTATTTGTGTGTGTGTTAGTTGCTCAGTTGTGTCCGACTCTGCGACCCCATGAACCGTGGCCTGCCAGGCTCCTCTGTCCATGGAATTCTCCAGGAGAATTCTCCAGGCAAGAATACTGGAATGGGTTGCCATTTCTTTCTCCAAACATGTATTTATCCATTCAGAAGTGCATCTATGCTATGTTGAAAATTTGTCTTGTATTACTCATAAATCAAATTATGATGATAGAAGCTGATATATGAGACATTTATCACTTGGTAAAATGACCTGGACATTATGTCACCTTGCAGAGGATGGATGCACAAAGGATTAAGGCTTAAACATCTGCTGTGTTTGACCCATGAAGACTGCTCCCAATAAAGTTGGTTATAAGATTTCCTGGAAGCAAGAGCTATTTTCTACATACAAAAAGAACAGTCAAGGATCTGAATTCTGTGAAACCTATGCCAGCTTTAAAGTCTTAGAGCTCTGTGTAGATAATCAAGACTGTGAAAGAATCAATGTAATAGGTTTGATCCTTTCTCAGAGAGAGAAGAGTTATTAGTGTAATACCCTCAAAATATTGGCAATGGTGTATCTAGAATATTTGATACCTGGAGCAGGCTGGAATTTTTATTCCCTGCCTTGTATACTATGAAATTATTTTGAATAATAATCATGAAATGAAACAAATTATAATAATGACAGAGGACACAATAAAAATTTTCCTTTTTGAACCTTTTATAAGTGATCATGTCAGTAAAAAAATTACTTTTGCTTAGTCATGTCTGACTCTTCGCAACTCCATGGACTGACTGTAGCCCACCAGGCTCCTTTGTCCATGGGATTTTCCAATGATTTGAGAGAATAGCATTGAAACATGTATATTACCATATGTGAAACAGATCGCCAGCCCAGGTTCGATGCATGAGACAGGGCGCTCAGGGCTGGTGCACTGGGATGACCCTGAGGGATGGGATGGGGAGGGAGGTAGGAGCGGGGTTCAGGATGAGAGACACAAGTACATCCATGGCTGATTCATGTCAATGTATGGCAAAAACCACCATAATATTGTAAAGTAATTAGCCTCCAATTAAAATAAATAAATTAAAAAAAAAATAATACTGGAGTGGGTCACATGTCCTTCTCCAGGGGATCTTCCTGATCCAGAGATCGAACCTGTGTCTCCTGCGTTGGCAGGTGGATTCTTTACTGCTGTGCCACCCGGGAAGCCCTAAGATAAAATATTATTGTACCAGAAAAGTAATAGATTAATACATCTTAATTACATTAATGTATTCTTTGGAAAGAAAACATATACCTACAAATCAGTCTGGCATAGGAATGAATGATTAAATAATATATAATAATTACAGTTTATGTTTTTGAGCTTTAACTTCTACAAGTTTGTCACTGCCCTCATCAAAATTAATGTTTGCATATTCATGTTCATTGGGCAGTATGGCCAGATTCATAGTTGATTGAGGTTATTAATTTTAATTTCAAAAGTTTCTGTCACATAGAGCACCAGATACACAAATAGCTAGCAAAAGTCTAAATGACAAGGGTATATTTGGTAGAAATTACAATTCCAGAAGCTGCAATACTATAACTAAAATATCATCACCAGGAAAGTATTTTCTTCACAGAAGACTATTTTATCACTGACATTGTTTAGAGTTTCCAGTGTAAAGTGGTAATAAAAAGAGAAAGTCTTTAAGTCAATTTATTATTGCTTTAAAATTCTAAATAGGCAATATACCCTCTTATTGCCTGCACACAGGGAGGAATTTTCACCCCATCAATCTATACTTTTCCAGGTAGAAAACTTGCTTTTATGTTAAAAATACTCATCTTCTCTCTTACTTTCTAAGTCATATTTCTTATTTTTTGAAAAATAAAATTCATTCATTAGAGCTTTCAGAAAAATGGTAAAAGTAAGTAATAGAGTGAGCATCGTCCTTTTTCTGGTTTTAATGGAATACCTCTAGGGTTCATCATTAAAAATAATATTGGCAGTTGGTTTTATTTAAACATATTGCATTGTATTAGAAAAGAATTTCTTATTCCCAATTAACTAAAGGATTAATCAAGAATAGATAAATGACTTTTACCAAATTATTTTTAATATCTATTAATATCACTGATTTCTTCTCTCTGACCTAAGAACATGATAATCAAGCTTTTATCCTTCATAATTATATCATTCTTATATTACTTCAACAAGGTCTACTTGGTCAACTTATAGCAGGTTTCAATTTGTTAGTATTTTATTCATGATTTAAAAAAAATCTGTATTCAGAGATAGGACAAATGTGAGGTACTATTCTTGTTTGTTCGCTTTTGCACAGTCTGTCAGGTTTGGTGTCAGGGTGATACCAGCTTTGAGAAATGCACTGGGAAACCCTTGTCTTTTCCTGTTCTTTGTGTGTGTGCATGTGTGTATGAGTAAAATGATTCCTCCTGATTGAATAAATTAACATACCCATCATCTCACTTATTTCTCTTCTCCATCTTCTTCTTTGGTGAGGACATTTAAGTTCTACTCTTCTTGGCAAATTTCAATTACTATAAAATACAGTATTATCAGCTATAGTCACCATGTTTTACATGAGATCCTCAGACCTTATTTATTACTGAAAGTTTAGCTTTCTAATAGTCACTTCCTATTTCACTCCCCAGCCCCTGACAACCACTTTTCTACTCTGTTTCTACAAGATTAACATTATTTTTTATTCCATATTTAAGTGATATCATGCAGTATTTGTCTTTGCCTGACTTATTTCACTTAGCATAAGTGAATGAGCCCTCCAGGTTCATTTATGTTGTTGCAAATGACAGAATTTCCTTCTTTCTTATTGCCGAATAATATTCTTCTCTCTCCTTTTCTAAGTCTAGCTAAAGCTTCATGTATTTTGTTGTTGTGTTTTAAAACCAGCTCAGTTTCATTGTTCTTTTTTATTGCCTATCTAGTCTTTATTCATTAATTTCTAGTCTGATCTCTGCTATCTCCTTCCTTTTAGTAACTTTGGGTTTTCTTTTCTCTCTCTTTTTTTTTTTTTAGTTGCTATAAAGTTAGGTTGTTTATTGAATATCTTTCTTTTTTCTTAATGTGGGCATATATTACTATGAACTTTCCTTTTGGAACTACTTTTGCTGCATACCATAAGTTTTGGTATGTTGTATTTCCATTTTTATTTGTCTCAAGATACATTTTTATTTATTTATTTTGTTTCTTATTTCTTCTTTGACCCACTGGTTTTTCAGGACCATATTGTTTAATCTACTCACATTTGTGAATTTTCCAGTTTCCTTCTTATAACTTATTTCTGGTTTCATACCATTATGGTTGGAAAAGATGCTAGATATGATTCTAATCTTCTTAAGTTTATTAAGACTTATTTTGTGGCCTAACATATGATCTATCCTGGAGAGTGTTCTATGTGCACTTGAGACGAATGTGTGTTCAGCTGCTTTAGGATGGAATGTTCTGTAACTACCTGTTAAGTCTATCTGGTCTAACATGGTCTAATATGGCACCAGAGCCAAACAATCAAGGGTTGCTTTCCCTGGGTGGCAGCCACAAAATAGGGACATCAGTTGTATGCACAAACTCTTTCCAGGAAGATACTAGTGGTTTGGAATGTGATTGAGGGAGAATGCAGAGGTGATTTTTGCTGGCTTCCCTGGTCTCGGGGGAGGTTTGCAATCAGCCTATAGATGTGTGCTAAGCTAGAAGTCTGACTCTTAAGCAGTAGCCTCTAAAGTATGCATGTAGGTCTCTTTCAGGAAAAGGTTGGGAGATGAGCTTTACTATCTGGTCCTTCTGTGCTGAGCCTTGGGGTGATAGCTGGTTAAAAACTGTTTCTTTGTTTGTTACAGTCCTGTGGGACCCACAGATGAAGCCAAATTGGCTACTGGAACTGGGTAATCAAAAAGGGTGTCATCTGGGCAGCAGCTACAAAAGCAAATGTGGCAAATATTTGCAACATCTTCTTCTAGTAAGACGCCAAGCCAGAAGGAGAATGTGGGAGCCAAACCTGCCAACCTCCTTGTCTCTGGGTAGAATCACAAATGTATGCTAAATTAGAATCCTGGATGTCTGCATAAGCTTTTGCAAATATGCCTCTTTTGAGAAAGACTGGGAGATGGGCACTTCTGTTTGCTACCTCTGTGATGATACCTAGAGGGGAGAGCCACAGTGAGTTCTCTTGAGCCTGTTAAGAACTGTTTCTTGTTTGCTATCATCAAGTGGGTTTTGTGGACACAAGCCCCAGTGGCTTTTAAAATAGATGTTTGGGGGGGCCCACCCTTCAGGTGGAAGTCTTAAAAGTTATGGTGCTAGATTCTGAGTCAAAACCTTTTGCTCCTCAGGGTTTCCCTCCTGATTGTATGTGGCCGTGATGAAGATAAGGTTTATGGCAAGAGGACGCAGCCTTTTCTACCTGTTTTGATGTATTTTCTTATTTGCTCAACAGGTAGAAATCATTCAGCTGGTTTCTAGATTTTTTCAAAAGGAAATGATCCATGTGCAGATATAGATCTGGTGTGTCCATGGGAGGAAGTGAGTTCAGGAGCCCCCTATGTCACCATCTTGGACTGGAACATTCAAGAAGAAGTTCCTTGATATATGTCTTGTGTGGACAAAAAATATTGCCTATCATATCAGTAAACAAATGATGTTGGGACCAACAAGTCTTCAGTCACTGCAGCCACCTCCAACAATGCACACTGGAAGGATTCAAGATGGAGAAATACAGAATACTGGACCCAGATAGTTAAGGTACCTGTGAAAAGAATGATTTCAATGAGCCCAGACTTTCATCTTCCCATACATGCTGCTGCTGCTAAGTCACGTCAGTGGTGTCCGACTCTGTGCGACCCCATAGATGGCAGCCCACCAGGCTCCCCTGTCCCTGGGATTCTCCAGGCAAGAACACTGGAGTGGGTTGCCATTTCCTTCTCCAATGCATGAAAGTGAAAAGTGAAAGTGAAGTCGCTCCGTCGTTTCCGACTCTTAGCGACCCCATGGTCTGCAGCCCACCAGGCTCCTCCGTCCATGGGATCTTCCAGGCAAGAGTACTGGAGTGGGGTGCCATTGCCTTCTCCGTCCCATATATAGAACAGTACTAAGTTCATTACCTCAAGACATCTGTTCTTTCTTTAATTAGCAATAATCTTTTGATGTTCAACCTCCTGTTCATTTCTTTCTTTTCTTTTGCCCCCCGTTTAAAAAAAAAAAAACAAAACAAAACTCCTATATATCCTAGCTCCTCCCTTACCTCTTTGGAACAGCCCTTCAGAGCTATCTGAGAGATGATATCCCAGACTTAAGTCCTCAGTAATACCCCAAATAAAACAGAGTTCTCAACTTTTAGATTGTACATTTTTTTTCAGTTGACAATTTGAAACAACTTTTTTTTTTGGATACGACATCAGAAGCACAAGAAACAAAAACAAAAGTAAACAAGTGGGATTACAGGAAACTAAAATGCTACTGCAGAGCAAAGAAAGCCATCAACAAAATGAAAAGGCAAGATACACAATGGAGGAAAACAGTTGCCAATCATATATCATTCAAAATGGATAACAAACTTCTGAAACTCCTTAGCAAAAAACACAGATTTTAAAATGGGCAAGGGACCTCAATAGACATTTCTAGAGAAGATCTACAAATGACCAACAAGTATATACAAAGGTGCTCAACATAACTAATCATCAGAGAAATGCAAATTAAGACTATAATGAGATATCACCTCAATCTGCTATGATGGCTTTAATTATTATTTTGTTTTAAAGCTAAATGTTGTTCGGGATATGGAGAAAGGGAATCCTTATACAATGAGGGTAGGACTGCAAATTGGTGTAGACACTATGGAAAACATTTGGAAGTTCCTGAAAAAATTAAAGGTAGAGCTTACCATATGATCCAGCAATCCCAGTTCTGAGTATTTATCCAAAGGAATTGGAATAAAAACCTTGCAGAGATATCTGTACTCTCAAGTTCGCTGCAGCATTATTTACAATCATCAGGATATGGAAACAACCTAAGGTCCATTGACAGATGAATAGTAAAGAAAAGTGATTTTTGCATGTTGCTATAGATTGAATGTTTGTGCCCCACCTCCACTCATATGTTGAAACTGTAACTCCCAAGGTGATGGTATTAGGAAGTGCAGTCTTTGGGAGGTAATTAGGTTATGAGGGTTGAGCCCTCATAGATGAGTTTAGCATCCTTATAAAAGAGACCCAAGAAGTCTCCCTTTCCCCTTCCTCCATGTGAGGATCCAGTGAAAATATGCTAACTATGATAAAAAGTGGATTTTAACAAGACACTGGATCTGCTAGCATCTTGATCATGGACTTCCCAGCCTCCATAATCTGAGAAATAAATCTCTGTTGTTTATATGATACCCACTCTCTGATATTTTGTTATAGCAGCCAAAACAGACTAAGACACATACAGAGGAATATAATTTAGCCTTTTTTTAAAAAAAAAAAAGAAAGGAAATCTTGCATTTGTGACAACAAGAGTGGCCCTGGAGGACATTATGCTAAGTGAAATAAGCCAGACATAGAAGGACAAATACTGAATGATCTCACTTTTATGTGGCATGATCAATCTCACGGAAGAAAGTAGAATGGTGGTTTCCAGAGGCTAGGGGTGGAGGAAATGAGGAAGTGAGGGTCAAGGGGGACAAAACTTTAGTTGTACTAAAAGATGATGCTGTTAAAGTGCTGCACTCAATATACCAGCAAATTTGGAAAACCCAGCAGTGGCCACAGGACTGGAAAAGGTCAGTTTTCATTCCCATAGCAAAGAAGGGAAATGCCAAAGAATATTCAAACTATCACACAATTGCACTCATTTCACATGCTAGCAAGGTCATGCTCAAAATCCTTCAAGCTAGGCTTCAACAGTATGTGAACTAAGAAATTCCAGATGTACAAGCTGGGTTTAGAAAAGGCAGAGGAACCAGAGATCAAATTGCCAACACTCATTGGATCACAGAAAAAACAAGGGACAAAGAACATCACCTGTATTTCAGTAAACAAAGAATGTTGTGGCCATCAAGCCTTCAGCCACAGCAGCTACTCACAATGGTGCACCCTGAGGGAAACTCAGGATGGAGGTAAACTGGCCCTAGATACCTAAGGTGCATATCAAAGGAATAATTTCAATAAACCCAGAATCTTGCACCTTCCCATACACTAAGAAAAACCAGTAAATCCATTAACTTTAGATGTCTGGGTTTTTTTTTTTTTTCCCTTTAATTAGCAGCAATATTTTCATGTTTGATTACCTGCTTCATTACTTATTTATTTTTTGTAAAAACTCCAGGATACTGGCTCCTCCCATATCTCTTTGGAACAGTCCCTCAGAGCTACTTGAGAGGATGTATCATGAACTAAAGTCCTCAGTAATGCCTCAGATAGAAAATAATCCTTGGGAATTCCCCCACACTTCAGTGGTTAGGACTCCACACTCTCACCGCTGAGGGCCTGGATTCAATCCCTCATCAGGAAACTAAAACCCCATAAGCCATTGGCATGATCAAACAAACAAAAAATCTCAACTTTAACAAAGAGCATTTTCTTTCAGTCAACCGATAAATAAGTTCTGGAGATTTACTACATAGCATTGTGCCTATTACTAACAATACTGTACTGTATACTTAAAATTTGCTAAAAGAATAGATGTTATGTTAAGTGTCCTTACCACATGCACACACACAAGATGATAATAAAGGGTGTGGGAGGAAGCTTTAGGAGGTGATGAACAAGTCAGTGGCCTTGAGGGTACAGTGCTTTCACAGGTGTATCAGTTCAGTTCAGTCGCTCAGTCGTGTCCAGCTCTTTGCGACCCCATAAATTGCAGCACGCCAGGCCTCCCTGTCCGTCACAAACTCCCGGAGTTTACTCAAACTCATGCCCATCAAGTCGGTGATGCCATCCAGCCATCTCATCCTCTGTTGTCCCCTTCTCCTCCTGTCCCCAATCCCTCCCAGCATCGGGGTCTTTTCCAATGAGTCAACTCTTTGCATCAGGTGGCCAAAGTATTGGAGTTCCAGCTTCAGCATCAGTCCTTCCAATGAACACCCAGGACTGATCTCCTTTAGGATGGACTGGTTGGATCTCCTTGCAGTCCAAGGGACTCTCAACAGTTGTCTCCAACACCACAGTTTAAAAGCATCAATTCTTCGGCCCTCAGCTTTCTTCATAGTCCAACTCTCACATCCATACATGACCACTGGAAAAACCATAGCTTTGACCAGATGGACCTTTGTTGGCAAAGTAATGTCTCTGCTTTTTAATATGCTATCTAGGTTGGTCATAACTTTCCTTCCAAAGAGTAAGTGTCTTTTAATTTCATGGCTGCAGTCACCATCTGCAGTGATTTTGGAGCCCCCCAAAATAAAGTCTGACACTGTTTCCACTGTCTCCCCATCTATTTCCCATGAGGTGATGGGACCAGATGCCATGATCTTAGTTTTCTGAATGTTGAGCTTTAAGCCAACTTATTCACTCTCCTCTTTCACTTTCATCAAGAGGCTCTTTAGTTCCTCTTCACTTTCTGCCATAAGGGTGGTGTCATCTGCATATCTGAGGTTATTGATATTTCTCCCAGTAATCTTGATTCCAGCTTGTGCTTCTTCCAGCCCAGCATTTCTCATGATGTACTCTGCATATAAGTTAAATAAGCAGGGTGACAATATACAGCTTTGATATACTCCTTTTCCTATTTGGAACCAGTCTGTTGTTCCATGTCCAGTTCTAACTGTTGCTTCCTGACCTGCATACAGGTTTCTAACAGGCAGGTGAGGTGGTCTGGTATTCCCATCTCTTTCAGAATTTTCCACAGTTTATTGTGATCCACACAGTTAAGGCTTTGCCATAGTCAATAAAGCAGAAATAGATGTTTTTCACAGGTTTATACTAATCCTCAAACTTGAGTTGTGTACATTAAATTATGTATAGCTTTCTATAAGTCAATAATACCTCAATAAAAAATTAAAAACAACGTAGTGACTTAGAATAACAACAATAATTTCATTATCTCCCTTGGTTGCTGTGGGTCAGAAATGCAGAGAGGGCTTAACCCAATGTTTCTGGGGTCTCATGCAATTGTAATTGGCTGATGGCTGGAGCTGGAACATCAGGGAATTAAGGTAGCTGGGGCTAGCCTGGCATTCGTATAGTTGTATCTTCATACAGTTTTGGGGTCTGTCTCTGTGATATCTCCACACAGGCCAGTTTGGGCTTCCTCACAGCATGACTTCCTGTGGCAACTGAAGTCTAAAAGATTCATTATTCCAGTAAATACTTGAAATGCAATGCAAATATTGAAGTTGCATTGTCATTTACCCCTGCCTAGGAAGTCATACAGCCAATCTAGTTTCAAACAAAAGAAAATTAGACTCCATGTATTGATAGGGAAGTGGCAAATTTGCATTATAGAAGAGCATGTGAGATTTGGATTGGAGAGAATTGATATCTAAAATATGTAATGTGTTTTGATCCACGGATATGGTATATTTCTCCATTTATTTTGGTCTTCAGATCTTTTTGTTCAATATTTTATAGTTTTCAATATAATATCTTGAATATCTTCTGTTATATTTATTTCTGTCTATGTATTTGATGACTTTGATTCACTTTTTACTTCATTTAAAATTGTTTATTGCCAGTACATAGAAATTAACTGTTTTTTATATTTCCCTTGCTAAAGTCACTTATTAATTCTAGTTGTTTATACATTCTATTGAATTTTATATATATACAATCATGTCATCTACAAATAATGAAAGTTTTACTCCAAGCTTTATATGCCACCCCTCCTCCCAAGATTTTCAGTGCTATGCTGAATAGAAATGGTGAGAGCAGCCATCATGACCTTGTTCTCAATGTCAGAGGGAAAACATTCATTATTTCATCAGTTATTATAACATAAGCTATAGGTTTTCTGAAATACAATTTAATTAGATCAATGAAGTTCCCTTCTATTTCTAATTTGCTGAGAGACTTACCATGAATCTATGTTCAATTTTATCAAATTATTTTCCTTCATTTATTGAAATTTATTTTTTCTCTATTCTGTTAACAGTACATGAAACATGTCGACATTTGCAATGTTAAACAAACTTACATATGGACTAAATCTCATTTGTTCAGTATGTATTATCTTTTAAAATACATTCTCTGGGTTCTATTTGCTAAAATTTTATTTATAATTTTTTATTTTTATGAGAAATATTGGCTCATAACTGGGATAATTATTAACAGTGCTTCCTTTCACACTGAATAAGTTAAATTAAATGTTCACCCTAGGAAATACTACATCTTCTTTCATTTTATTATTTATATGATCTTATTTTATTATTAAGTTGTAACCTTCCTGAGTTTTTCTTCTGGTCTTATAATAGATTATTTTGAACAGTCTTCTGAATTATATTCCCTTTTCTTTGTTCTGTAGGATTTTTCACACAAGCCTAGTTTGGAGGTATAAACAGCAGGATTTGGTTTTGTTCTCCTCACCTCCAACTAAGATGAAGTCTTTCCAGACTAGATGTTGGTTATCAGTGAGTGTAACTGTGATACCTTTGACCACACTGCCAATCTACTGCATGATGAGCATCTTTTTTTCAGACCTGGAGTACAATTTGACATGCAGAATGTCCAGAGCAATTTTTTGTTTCCAGCAGGTATCACTTACCATGGTTTCATTCTACTGAGATAGCACATTCCTCCACCTGTTTCTCTGTTCCTCTGACCCACTGCTCACCTGCAACACCGAATTGATATTGTGTACTGCTATTAGAGAGCTTCCTGTCTCCACCCTCGCCTCTAGTGTTTGCCTTGTAAATATTGCACCTCCCATGATACAGTACAAAATTGCTGGTTCTCCTTCCTCCTGCCCTCCCCCACATATACATACACTTCCTGCCCAGTTATTTCTGAGGAGGTGCTAGCAGCAAATAGATAGTAGTGTTAGCATCCTCAAAAAGCAGGACTTCCATGGCATATGGGTATCTTTATGTTGTAGTTGGTTCAGACCTTGGATCTCTGGGTCTGAAACAAAACGTAGGGGCCCCTGACTTCCCATAGAGCTCAATTATATGAGCTGTAACCTGGATACCTTACGTGTGTGTAAAGTCTCTGTAGGACACATAAAGTCTGTGTCCTACTTTCTGCCATCACCGTCAGTTGACTCACTCACTGCCTCTGGTGAATCCGATCAGACCACCCTTTTCTTTTTACTGTGTCCCACTTTATGTTTAGTGAAAATGCTTCCCAGAATCCGGTCAAGCCATTGACTGGGTTGAAGTTTCTAGTGTTCTTTTAAGTTCTTGTCTTTTTCTTTGTTTTCATAAATAACATAAGGAAAGTTGGGAGAGGCTGGCTCATACACTTCTAGCCAAATGGCATTAAAGCCAGAAGTTATTTCTTTGTGGTTATCTTATTTTTTTAGCTATGTATTTAGATCTGTCACTAGGGAGAGGGGAGAGAGGTCAGCAATCCTTGAAATGGGACTGTCTGGCTTGGGTTGGGCATAAATGGTGTAAAGAAATAGAATCCAGGCCTCAGAGAGTGCTATCTTGTGACCTGTAATGAGCTGTTTACACAGGACCTGTTTTTCTGCACACACACTAGATGTCACTGCATTGATTTCAGCACAGATACCCTCTTCCCCGTCTCTCCTCTCCTGGTTCCCTCTCAACAAGTCACATTTCCTAACCATTGGGCCACAGTCTTTCCCATCAGTTAAAATGTCCACTCAATAAGTTCTCTGTAAAGTGAAAACTCCAGTCTTGGCTGCCTGTTTCTCAAGTCTTCTTCCTGGGTTTATTCTTTCAAAACATTTGATCAGGCAATTAAGGCTCGAGAAATGCAAAAGAGAACAGTGGTCTGTTAGGACCCACCAGAAGCAGAAGGTGATGACTTAATTAAGGTTTTGTACCTCATCCACAGAAGCTTGAGGTCCACTCCTGGTGAAAGTTATCCTTACTTTTGTTGTTGCTGTTTAGTTGTTAAGTTGTGTCCGACTCTTTTGTGACCTCATGAACTGTAGCCCACTAGGCTCCTCTGTCCGTGGGATTTTCCAGGCAAGAATACTAGAATGGGTTTCCATTTCCTTCTCCAGGGCATCTTCCCATCCCAGGGATTATGAACCCTGCATTGGCAAGCAGGTTCTTTACCACTGAGCCATCGGGGAAGCCCATTCTTATTTTTATTCTTATCTTAAAAAAAACTTGTTTTTCAAAAACTGTGATTTCAAACTTGCAGGGCTAACATAAATATCTCAAAAACAAATTGTGTGGTCATAGTTTTACAATTTCATTTTGGTAAAATTTTCCAAAAAGGGATTTGGGGATTATTGAAAGATTTAAGAAATTTTCAAAGATTAATTCACTCACTCATTAAATGAATATTTATTGATAATTAACTATGTTCGAGACTGAACTAGGTACATAAACTTCTACTGGGGAAAGATGGACATAAAACCAACAATTTTGGAAGTCCTTGTGTGTAGTAATTGTGGTATGGGTATAATATTTATTGTTATGAGTTTAGATGAAGGAAGAGATCTTTTACTTCTCCTAAATCAAATTAAAACCTACTGGAGAGATTGCCCAGGTTGATGAAGTTCAGTCTGATGACCCCTGCTACTGATAAGAAGCAGGAAAATAGCACCGGGCCCATTTCTCAGGCTCAGTGGCTCCCGCTTTGACCGACATTGCCCTGCAACAGTGATGCATTCTTCTGGAGAATCCATTCTTTCTGTCCAAGCTGGACCAATGAGAGCTTCCACCAAGGGTTCAGGCGTGCAGACTCAGTGCCTGGATTCCATAGCACCTTAGCAATGGTCTCCTGGAGGTCTTGCCCCTCCAGAGAAGATGGTGTTATGTGGTCAGGCTCACAGAATCAGCAGCCTTCTCCTCTAGCCCGGATACCCCAAGAGCAACAGGTATGGGTTTTTACTTTCCAGGGAATTTGCACATGTTTCCCAAATTTTAGGTTGTGTAGAATGATCTACACATGAAACATGTTCCAGAATCTCCTTTGTTCTGACTATGATTGCTTTCAAATCACTCAGCACCACCACACATGTGACAACACGCTTAGTGCTAAGATTTCTGTGTGTGGAAATCTATACAGGTAGAACCCCTCCCAAAGGGAGGCATACTCATCATTCCTCACCCTCTTAGTCACTGGGCTCTCTATCTAGTGCCTTTATAGCTTCTTTTGATTGCAATGTTCTCAAACAATTTTTAAAAATCATTCTTTCTCTCTTCACAAGTTTTAAAAAATAAAAAAGGGGCAAAGTCAGATTTCTTTTCAGAATCAAAATGCAGAACAAATGGAAAAATAATGGAATTTAACCTTCCCAAGCTTGAATATACACAAATAATGCAGCCAGCTCTTATATTTTCAACAGCTTTCAACATACAACCCATCTTCTTTGATTTGGTTCAAGTGCTATTCTCATCTCCAATTATGCCAATTCTCCTGTTACTCAAAAAGAAAAAGCCTTCTTGGTTATTTACAGAAACTGCTATGTAGCTTACCCACACCAACACCCAGCAAACTACAGAAGGATGGAGTGGAATGTGGGCGTGACAGAGGCAGAGGCGATTCACCAGGATTTCTTAGTCCTTCTGTAAATCTGATTGTTAACATTTCTGTTATATCATGACAGTAACTACTGACCATTTTTTTCTGAGAGAAATGGGGGAATTTCTTTCTTTTTCATGCAGCTAGTGCATAAAACAGTGGTGTCATCAGCTGAGCTGGAAGGAAGACTCCAAAGAGGCCAAGAGAGCTCAGAGATCTGAATAGTTATTCTTATAGCAGGACAGTGTCTTCAATGCCCCTTTGCTAAGGGTCCTGGTGTTGGTAAGGTTTTATTGATATTGTGGTCGGATCACACTGAATAAGATAACCAGCCATTTCAGGCACAGCAAAAGACTAGGCTCTGGGCAGGAACCAGATTATGATGAACTATTTATTGCTAAATTTGCAAACATGCACTGTTTCCTGGAGAGAGGGCCTGCCAGAGAGAAGCAATGACCTTTGTTTAGCTTGTGGTGGGTATAATGAGAGGGCCGAATGTTTCCTGAGTCAACTCTGTGCCAGGCCCTGGATTTGAAGTTCACTGGCCAGAGTTCAAATTCTTGCTCTGACAAGAATTTGGGTGTCTGGCCCTACACAAATCACTTAATTTTTCTGGTCTCAGTTTATACATCTGTAAAATGGGGATACACTGGTAGCTTCAAGATACAAGGCTGATGTAAGGATCAAATGAGACAATGATTCAGAAGCACCTTGTAAGTGGTACCAAGGAATGGCTGGTTATCTTATTCAGTGTGATCCAACCACAGCATCATAGAACCTGCTCCACCTGGAGGTCCCGTCCGGGGGAATTCCAAGATCTCGCCCAACTGGAGAAGCAGGTCACTTGGCAGATCCCTGTCTGGAGACCCATGATAGCTGGCAAGCCAGATCTCTAGTGATATGTAAGTAAAGGACTGGGCAAGAGACACCGTGGGCAGGCATGTCTGCTTTTAGAGCTGGGGTGCCATTTCAGGCACAAGAAAAGGCTGGGCTGTGGGCAGGAACCAGACTATGATGAACTACTTCTTACTATATTTGCAAACATGAGCTCGAATGTTTATATAAATCCTCACAGGAAAAAAAATAATAAAAAGTTTCAGAAAGTAAGATCCAGAGATCCAGACAGTAAGAAATGAAATGACAGTATCTTTCAGACCAGGATAGAAGGCAAAGGATTTTTGTTGCTGTTGTTAATTTAGAATGACATTCAGACTAAAAGGGCAAAAGAAGTAAGTGAATCATGCGAATCACTGAATAAAGGCCAACTAAACTTAGATTTTTCAAATTAGAAAAGATAAAAGATCAACATACTCTTTCATTAAAATTAAATAAAAAATCATTTGATACCCATATGATATCACTTACATGTGGAACTGAATAGATGACACAAGTGAACTTATCAACGAAACACACGCAGACTCAGACACAGAGAGCAGACTTGTGGTTGCCAAGTGCAAGGTGGAAGAGGGATGGAATGGGTTTAGAATTAGCAGATACAAACTATTACATATAGAATGGATGAATAACAGGGTTCTGCTATATAGTGGAGGGAACTATATTCAATATCCTGTGATAAACCATAATGGAAAAGAATATGAAAAAGACTATATGTAGTATGTATAACTGAATCACTTTTCTATTCAGTAGAAATCAACACAACATTATATATCAACTATACTTCAATAAAATAAATTTAAAAAAATAGTTTGAATGCTCAGTTTCTTTTACTGCCAGTAAAGAAAAGGAGAAATGGACAGTGAGAGATGGGCAGAATAAGGAAAAGAACAGGAAAAGTTGGCTGGAAAGGGAGGCAGGGTAAGCGGCACCCAAGGGCAGCAAGGAGGGTGAGAGGAAAAAGCCACAGAAACTGCTCTTGTTACTTGAAGCACGGACCTCCAAATAAGTTATTACTGACTTTGGTTTTCTGATTATTTTTCAGAATCTAGAAGTGGCTCATCTCTCTGTATTAGGGAGACATGTTTGTTTCCACTGGAACTTTTGAAAATTGTGATATGAGAAGCAATGGTTCAACTTTTAGGTATTTTCTTTGGGTGATGGTAGTTGTAGCTTTGGGCTTCCCTGGTAGCTCAGCTGGTAAAAAATCCTCTTACCAAAAAAAAAAAAAAAAAAAAAAAGAATCTTCTTGCAATGCAAGAGAGCCCAGTTTGATTCCTGGGTTGGAAGATCCCCTGGAGAAGGGATAGGCTATCCACTCCAGTATTCTTGGGCTTCCCAGGTGGCTCAGATGATAACGAATCTGCCTGCAAGGTGGGAGACCTCGGTTTGATCCCTTTGTTGGAAGATCCTCTGGAAGAGTGCATGGCAGCCCACTCCAGTATTCTTGCCTGGAGAATCCCATGGACAGAGGTGCCTGGCGGGCCACAGTCCATGGGGTCACAAAGAGTCAGACAGGACTGAGCGAGGAGGCACGGCACAGCACAGTTGTAACTTCGAATCTGTTGCCTTACTTTTTTTCTATGTTCCTATTAATGGCCAATAAAAACTCATCAGAGAGAAAGAAGTGGGCATGTCCTGCCCTACTGGACAGCTATTCCATGGTTTTGTGTCCAATCCTCAGAGATTCAGCTCCGAGTAGCATCCCTAGAAGAGCTGACTAAGGAATCCTTAGGATCTGAAATGTGACAAGTACATGTCAATTCAGATATTTACCCCTGATGATGTTTGTAATAGGTTAGATTTGACAGGTCAGAGGACGATAACATGGATCTAATGGTACATGCGCAGGACTCAGCTTTCCCCTTTCCATACCACTTATCTGCTACCACTCCCCTGCTGGGGACATCTCTCATCATGGGAGGCAGTTCTCAAACTGTTCTTACTGCTAGAAAAGCAAGTCCCACTCAGAGAAGATCAGATGTGAATGTCAAAGCCCCTCCCCAAGGGGATTTTTTCTATATTCACCTCCTTTACTGATATCGTTGGTCGTCACTCGAGAACAAGCCAGCATCGAACAGAAAGTCACTGTCACTGCAAATGGTACTTTGCTAGTCCTGCACATGTAACATTTTAACCTCATCTTCCAAAATCGGGCAGACACTGCACCTTTCTATCCATACAAGGTGATAACAGTTGTCAGTTAGTTATAGTGGTGACATCCACCATGCACTGCGACGTTTCCGGGCAGCTGGCTCCAATTACACCTTTAACACAGGTCACCTCATTTAATCTTCCTTAATGACTCTATGTGCTGAGTGTTAGGATTATCCCCACATTATAGGTAAGCAACCTGCCAGTTGGAAATGTTCAGAAAGTTGTCCTTGGGACATTAGTGCCGGAGCTAGGATTTGAACTCAGAAACTTTGAAAGTCTATATGATTCCCCCCACACCACTGTGGCCTTCGAGAGCCCATGCCATACAGTTCCAGCCACAGTCTTTCAATATAGAGCCACCCTGACTTTTATGATTTAAAGACTCCTTTGTCTGATAAAATTTCTATCCCTCTATAGGTCTAATCTTCTAATAGGTGGGGGTTTGAATGAGTATCTGAAAGGAAAGAGCATTTCACTGTGTAAGGGATTGGGCGGAAGGAAAGGAGGAGGAGGCATGGCCATGAATGTGTGGGTGCTTCCAGCCTAGAATGAGCTTATTGCAAAAGGTCAAAGGTCACCTGTTCCAGCTGACTGAGGCACTGGGAATACCCCATTTCCTGGGAAATGAATGGACAATTCAGGGGCCTCGTCGGTCACAGCTACTTCTCAGCCTTTAAGCCATAAATCTAAAACAAATAATAAACAAGGGAAGCTCTTTAAGACTCCCTCAGCAATCTAGTCTGATTGATTTTTATTCAGGGAAGATGCCAAAAAATCCCCGACTCACTACAATTTGTTTTTTTGTAAGAAACTGAAAAGAGGGAAAACTCAAATGTTTTTGCTGTCTCTCATTTGAACGTTTCTAATCCAAAGTAAACAGGGGACCTCTGTCCTTTGTGTTGGATGGTGGCAGACACAGGGCCCTTGTTCAGGAGGGCAGTATCTGCCCATCACAGGCCCCAGCGCATACTGAATGCCCTGTGTCTGGGCCCGTGGAACAGGCCCTCCATTCCACCACACGGCAGAGCAGTGCAAACAGTTGATGTTCAAACTTCATCTCTCCCCGATCCCTGTAATCATCTCCACCGCAACAAAAAAGAGAGAAACTCTAGGGAACTCTGAAACCCGTCAAACTATGCTCACTGCCTTTCTTCCTGAGAGAAATCAGTTTGTTTCTTATTACAAAAGTGAAATAAATTCGCTGTGGAATGTTTAAGTCAGGAGAAGAAAAGAGACGAATAGACAAAAAAAATCACTCAATTTAAACACCCAAACATAAGTGTGAAACATTTAGTATATCTATAGCCATTATGTGATTCTCTATGCATGTATAGTAACATATTTATAGGGGACAGGCAACATTTGGACCATATCTTACATTGCTTATGGATGTATTATAAATTATTACCCAGACGAGATCGGGTGCATTCAGGAGAAGGCGAGGGTGGGATGTTTCAAGAGAACAGCATTGAAACATGTATATTATCTAGGGTGAAACAGATCACCAGCCCAGGCTGGATGCATGAGACAAGTGTTCGGGCCTGGTGCACTGGGAAGACCCAGAGGAATCAGGTGGAGAGGGAGGTGGGAGGGGGGATCAGGATGGGGAATACATGTAAATCCATGGCTGATTCATGTCAATGTATGACAAAAACCACTACAATATTGTAAAGTAATTAGCTTCCAACTAATAAAAATAAATGAAAAAAAATAAAATAAAAATGAGCAGCAAAAAAAAATTATTACCCCAAAAAATGTCAGTTGGATTAAAGAATTAAATGTAGAAGGTGGTAGCGTAAATATAGATGAATATTTCTTTCAGTTCTTAACCTGGATTACATGCATAAGCTTCAGAGAGTATATAAATGCATGTAATCATATGCACAATTTGGTATACAAATAGAGATATAGATAAGGACATGTTGTTCAGTCGCTCAGTCATGTTCAACTCTCTGAGACCCCACGGCCTGCAGCTCGTCAGGCTTTCCTGTCCTTCACCATCTCCCAGAGCTTGCTCAAACTCATATCCATTGAGTCTGTGATGCCACCTAACTGTCTCATCCTCTGTTGTCCCCTTCTCCTCCTGCCCAGAATCAGGGTCTTTTCCAATGAGTCAGCTCTTCGCAACAGGTAGCCAAAGTATTGGAACTTTAGCATCAGTATCAGTCTTACCAATGAATATTCAGGACTGATTTCCTTTAGGATTCACTGGTTGGATCTTGCAGTCCAAGGGACTCTCAAGAGTCTTCTCCAACACCACAGTTCAAAAGCATCAATTCTTTGGTGCTCAGCTTTCTTTATGCTCCAACTCTCACATCCATACATGACCACTGGAAAAAACATAGCTTTGACTAGATGGACCTTTGTTGGCAAAGTAATGTCTCTGCATTTTAATATGTTTTCTAGGCTGGTCATAGCTTTTCTTTCAAGGAGCAAGTGTCTTTTAATTTCATGGCTGCAGTCACCAACTGCAGTGATTTTGGAGTCCAAGAAAATAGTCTTCCATTATTTCCATTGTTTCCCCATCTATTTGCCATGAAGTGGTGGGACTGGATGCGATGATCTTCATTTTTTGAACATTGAGTTTTAAGCCAGTTTTTTCACTCTCTTCTTTCACCTTCATCAAAAGGCTTTTTAGTTCCTATTTGCTTTCTGCCATAAGGGTGGTATCATCTGTATATCTGAGGCTACTGATATTTCTCCCTGCAATCTTGATTCCAGCTTCTGCTTCATCCAGTCTGGCATTTCACATGATGTACTTTGCATAGAAGTTAAATAAGCAGGGTGATAATATATAGCCTTGATGTACTCCTTTCCCAATTTTAAACCAGTCTGTTGTTCTATGTCCAGTTCTAACTGTTGCTTCCTGACCTGCATACAGATTTCTCAAGGAGGCAGGTAAGGTGGTCTGGTATTCCCATCTCTTGAAAAATTTTCCATGGTTTGTTGTGATCTACACAGTCAAAACTCTATTAGTCTTTGCCCTGCTTCATTCCGTACTCCAAGGCCAAATTTGCCTGTTACTCCAGGTGTTTCCTGACTTCCTACTTTTGCATTCCAGTCCCCTATAATGAAAAGGACATCTTTTTTGGGTGTTAGTTCTAAAAGGTCCTGTAGGGCTTCATAGAACCGTTCAACTTCAGCTTCTTCAGTGTTACTGGTTGGAGCATAGGCTTGGATTACCGTGATATTGAATGGTTTCCCTTTGAAACGAACAGAGATCATTCTGTTGTTTTTGAGATTGCATCCAAGTACTGCATTTTGGACTCTCTTGTTGACCATGATGGCTACTCCATTTCTTCTAAGGGATTCCTGCCCACAGCAGTAGATATAACGGTCATCTGAGTTAAATTCACCCATTCCAGCCCATTTTAGTTCACTGATGCCTAGAATGTCGACATTCACTCTTGCCATCTCCTGTTTGACCACTTCCAATTTGCCTTGATTCATGGACCTAACATTCCAGGTTCCTATGCAATAGTGCTCTTTACAGCATCAGACCTTGCTTCTATCACCAGTCCCATCCACAACTGGGTGTTGTTTTTGCTTTGGCTCCATCCCTTCATTTTTTCTGGAGTTATTTCTCCACTGATCTCCAGTAGCATATTGGGCACCTACCAACCTGGGGAGTTCCTCTTTCAGTATCCTATCATTTTGCCTTCTCATACTGTTCATGGGGTTCTCAAGGCAAGAATACTGAAGTGGTTTGCCATTCCCTTCTCCAGTGGACCACATTCTGTCAGACCTCTCCACCATGACCCCACCATCTTGGGTGGCCCCACACAGCATGGCTTAGTTTCATTGAGTTAGACAGGATTGTGGTCCATGTGATCAGATTGGGTAGTTTTCTGTGATTATGGTTTTAGTGTTTCTGCCCTCTGATGCCCTCTCGCAACACCTACCATCTTACCTGGGTTTCTCTTACCTCGGACATGGGGTATCTCCTCACGGCTGCTCCAACAAAGCACAGCCACTGCTCCTTACCTTGGACGAGGGGTATCTTCTCACGGCCGCCTCTCCTGACCTTAAACGTGGAGTAGCTCCTCTCAGCCCTCCTGCGCCCCGCAGCAGCCGCTTCTTGGAGGTGGGGTTGTTCCTCTCAGCCACCACCCCTGCATGGACATCACCAGATGGTCAACACCGAAATCAGATTGATTATATTCTTTGCAGCCAAAGATGGAGAAGCTCTATACAGTCAGCAAAAACAAGACCAGGAGCTGACTGTGGCTCAGATCATGAACTCCTTATTGCCAAATTCAGACTTAAACTGAAGAAAGTAGGGAAAACCACTAGATCATTCAGGTATGACCTAAATCAAATCCCTTATGACTATACAGTGGGAGTGAGAAATAGATTTAAGGGACTAGATCTGATAGACAGAGAGCCTGATGAACTATGGACGGAAGTTCATGACATTGTACAGGAGACAGGGATCAAGACCATCCCCAAGGAAAAGAAATGCAAAAAGGCAAAATGGTTGTCTGAGGAGGCCTTACAAATAGCTGTGAAAAGAAGAGAAGTGAAGAGCAAAGGAGAAAAAGAAAGATATTCCCATTTGAATGCAGAGTTCCAGAAATAGCCAGGAGAGATAAGAAAGCCTTCCTCAGCGATCAATGCAAAGAAATAGAGGAAAACAACAGAATGGGAAAGACTAGAGATCTCTTCAAGAAAATTAGAGATATCAAGGGAACACTTCAGGCAAAGATGGGTTCGATAAAGGACCGAAATGGTATGGACCTAACAGAAGCAGAAGATATTAAGAAGAGGTGGCAAGAATACACAGAAGAACTATACAAAAAAGATCTTCCTGACCCAGATAATCACAATGGTGTGATCACTGATGTAGAGCCAGACATCCTGAAATGTGAAGTCAAGTGGGCCTTAGAAAATATCACTACGAACAAAGCTAGTGGAGGTGATGGAATTCCAGTTGAGCTATTTCAAATCCTAAGAGATGATGCTGTGAAAGTGCTGCACTCAATATGCCAGCAAATTTGGAAAACTCAGCAGTGGCCACAGGACTGGAAAAGGTCAGTTTTCATTCCAATCCCTAAGAAAGGCAATCCCAAAGAATGCTCAAACTACCGCACAATTGCACTTATCTCACATGCTAGTAAAGTAATGCTCAAAATTCTCCAAGCCAGGCTTCAGCAATACGTGGACCGTGAACTTCCAGATGTTCAAGCTGGTTTTAGAAAAGGCCGAGGAACCAGAGATCAAATTGCCAATATCCACCGGATCAACGAAAAAGCAAGAGAGTTCCAGAAAAACATCTATTTCTGCTTTATTGACTACGCCAAAGCCTTTGACTGTGTGGATCACAATAAACTGTGGAAAATTCTGAAAGAGATGGGAATACCAGACCACCTGACCTGCCTCTTGAGAAACCTATATGCAGGTCAGGAAGCAACAGTTAGAACTGGACATGGAACAACAGACTGGTTCCAAATAGGAAAAGGAGTACATCAAGGCTGTATATTGTCACCCTGCTTATTTAACTTATATGCAGAGTATATCATGAGAAATGCTGGGCTGGATGAAGCACAAGCTGGAATCAAGATAGCCGGGAGAAATATCAATAACCTCAGATATGCAGATGACACTACCCTTATGGCAGAAAGTGAAGAGGAACTAAAAAGCCTCTTGATGAAAGTGAAAGAGGAGAGTGAAAAAGTTGGCTTAAAGCTCAACATTCAGAAAACTAAGATCATGGCATCTGGTCCCATCACCTCATGGGAAATAGATGGGGAGACAGTGGAAACAGTGTCAGACTTCATTTTTTGGGGCTCCAAAATCACTGCAGATGGTGACTGCAGCCATGAAATTAAAAGACACTTACTCCTTGGAAGGAAAGTTATGACCAACCTAGATAGCATATTAAAAAGCAGAGACATTACTTTGCCAACAAAGGTCCATCTGGTCAAGGCTATGGTTTTTCCAGTGGTCATGTATGGATGTGAGAGTTAGACTGTGAAGAAAGCTGAGGGCTGAAAAATTGATGCTTTTGAACTGTGGTGTTGAAGAAGACTGTTGAGAGTTCCTTGGACTGCAAGGAGATCCAACCAGTCCATCCTAAAGGAGATCAGTCCTGGGTGTTCATTGGAAGGACTGAGGCTGAAGCTGAAACTCCAGTACTTTGGCCACCTCATGCGAAGAGTTGACTCATTGGGAAAGACCCTGATGCTGGGAGGGATTGGGGGCAGGTGGAGAAGGAGATGACTGAGGATGAGATGGCTGGATGGCATCACCGACTCGATGGGCATGAGTTTGAGTAAACTCCAGGAGTTGGTGATGGACAGGGGGGCCTGGCGTGCTGCAGTTCATGGGGTCTGAACTGAACTGACTGACTGACTGACACAGTCAAAGGCTTTAGCGTAGTCAGTGAAGCAAAAATAGATGTTTTTCTGAAATTCTCTTGCTTTTTCTATGACCCAACAGATGTTGGCAATTTGATCTCTGGTTCCTCTGCCTTTTCTAAATCTAGCTTGTACATCTGGAAGTTCTTGGTTCACGTACTGTTGAAGCCTAGCTTGGAGGATTTTGAGCATGACCTTGCTAGCATGTGAAATGAGTGCAATCGTGTGGTAATTTCAACTTTTTTTTGGCATTGCCCTTCTTTGGTATTGGAATGAAAACTGACCTTGGCTAGATAAGGACATAGATAAAGACATAGTTATGCAAGGGGAGCAGGGGTGATGGTTCATAGTTTTCATCAGATTCTGCAAGACATATGGGCTCCAAAAATCAATAATTTATGTCAACTTCCTGGAGAAGGAAACAGCAACCCACTCCAGTATTCTTGCCTGGAGAATCCCAGTGACAGAGGAACCTGGTCGCTATAGTCCATCAGGTCGCAAAGAGTCAGACACGACTGAGCGACTTCACTCCACTCACTCATGTTAACTTAGCTTGGAGAAAAATTTTGTGTAGGAAACCATCTACCACAGCTGGTAGAAACATGGATTGGTTAAATGCTTCCATAGGGCAATTTGGGTAATCCTGTGTATATGTGTTTGTGTGTGTATGTCTGTGATTTAAAATATCCATTAAAACATAGTAAGTTAAAATAATGCAAAGAGTATAAATTGAAGAGCCTGCCAGTCTCCTCTGTCCATGGAATTCTCCAGGCTAGAATACTGGAGTGGGTAGCCATTCCCTTCTCCAGGGGATTTTCCAGACTCAGGGTCTAAACCCAGCTCTGCCACATTGCAGGCAGATTCTTTATCTTCTGAGTCACCATGGAAGCCCAACTTGAAGAGCAGAGATAGAGAAATTATTAACGCAGAATATAAAAGCTAGGGGTGGGTGGGGTCAGGAATATTACAAATTAGTGGTATGATAAATATATTATTTCAGTAGGGAAAGAATGGATAAAGTTAATGAGCATCAAAAACCTTAAGATTCCTCATCAGATCAAATTGTATGGAGAATGTTACAGAATAGTAGTTAGTTTAGCATCCTTGTTTGATTCCTGCCTCTAATGTTTTCATACAAAGAATTTTCCTCATGTTGATTTGACATAGATATTCCTTATGTTAATGAGTTGCCTATATCTAAGATTTTTCCTGCCACTATAGAAATTGTTATGTTTTATCTTTGATTTTAAAATATAAAGGAAAGAATTTGTAACTATGTATAGGATGGATGTGAGCTAAATTCATTGTAGTGATAATTCACAATATACATAAATATCTAATCATTATGTTGCAAACCAGAAACTAATATGTTATATGTCAATTATATGTCAACCTTAAATGTAATTATTTATTAAAAAATACTATGTGAAAAAAAAATACTATGTGAATTACCAGAACAAATCCTATTTGGTAATACATAGTTTTTAGTTACATTTTGGATTTATTTATTTATTTTATTTACTTTTTTTCATCTTTGCTCTTAAGTCAGATTGGTCTTTACAGATTTTTTTTCTTTTTTGTTTGTGTTTACTACTTTTGTTAGTTTGGGGTATTAGGGTTGCTTTAGTTTGAAAAAATGAATTGGGACACTTCTCAGTCTCCTTCACGTTCTGGAACACTTAAACAGCAGAGGTATAAAAAATTCTTTGAAGTCTAAAAGAAATATAATACTTTATAACTTTGTGGAAACAGCATCTTTTGTGGAGTAATTATTTAAAAACTTTTCCATTTCTTTTTCTGATTATTAGTCTTTTCCAGTTTTGACTTCTTCTTGGGTTGATTTATCAATTATTTTTCCCAGAAAATTTATTCATTTTAATGAGATTTTTCAAATTTATTGAGTTATACATACTGTTTTCTTATAGTTAAAAAAATCTTTTCTACATGTGTTCTATTTCACATCTCATTTCCAACACTATAGATTTTTTATTTTCTCTTCACTCATGATTAGGGCTTCCCAGGTGGCACTAGTGGTAAAGACTCCATCTGCCAACGGAGGAGACATAAGAGACGTGGGCTTGATCGCTAGGTTGGAGAGATCCCCTGGAGAAGGCCAAGGCAACCCACTCCATTATTCTTGCCTGGTTAGTCTTGCCCTGCTTTTATTATTCTTTTTAAAGATATTCTTTCATTTATCCTCCGATTTTTTGTCCAGTGGTTAGGGCTCCAAGTTTTTGCTGCTGAGGGCCTGGGTTCAATACCTGGTTGGAGAACTAATCCCCCACAAACTGTGTGGCGCGGCCAAAAAGAAGTGGGGTGGAAGGTGGGAGGGATGGAGTAGGGGGGCAAGGGACCGGGGTTGGGGGAGGAGGAGGGTGGTGGCCATGCCAAGCAGATCTTAATTCTCCAAGGAGGGATTGAATCCAGGCAACTGCAGTGCAGGTTCCAAGTCCTAACCATAGGGCCTCCAGGGAGCTCCCTGATTTTTGCCTTTTCTAATTCATTAGTTTCTGCTTCAGTTGTGACACCACAGTTCTGCTTTCCTTAGATTTATTTTTATTTTTTTTAAAATTTCTATTTCAGTTGTTACTTCATTTATTTCTTAATAATAAAAGAATTTGTGTCTAAAAATTTCAGCCTTGGCTGAATTCCAAATATTCTGACTTTGTGCTCATCACTATTCTGAAGTATAATTTTAACTTTCTCTTAGATCCAAGAGAAATTTAGGAAAAACATGTTTTCATTGTATGCTTAAGGTGTTCTTTGTCCTTAAGTTCTAATTTGATTGAATTATACTTAATGACTGTAGCCTAAAAAGGTTTTTCTTCATGGAGTTTATTAATGTTTCACTTGAAAATCAGCATTATGTCAATTTCTTAAAAATCTTCTAAGGATTTTTTAAAGGAATGTATTTAGACTTGTAGAGTAAAAAATCTTGATTTGTGCAAATTAAATTACTTATATCAGATAAATTATCCAAATTCATTGTAAACCTGCTAAGTTTCTTTTACTTTTGAGGTGCCACAGACAGAGATGCTCCAATTTCAAAAGGATATTCCTTATCTACTGTTGCATAGCACACCATCCCAAAATTTAGTGTTTCAAAACCATGACATGTAACTATTCCTTAGGATTCTGAGTTGGCTAGCCTCACTCTTATAGCTGAATTCAACAGGTGGGTCACATAGGGAGTGCATTAGGACTTAGGGTTGTTTCTGCTCCATGTGGCCTCTCATTCTCCAGTAGACTAGATCGGGCTTCTGCCCTCGATGGTGGAATGATTCTAAGAGAGCAAGCTCTAAGGTACAAGAGTTTTTCAAGTCTCTGCTTGTAACCTCCTGTTAACTAAAGTTCCATTGAACTAAGAAAGACACATGGCCAAACCCAGACTTACTGTGGGCAGGGACAACCCAAGAGCATGGTATCGGGAAGTTGGCATTGTTGGTGACCATCAATGTGACAGTCTACCACACAAAAGGATGACAATTTGTCTTTGCAGTTCTCCTTACATTTCTAATAGTTTTGACCAAAATAATCTTGTTTATATATGAATTCATTGTTTTGCTACAAATTTTAGTTTTCTCATTACTATGTTACTAGTTTTCTTTTGGTTTGTATTTACAGTTTTTTATTTTATATCACTGATAGGTGAGTTTCTCAGCTTTAGTTGAATTTTATATTTTAAAAGCGCAATTAAAACTATTCCTTTTAAACTTGGAATATAGAGATTTGTGCTTACTTCTGCCATTTGATTGTTCTCTTTTCCTTCTACCTCAGTACCGCTCTCTCTGCTCCTGGTTTTCCTCTAGAAATTTGGATGTTAAGTGTTCTATTTTTATTCTATTACTAGTTATCTTTAAATTTTTGAAAGAATTTATATATCTAGGAAAATAATTTTATAGTAGTTGTTAATTCTCTTCAATGAACAATAACAAAATAAGCACATTTTTACTTTCCCTTCTATGCCATCCTGTCCTCCCAATTTCTATAACAATAATCTGGGCCTTTAGATCTAGATTATTGTAATTTAATCCCTCTTCCTAATCCATGTATATATATATGTTTTCTTTCAAGAATTATCTTCAGTAGTTTTATTAAATTTCCAACCATACCATCAGCTTTATCTGACAGTGGCTCAGACATTAAGGATATTTAATTACACCATATAGAAAGGCAAGTAAATGGAGGCAGGTCTATGGTTGGTGTAGCAGCTCTAAAATCTCAAGGTGCTAAGTGGGTATCTCTCAGATTCTCTTGGTCATCTCCTCAGGGTCACAAAATGGATATCACACTCCAGATATTTTATCCTTAAACAACCATCTTCAAGACAAGAAGGAGGTCAGGCTATGCCATTGTCTGTCTTTATCAAAAAGCAAATTCCTAATAAACTTAACCTAGAAGGCAAAAGACCTATACTCTGAAAACTACAAAACACTGATGAAGGAAATTGAAGATGATACAAAGAAATAAAGAGATATCCCATCCTCTTGGACTGGAAGAGTCAATGTTAAAATGGCCATACTACCCAAAGCAATCTATAGATTTACTATAATCTCTATCAAAATGACAAACCTAGACAACATATTAAAAAACAGAGACACTACTTTACTGACAAAGGTCTGTATAGTCAAAGCTAGGCTTTTCCAGTATGGATGTGAGTTGAACCATAAAGAAAGCTGAATGCTGAATAATTGATGGTTTTGAACTGTGGTGTTGGAGAAGACTCTTGAGAGTACCTTGGGCAGCAAGGAGATCAAACCAGTCAATCCTAAAGGAAATCAGTCCTGAATATTCATTGGAAGGACTGATGCTGAAGCTGAAGCTTCAGGTTACCTGATTTGAAGAACTGATTCACTGGAAAAGACTCTGACGCTGGGAAAGATTGAAGGCAGGAGGAATAGGGGACGACAGAAGATGAGATGGTTGGATGGGATCACTGACTCAATGGACATTAGTTTGACTAAGCTCCAGGAGTTGATGAGGGACAGGGAAGATCCCCTGGATTTATTTTATTATAAAATAAAAAACTGGTGTGCTGCAGTCCATGGGGTCACAAAGAATCAGACATGACTGAGCAACTGAACTGAACCATCAAAATACCCATGACATTTTTCACAGAACTAGAATAAATAATCTTAAAATCCATACAGAAACACAAAAGGCCCCAAATTGCCAAAACAATCTTGAGATAAAAGAACAAAGTTTGGAGGTTATACCTTCTAGACTTCAGACTATAATAAAAAGCTACAGTAATGAAAAAAGCATCGTACTGGCACAAAAACAGACATATAGATCAATGGAACAGGCTAGAAAGCCCAGAAATAAACCCACACATCTGTGGTCAGTTAATCTACAATAAAGAAGGCAAGAATACAAAATGGAGAAAAGAAAGTCTCTTCAATAGGTGGTGTTGGGAAAATTGGACAACCACACATAAAACATTTCCTAACACCATATACAAAAATAAACTCAAAATGGTTCAAAGACCTAAAATGGAAACCATAAAACTCCTAGAAGAGAATACAGGCAGAATACTCTTTGACATAAACCATAGCAATATTTTGTTGAATTGGCCTCCTAAGGTAAAAGAAATAAAATAAACAACTGGGACCTAATCAAACTTAAAAAGTTTTTGCACAGCAAAGGGAACCAAAAACAAAATGAAAATAAAATCCATGGAATGGGAGAAAATATTTGCAAATTATGTGTCTGACAAAGGGTTAATATCCAAAATAGACAGGAGCTCATACAATTCAATGCCAAAAAACAAATAACACAATCCAAAAAAATAGGCAGAAGATCTGAATAGATGTTTTTCCAAAGAAGACATACAGATGGTCAATAGACACATGAAAAGATGCACAACATCACTAATTTGAGAGAAGTGCAACTCAAAACAACAATAATATATCCCCTCACACCTGTTCGAATGGTCATCATTAAAATGTCTACAAATAACAAATGTTGGAGAAGATGTGGAAAAATGGGGTCCCTCCTACACTATTGGCAGAAATGTAAATTGGTGCAGCCACTATGGAAAACAGCATGGAGGTTTCTCAGAAAACTAAAAATAGAACTACCATATGATCCAGCAATTCCACTCCTGAGTGTTTATCTGTAAAAAAACCTAAAACACTAGTTTGAAAAGATACCTGCTCCTCAGTGTTCAGATTGGATTAGGCAGTGGTGTGCGCGCGTGCGCGTGTGTTTGTGTATATAGTGTGTGTATATATATATATGCATACATATACACATACATACCATATCTTGTATATATGTATGTATTTGTGTACATATGTATATATATAATCACATACAATGGAATATTACTCATCTATAAAAAGAATGAAAATTTGCCACTTGTAGCAATGAGGATGGACCTAGAGAATATTATGCTTAGTGAAATAAATCAGACAGAGAAAGAAAATACTGTGATATCACTTATATGTAGAATCTTAAAAAAAAAATACAAATGAATGTATATGCAAAATAGAAACAAATTCATAGATACAGAAAATAAACTTGTGGTTACCAAAGAGGAAAGGGAAGAGGGGAGGGACAAATTAGGGGTATGGGATTAACAGATACAAACTCCTATGTATAAAATAGATAAGCAACAAGAATATGCTACATCCTTGTATGTTAATTCACTTCAGTCGTGTCCGACTCTTTGTGACTCTATGGACCTTAGCCTGCCAGACTCCTCTGTCTGTGGGATTCTCCAGGCAAGAATACTAAAGTGGGTTGCCATGCCCTCTCCAGGGGATCTTCCTGACCCAGGAATGAACCCCCCATCTCTTATGTCTCCTGCATTGGTAGGTGGGTTCTTTACCACTAGAGCCACCTGGGAAGCCATAGCACAGGGAATTATAAACCACTCCGGGAGTTGGTGATGGACAGGGAGGCCTGGCGTGCTGCGATTCATGGGGTCGCAAAGAGTCAGACATGACTGAGCAACTGAACTGAACTGAACTGAATCTTCTAATAACCTGTAATGGAGTATAATCTGCAAATTTACTGAATCACTAGGCTATACACCTGAAACTAATATAATATTATAAATCAACTATACTTCAATTAAAAAGAAAAAGAAACAGCAGCAAATTTCTTCCCAAGAAGCCTAATAGGAGACTCTCCCTAACATTTTATTGGCCAAAACTGTTACATGCCCAGCCCTAAGGCAACCATCAACAGACAAGGAATTGTCTCGCTTCATCCTCTGGGTCATAGCCTGCTGTCAATCACACAAAACTGGGATTCTGTTAGTAGGAAGAAAAGAAAAACGTTCATTCTATTGGGATCTAACAGTGAGTCCACAATATATTAAAACAGGAGTAAGTCTCAACAATAAGTTCTGATACAGCTTTACCAGTCACTGCTTTATCATTCTTTGACATTATTTCTTATACATAACATTTTATTTGCTTGACTGAATATTTTCTGTACAGTCTATTTATTTTTTCCATTAGGGTGGTACATGAATGGTTTACTTTTTTTTTTTTAATAGCTTCTTGTCTGAAATAGCTGGATAAGAAAAAGAATTTTGTGTTACAATCATTCCCTGCCCCCAGTGTATTTTCCAGGCCAACTGCTTTGTTAATTTTGGCATTTATGTAGCAAACATGATGATGACATGTTTCCTTCAGAGCTTACCTGATTCTTCTGCCTGTGTGGCTTCACAATGAAGAGAGCACTTAACTTGTCCATTGTTGAATCCTTAGTGCCTAACCCAGAGCCTGGACCATAACAGGCTTGTCATGGACATGTGTGGAATGAATGGGTGAAAGAAACAGGTTGTCTGTGGACTCCTGAAAGAGCTCCCGCGTTTCACCGGCATGTTGAACAGTATGTATAACCACGTAACGCTAGCTGGGAGCCTGTGTGGCTGCCTTCACCAATGCCCCCACTTGGCAGCGTTCTCTCTGTGCCAGGCATCAAATGTGAGCCCCCCATGGGATCCCTGCCCTGTGTGCACCCCAGTACCTGGGCACTTCCTGGATGCTTGAAGAGGGTGGAGATGCGCCCATCCTGACTTTCCTGTGATCCTTTTTCTTTCCTACAGCCTCTGTCACGACCAACCTTGGAAGCATTGCTGGGTTCTAGTGGGGGTGCCTCCCTAGAGATGCCTTTCTTTTCTGTGAGGTGAATTGAAGGTTGTCAAAGCCTTCACTCAAACTGGTCTCATCTGCGCTGTTTTAGAGAAATTCCTTGAAATGTCTGGTATGTGGGTGGAATCCTTTTTCAGTTTTGAACAATGACAGATCTCCCCCATCATTATTTGCCTTTGCCCGTTTCAGTGGGGGTTTGGAAGATAGGCAGGCTGAGAAGTTCAATGGTTCAAATGTATGTCACAGAATAAAACACTGCCCTTGCACTTCTTATCTCAAAATTTGTGCCCCCTCCTTCTAGATCTATGGGATGTATACCCTCTCCTCTTATCACTGATCCCTCCTGTCTTAGGGCACAAGAACAGTTTCTCCTCTATCAGCAATATGCTCCCTTTTTAGCTCTCTATTAAAAATATTTTGGATTTCCTGGCTTTGTCTTTCTCCGTCTCATACCTTATCTCTCATATTTTTTTCCTTTTCCTCTGAGTGTGGGGAGAATTTCTTGAGTTTATCAGGCAGACTGACACATCACTAAAAATATTAAGCCCCCTCTGCAGTTCTCTTTGACTTTTCTTTAATTCTGTATATTTCTTTTTCCTGTCTCTGTTTTGCATCTCTTGGTCATCACTATCCTTTCCCATCATCATTAGTTTCACCTGCCTAAGGATTTCTGGTCATTTGATTTAGAACTTTCCCCCGGGCACTCCTGAGGATTTGGGGGCCAATCTTCCCAGTCTTTAGCGTGCTCTGATATAAATGTGTAGCTCTTCTGCCTTCAAGTGTGATTAATGGAATGGCTTGACATCAGCTGTGTTGATACTCTGGGTACCTCTCCTGAATGCTGGTCAGCTAGGCAGCTTGTGAACTGTATGAGGAGATTATTTTAGTTGCTGCAGCCATCTGGTAACTCTGAGTCTTAGATACTCTAACTAGTACCTTGACATCTTGGAGCTGCTTGGACCACCCATGGAAGCATCAACCTCCAGACTTCAATATTGGGTTTTAGAGCCATCCTGTGATATCCTTTGGGAAGGAAGGATTCAAGCTGAATATGCAACTTGAATGTGAATTCCCAAGGTAGATCTGAGAGCAGGGGAGTGGAAGATGTTAAGCAGAAGGTCAGACCAATCTTTGGACAACACCAGCATGAAAACCACTCAGGTAGTTGAGAACAAAGCAAACGTCTCTGATGGATTCTTACCTCCCCCATTACACTGGTGATGAAAACTGTAAAAATGGACTCCGCATAAGGTTTCTAGCTTTTTCTTTTGGCTGGAGATAAGGGATACACTAATAGCTGAGGTTTCACAGGGGGCTGATACTGGAACAATACCTTACTTTGGATTAGATTTCTTTTCCTAAATCCCTTAACACATTAAAATCTCATTCTGCCCAAACACAGCACTCCAGGGTCCTTTACAGAACCTCTCTCTCTCATACACAGATGACATCAGATCTTTGACATCTTACTGAGTCAGGCACCCTTTTCTTTTCCCCTTTGGGTCCCCCTGTCCACTGCTGGCACCAAGGCAGGTCCTGCAGCCACCCGAAGCCGTCTCTGCTCACTGCTCTCTGAGGCTCATCTGCAGGAACTGTAATTCCTTCAAGGCAGTGGCCCATGACTGTGCTTCCTCCCTGAGAATGTCTGGGCTGTTTACTCACTAATATCTGGGTAATTGCCAATCTGAACAGCGGGCTCTGCTGGCCTGAATCATTCAGGGAAGACTCTGGTGCTTGTGGCCCCACAATCACTTCCACAAACGAATCCGGAAGGAGGGGGAGGCTGATTACAGTGAAGAAGGAGACTCTTTAAACATACTCTCTGTAATAAGCAGGTAGAAGAAAGGAAAGAGAAAACTGACAGTGGACGGTACTGGCCTCTGAGTAGAACGTACTGTGGCTCTCCTGTGTGCATGGGGAGGAGAGGCTGTGACTGGCTCATTACAGAAGGGATTATCCTTGAGCCCAAGGCCAGCCGAGTCAAGTGTGCAGAGGCAGCCCAGACATCATCCTAGCAGGAAGGCCACACGCTGCTCAGGCTCCACACACAGAGAAATGGGACCTTCAGTGGCCATGGGAGATAGCTATAGCACCTATAGGTAAAGGACCACAGCGGCCTATCTACGAAGATTCCAGGGGCTACTGCTGGAATTCCAATCAGCTTGGAGTGCCATATATTCCATACTGCTAAAATACAAAAACATCACAGCATCCTCTAGGAAAAATGACATCCTTCCTCTAAATCATATTCAGTAATTTTTTTTCTCATTCCTCTCACACCACAGGTTGAGAAACAAAGTCATAGCTTCTGACTTACTTTGAAACTATCCCCTATAGGAAGGTGTACATATGCACCAGCAAAGGAACTGATATGGAATTTTTTTTTTTTTTTCTTAGAAAAGGTAATGGTAGAACATTGAGAGAGGGGAAAGTTATGTTCACTAAGAGTTTTTCTTTAAACAACAGTGATATTCATTGATGTTAAATAATGTGCTAAGCATGCAAATAAATTCTTCCATTTAGTTCTTGTATCAACCCAATGAGTTCAGTATTATCCTTGTTAAAAACATAGGAACTGAGGCTGCATAGCACAGAAATCAATACAGAGGCCCTGGAACCAGCTCAATTGTTTTCATATAAAAAGAGGATGAACTCTTACCTCATAGGGTTGTTGTAAAGATTAAATGAGATATATAAGATGCCCAAATCAGTGTTAATATTTTAGTATATTGGGTTTCCTCCTAGCCCTATAAATGTTCAAAAATAATTTTTCAGTTTACAAAAAATGGTGTGGATATTTAGAAAAAAACTTCAACACTTGATTATCTGTTTAACTTGTATGAGTTGGAAGGTTGATAAAACTACAGATATGAACTGGCTATTGAAAATATTGGGGAAGAATCAATGATTTCCAAGCATTAAAATGTCCTTTGATTTGGGTACTCTTTAGGCTGCAAGGTATCAAATTATCTCTTGATTTAAAATTTTTACAGTCATGAAGGGAACAAGCTCATTGTCTTGATTCTGCTGCTACTTCCCTCAACCCATGACTTTATGTGCAGGCAGGGGGCAGAGGAGGGAAAACTGCTGAACCTGACTCTTGTCAGTTTGGACAGCTGGCCCTCAGTCACACTGAACTTGAAGTGTGTGTCCCAGCAGGAAACAAGGTGACAGGTCAATTCTCCAGCCTGAGTTGAGGGTCCTGAAGAACAGGAGAAGGATGTGGAAAACACTTGATTTCTTTCCTCCTGTAGCCAAGGCAGGCTAGTCTAGGAAGGAGACAGAAGAGCCACAGGCACAGGTAAGAACAGTATGAAGGATGAAGACACAGATGCTGAAGGGAGTCAGGGACCACTCATTAAAGACAGTGTGTGTGCCCTGTGCATGCATAGATGTGCACTTAGGAAAACATGTACCCCAGGACTTAAACCCTCACCACTGGTCACTGAGTTGAAAAAGCAGCAAAGTACCCTTTGAGAAATGTATTACAAGGAATGGTTTCTCAAAGTAAATTTACACTGTTTCCAAAAATCCTTTTCTACACTGGTATTTCCTGCTCAAACGTCGAGGCCAGTGACCTGCTGCTTCCTATTTGAAACTAGGCCCCTTATCTCCTATGAAATAAACTTAAACATCAACTCTGAGAGTCTGAGCCTTGGGCCAAGGAAACGGCAAGCGATTTTGCCCTCTTCCCCTTCAAGGAGAGTGGGTCTACCCTGAGGAGGTAGGATAATGGGATTGGATATGCAGATGACACCACCTTTATGGCAGAAAGTGAAGAAGAACTAAAGACCCTCTTGATGAAAGTGAAAGAGGAGAGTGAAAAAGTTGGCTTAAAGCTTAACATTCAGAAAACTAAGATCATGGCATCCAGTCCCATCACTTCATGGCAAATAGATGGGAAAACAGTGGAAACAGTGTCAGACTTTATATTTTTGGGCTCCAAAATCACTGCAGATGGTGATTGCAGCCATGAAATTAAAAGACGCTTACTCCTTGGAAGGAAAGTTATGACCAACCTAGACAGCATATTAAAAAGTAGAGACATTACTTTGCCAACAAAGGTCTGTGTAGTCAAGGCTATGGTTTTTCCAGTAGTCATGTATGGATGTGAGAGTTGGACTATAAAGAAAGTGGAGCACCAAAGAATTGATGCTTTTGAACTATGGTGTTGGAGAAGACTCTTGAGAGTCCTTTGGACTGCAAGGAGATCCAACCAGTCCATCCTAAAGGAGATCAGTCCTGGGTGTTTATTGGAAGGACTGATGTTGAAGCTGAAACTCCAATACTTTAGTCACCTGATGGGAAGAACTGACTCATGTGAAAAGACCCTAATGCTGGGAAAGATTGAGGGTGGGAGGAGAAGGGGACCACAGAGGATGAGGTGGTTGAATGGCATCACCGACTCAATGGACATGAGTAAACTCCGGGAGTTGGTGATGCACAGGGAGGCGTGGCGTGCTGCAGTCCATGGGGTCGCAGAATCAGGTACGACTGAGTGACTGAACTGAACTAATCCCTGAGCTGGGGGCATCTGGGGGCACTGCTCACTGCCTCTCTGGAGCACACTGTCGCCTATGCACGGCCCCCGGGGTAAGCTATGATTCTTCCTTTCTCTACCCAGAAAGTCTTCCCTCTGCCCCGCTAACTTCTCCAAATTCCAGCACCAGGGGCCAGCTAAAGGCCACAAATCCTTGAAAAAAACCATCCAGGTAGCTCCAGCCCATTCACCCCTCTCTCAGACACGTGGCTGCATGCTACCTTGTTCTTGGTCTCAGCTGACTGTGGCAAGATGGGGTGGGGTGGTCTGGGGTACTGGTGGTGATGGAATTCCCATCTTCATCATCAGCACCAGACCAGGTGTACGAAGGTCTACTGATCTTCACAAAGTGTCGGCCTGAGAACTTCGGGTGGCCGCGCTCCAGGCGGGAGGAATCCGGAGAATCCAGTGTTCTCTCGGATGGGGGCGCAGGTGGGGAATCTGGTTGAATTTGTTCGATTGTGGGGAGCACTTTCCCTGAGCCACGTGTTGGCAAGGGCAGGCGAAGCTCGCAGGTCCCCTTCCGGGCCGCGTCCCAGTTCTTGGCCCGGGAGATCCCTCGGCAGCGGCCGTCGGCGCAAATGACAGACGCCGGGGTGGCTCCTCTCCTGCGCCGAGATCCTGGAAGCGGCCACCGCGCCCGGCCGCTCGGGCTGGGATCTGAGCGGCTAGTCTGAGGGTGGTGTCTGAAATCGGGCGCTTCCTGCCTTTCCCTCGGCCTGGATGCCCGGCTGGCTCCGCGGGCTCCGAGATTCCCGCGCCGCCCCGCCCCGCCGCCCGCGCCCCGCACGGTGCGCGCCGCGTCCCCGCCCCAGCCCCACCCCACCCGTGCCCTCAGGGGGGCACCCCCACCGTGGCGGGAGGGTGGTCCGCCGCGCCCGGTCGCCGAGTGGCGGAGGTGACGGTAACCGCCTTCCCATTTCCGCCCGGCCGGCGGCGCGGCGGGGCGAGTGCCAGCTGAGGCGCGCGGTCCTCCCTCCGCCCGCCCGCCCGCGCCGGGGGCTGGCCCTGCCTCGCCGGCGCCTTTTTCCCCCGCACCGCGGCGCCGCTTCGCCACTCGGGCACCGCAGGTAGGGCAGGAGGCTGGAGCGCCTGCCGCCCGCCGCCCGTAAAATGGTCACCTCGGCTGGACAGCTCGCCCTCTTCGCGCTGGGTACGTACGCTGCCCGCGGCGCGCCCGGCGCCACCTGCCCTCCGGGACACCCTGCTTTCCCCTCGTCCCCTCCATTTCTCCGTCTCGGGGGGTGTTCTGCGCTCGCGTAGGAGAGAAGAGGGAGGCGAATGCTTTTCGAGGCTTGCAAGCTGGGAGGCAAGGGGAATCACTTGTGCCTACTAGGGATTTGGGGAGCCTGTTCCAAAGAGGGGGACGGTCGAGCGCTCAGCCGGTCCCCGGGAAGTGGCCGGCGGGCCGTGCGTGAGAACGCCCGCCGGGGAAGGGGGAGCGGTGTGTGAACGCGCTTGAACTTTAATCCGCCGCGGCTCGTACACTTGCCAGCACCTACCTGCTTACCTGGCTGCTTCCAAACCAGTCTTCACCGGCGTCTGAAGCGCGTAGATTCGGAGAGGGTGGTCGGGGTCCGACCCTCCGGCCAGACCCTGGCTGCTTCCTTTTCGTACTCTCCGCCTACCCCTGAGCCCAGCGACCCGCAGATGTTCACCATCAGCAGCGGCGCCTGGATAACTTTGCGAGTTCTGGAGCTTTGGGGTGGGTTTTGGAATTTTGTGCGGATTAATTGTTCTTTGATTAACTTCTCTGGGAGCCGAGTGCAGGAGTGAAACCCTAGACGGAGTGCTGCCAGTTTCCTTTGAGTTTGTTCTTGGAAGAGAACGAGGGATGGGGGAAGGGAGGTGAAGTTGAGCCCGGCAAACCTGGGCCGGGTCTCGGGAGCCGGTGAGTTTTTCAAAGGTGAAGGTCACTGCCCGGCCGGCTCTTGCCTCTTGCGGCGCCGGGTCTCTCTGGTGTGGAGATAACAGATTAACAGCCCAGGTGTCCTGGTCATTGCCTAGCTTCCGTGAAGTGAATTGTTGGGTCACTGTCTCCTCTGGAAGGCAAGTTGTTTGCTACAGGATGATTTATTAGAGCTTGAGAAAAGCTCTGGAACCCTTCCCCTTCCCCTTCCCCCCTCTCCCCAAATGCCCAGAGCCTCAGCCCCACCCAGTTCCGTGTACAGTTTCAGGGGGTTCACGGACCCGCCCGTAATCCTGCCCATGAAACGCTGATTAAGAAGTGGAGGCATCATCTAAGGGAAATACGGGGCAGCCGTGGAACCGGATTCCACAGCAGCTCCGGGGTGTACCCTCACCTGAAACTCACCAACAGGTGGCATGACTCCGAGTGGCTTTTTTTTTTTTTTTTTCCCTTTTCCCAAGCCTTTTTATATTTTTGTATTAATAGTTCTAATTTTAGATTTTTTTTAAAAAGCAGTTAAACATTACCAATACAGTAGAAGTCTCCTGTATTCGGGTCCCTATTATAATGTTGTTTGCAAATGCTGAAAGTATTAATAATAACCTAACACTATTTGAGCACCTACTCTGTGCCAGGCACTGTTCAGAGTACTGTGTATGTATCGGCTCATTACATTTTCACACCAACCTGATGATGAAGAAGGTATTACCATCCCCAGTTTATGGAAGGGTGAAGTGAAGCACATAGGCCCTCAGTTAGTAGGCAGCTGAGTCAGAATTATGATTATAGCAGGAATGTTGATACTAAAAGTCAACTTACTGTGGTTACTGTAGTCCCATTCTCCTGGATTGGGACTTTTTCTCCAGTAGAGGTGAATGAATACCCTGGAACTTGCTTTAAACAGGGTTTTCTTTTGGATTCACAGGATCTCAGGGCAGTTTCAGGTTATTCAGTGAACAATGAAACAAGAAACAATAAAAGTAGGAAAAGTCGAGGAAGCTTTGTAAAGCTGCTCCTGCCCCCCAACATGGGATACTTGCCCATGAAGACTGCATTCGTTTATCATGGAATTTTTCTCTTTTGCCTGAGTTCAACTTAATCTTTGTTTCTTTCCTTAACAAAAGAGTGTATAAACTTAACAAAGATTGATCAATTTGTAAAAGCTGGCTTATGCAGTTCCAAGCAATGAGCAGTTGAAAAAAGTAGAGGAAAAAGAAGGCAAGAGTAATTTACACCAGTGAGGATTCCTTCATATATATATATGTATATATATATATATATTTTTTTTTAGTCATTAGTTCTGTGCATTGACTACAATTTCTGTCTCCCACCTCACTTTCCACTAGATTGCTGAATACCCATCAATGCCACATGCATCTTTATTCTGCACATTTCCTCCAGAGTTGCATTCCTCACTAATTTTTCTTAAATTAGTTGAAGGCAGTTCTAGGTGAATCAGCCAGTGTTCTGTCAGTAATCAAGATTTGGAAAAATGAGGTCTTTCCTCTTCTTCCCCCACATCCGTGAGGACAATCTAAGAAGGAACTGTTGGGATTCCCTGTTGATTCTTCTGATTACTTGATTGGTGTTTTGGTGGAGAGAGTGTGGAGACTTGATTAAGTGTAACATTGGGAACTTAATCTGGGTTCCTGTGGTGGCTGCCCTCTGATGTCAGGTTCCCCTCAGTAGCGGCATAGGGTCTTGTCTCCTTCAATCCCAGGTCCTCCTGGTGTCCTCAAGGGAGCAAGATGTGTACTTTTGGGCAAGTTACCTAGCTTGTACCTTGTTTTCCTCATCTAGAGAATAGTAATATTAACAGGATCATTGAATATAATTAATGAACCTCAAATGGTGCTTGACACATAGTAAGCATTTAATCAATCATCATCATTGTCACTTTGAACTTAATAGAATTCCAGATATCATCACAGGTTATGTCCATTCTGTAACTGAGAGTTTGTCTTACTTATCTCCCAGTTCCTCACCCTTCCTAAGACAGAAAATACTACCTGAAGTAAAAACCTTAGAGATTTTAGGAAATCTCATTTGGCAGATGACAGATTCAAGAAAGTTTGGGAGTTCTCTTGAACCTAGTGAATTCTTTAGTTTTTGATGCAGAGCATTGGTATTTCCTCCTTACTTTTCAGTGGTCAGTTGTTTATTGAAGTCCACACTAAGTTTTAGTTTCCTTATCTGTAAAGTGGAAACTCTACACACCTCTACACAGTGGGTTGTTATGAGACTCAAATGAGATGGTAAATATGGAAGCTACTTATAAACTTTAAAAATAAAGGGCTACACACAAAATGACATTGATTTTGTAATATATCTTATAATCCAGAAATAAACATTATTACTTTTATGGCAGCTCCCAGAAGTAAGACTGCTGCTGCTGCTGCTGAGTCGCTTCAGTCGTGTCTGACTCTGCAACCCCATAGACGGCAGCCCACCAGGCTCCCCCGTCCCTGGGATTCTCCAGGCAAGAACACTGGAGTGGGTTGCCATTTCCTTCTCCAATGAGTGAAAGTAAAAAGTGAAAGTGAAGTTGCTCAGTTGCGTTCAACTCTTAGCGTCGTAGACTAAAGAAGCATGTTCCCGGACACAAAATACCATGAAGGATGGGGAGAGAGGAAGCGAGTCAGCTTCCCAGTGGATTTGGGGCAGAGGGACCAGCAGGGGGCATGAAGTAAGCTGGTTCTCTTCTCCATTACATAGAAATGATGTCTTTCAGAGTGAACAGTGGAGCTTTGCCCAGGACACATGTTTTCCTTATTGGACAGTCATAATTAGGGAAAGTTCACTTTGAACAAGGGCTGTAAAGGTGTATATGGAAGACTTAGAGGCTGAGTTTCCTGTATTTACTTTTCCAAAATTTGGTTTCCTAGGATAAAGTGAAAATCTTTCTGCAAATACTCAGTGTCCCCTGCAAAGAGGACCTTTCTTATAGGAGTAAATGATGCTTCATGTTCCATGGTAACATGTGAAAAATAGATGGTTTTTCCATTAGACCTATCTCTAAAGACCTTTTGAAAGTATACTTTGAACAGGGTCCTGCTCTTTGGGCTGCCGGCTAAAAAGGACAGGCAGTGGGAAGTGGAGATTGGGTCAACCAGAATGGAACTGGCCTAACGAATTGGGCGTCTTGTGCCTGCTTCTCCCTCAAAACCTGTCTAGTCTCTTCCACAGCAGTGCCCTCAAATCACAACCACTTGGAGGACTTGGTACCCTGTTGGCTGGGTAGGAAGAAGGTGGGCGAGTGTGCCTGTCTAATGAGAGTTCCCCCGTGTGGCTTGTGACTGCTGCTGGTGGGGAAGAGAGGAAAAGGACCCTTTGAGACCCATAGCTGTAGTCAGTGTGGTTAGGGAAACTTCTCACTTCACTAGTTGCGTTTTGTCTGAAGTACGTTTCGTGTTGTAAATGCTGCTGTGCATTTATGAGCATTAGTAAAGGCACTTCTGCCTGTCCTGTTGACCAGCAGGTTAGAAGTCATGCTGAGAACTCTTAGCTATCCTACATGTTCTTGTACTTTACCTATGGATATAATGATCAACTCAACATTAAACTCCAGCAGACCAACGCTAATCATGTCATGCTTTTTTTTTTGGTTGATCACCCAAAATTGACCATTGTTTTCCTGCCATTTCAAATGTTTTTCATCATTTCACTTAAGGTATAAACTTAATTCTATGCTAAAGCTAGTATGTTTCAGATTGCCTCTAGATAGAGGATTGGGGCACTTTTATGGTGACTTTTGTTTTGCTTTTTTTCTTTTCATCTGTGAAATGTTAAATATAAAAATCCTTTTGTAGAATCAGGAAAGGAGCCAGAAATCTAGGCTACTAGAACCATTTCTTAGGAACTCTTCATTTCAAGCATAAGTGTATGTTTCCCTTCAGACCAGTTCTAAAAATGTGGGTAAATTCTTTTGAAGCATTATGAATTAGTTGGGTTAAATATGACTTAAATAGTTGTTGTCTGGACTTAGAAAAAATTGGAAGTTCGTTGAAATCGAATTTTATGCATTTGCTAGTACTTTTATTTCTTTCTCTTAAGTCAGAGGAAACAAACTTTCTTCACTGGATTCCCTGATGGCTCAGACAGTAAAGAGTCTGCCTGCAACATGGGAGACCTGGGTTCAGTCCCTGGGTCAGGAAGATCCCCTGGAGATGGAAATGGCAATCCATTCCAATATTCTTGCCTGGGAAATCTCATGGATGGAGGAGCCTGGCAGGCTACAGTCCCTGGGGTCGCAAAGAGTCAGACATGACTGAGCAACTAACACACACTAGCCTAGTGTATTATATGCCCAGTACTTTTGCCTTTAATAGTTTGCTGTCCTCTTACCTTGAAAATCTTTCAGTTTTACCCACTTACATTTCTGAAGTACTTGTAGCTGGTTAGGGCTTCCTCAAGGAGGGATTTGACACATAACTTGTTTAACAAGCTTGTATAACTTTGTGGAACTCAAGCCTGCTATTGCCTCTCCTCTTTTGGTTTTAATTTTTGACCGTGTTGACTTTTCTGGCAGGGAACCTTGATACACCTCCACGTCCTGTCTTGAACTCATGTGGGTTGGTGCTTGCCCCCTCTTCCCTGCTGGTTTGAGGGCTTCTGGAGGGCAGAACCCCTTGGTCTTCATCTTTGCCCTTGGCACCCGGAGCACAGGCTGACTTCCGGGGAGACCAGTAAGCACTTGATGAGTCCTTGGGATGCCCTGTGCTGAATACTCCAAGTGTAGATTCAGTTGGCAAACATTTAGCTGGGCAGGTAACATTTATCCTGAAAAACTGTTTATTATGATCATCAAGTTTGGTTGCATATAAATGCTTGTATGTAACTTGTTTTCAGATAGTGTTTTATTGTTTAGTAGATGATGATTTGTTTTAGACTGCAAAAGCATATTTTTTTCTCTGAAACATAGAAAATTTAGGAAAGCGTAAGAGAAAATGTATTTTAATGGCCTGTAATTCCACCACCCAAAGATAACTGTGATTAACATTCTGTTGCACAGTCTGATAGATGAAAGTATGCATGTGTGCATGCATGCTTGGTTATGTCTGACTCTACTACCCCATGGACTGTAGCCCACCAGGCTCCTCTGACCATGGGATTTTCCAGGCAAGAATACTGAAGACCTCCTCCAGGAGATCTTCCCCACCTAGGGATCGAACTGGCGTCTCCTGTGTCTCCTTGCATTGCCGGGCAGATTTTTACCACTGGGTCACCTGAGAAGCATTCAGATGAATGTATAGATCAATAAATATTCTGTAAAAGCTTGTATGAATTCTGAGGGACTCACACTGTTTAACTTATTTGCTTTTTAACTTAAAAATCTTTCATAATAAAGCTTTTATGTCATTAAACATTCTTCTATAACATCATTCATTGTAGCTGGGAAAAATAATCCCTTGATTGTGTTTACTATAATTTTGAAATCCTTTGACCATATAGATTCTTCTTATTTCTCACTATTATGAGTAATCCACACATTGTTATTGGGAATATAAATTGATACAACTTTTCTTGGAAGTCAGTGTGGCAATCGCTATCAATTTTAAGTGGGCATAATATGGGTCATTCATTTCACTTTTTGACATATATATTTATATTATACTTATATAAATACTTACCTGAAAGTGCAGAGAAAAATGTAAATGATGGTGGTTGTTGACTTGTTTATAACAGTGACAAGTTGGCAGTCTCACAGTTATACTTTTTTTAAGGAGATTCCTTACATAGGTATTATTATATATGAATACAATGATTTCCTTTATTCAGTTCAGTTCAGTCGCTCAGTCGTGTCTGACTCTTTGCGACCCCATGAACCGCAGCACACCAGGCCTCCCTGTCCATCACCAACTCCCAGAGTTTACCCAAACTCATGTCCGTTGAGTCGGTGATGCCATCCAACCATCTTATCCTCTGTCGTCCCCTTCTCCTCCTACTCTCAATCTTTCCCAGCATCAGGGTCTTTTCAAATGAGTCAGCTCTTCACATCAGGTGGCTAAAGTATTGGAGTTTCAGCTTCAACATCAGTCCTTCCAATGAACACCCAGAACTGATCTCCTTTAGGATGGACTGGTTGGATCTCCTTGCAGTCCAAGGGACTCTCAAGAGTCTTCTCCAACACCTCAGTTCAAAGGCATTAATTCTTCTGCGCTCAGCTTTTATAGTCCAACTCTCACATCCATACATGACCACTGGAAAAACCATAGCCTTGACTAGATGGACCTTTGTTGGCAAAGCAATATCTCTGCTTTTTAATATGCTGTCTAGGTTGGTCATAACTTTCCTTCCAAGGAGTAAGCATCTTTTAATTTCATGGCTGCAATCACCATCCACAGTGATTTTTGAGCTCCCAAAAATAAAGTCAGCCACTGTTTCCACTGTTTCCCCATCTATCTGCCATGAAGTGATGGGACCGGATGCCATGATCTTAGCTTTCTGAATGTTGATCTTTTAGGCAACTTCTTCACTCTCCTCTTTCACTTTCATCAAGAGGCTCTTTTGTTCTTCACTTTCTGCCTATGTACCCATTTTCAAAAAATAAAGGTTTCTTCAAAATTTTAAATTCAATAAGGCAGGTTCTAGAACTAGATATATAATATAGGGCTACAGTTTGGATTGATTAATTTTTTATAAAAATTATATATTAAATTTGTAAGGCTAAAGTCAAGGAACATAAATGATACAACAGAAATTCTTGTACATAAATGTTTGGCTCATCTTTGATTATTTAGGGTAAGTTTCTAGAAATTACCCTTCTTTCCCACTAGCAGTGTGTGAATGCACACTTTTCGGGCCCTTCTATAAACAGACATTAGTTCTAACATTTGCCAACTTGACTGGGGAAAAAAATCTCAACCTAGTTTCATCTTTAATATTTGTTAGAGTAAATAAGTTTGTAGGTCGTTTGTCATCTTGTTACTTGCATCTTAACCTTTTTAGAATTTTTCCTATTGATGGATCATCCTTTTCTTAGAGCTTTATAACACACTTTATATAAAAAGGTTACTGATAGTTGGCAAGTAGTTCCCATTTATTGTCTTTTACTGTTTTGTTTACGGTATTTTTGACATGCCTATTTTTTTGGTTTTTATGTAGCAGAAACTATAAATCTTTCCCCTTAAGCTTTCTACCTTTGCTTGTATAATTAGGAAAACCTTCCTTATCTTCTAATTCTTTTGTGGTCTCATTATGTTGCACTGTTCTACCTACAATTTGTTCTAATGTGTAGTGTGAGGTACAACTCATGTTTTACTTTTTTAAAACAGTCAACCAATTAATATTCTCAATTGTCATTTGTGGAATAATCTATTCCTTCCGACTAGAAGGAAGGAATAGATGATTTGAAATTCCATTTTTAATCATATACTAAATCCTTCTAAGTACTTGAATCTGTTTGTGGAATTTCAGTTTGGTTCTTTTATTTTGTACTTTTGTCCTTATTCTGAATTTGCTCATTCATGTAGTCTGCAAATTTTCATTGAGTACCTGTTCTGCACTGTAACTTCTAGGTACTAGGGAATCGGCCAAGAATGATTCCTGTTTTCATGGATCTAGTGGGTGAGACTTTTTCCCTTGCTTTGGTTATTGATGATATCTAAAAGCTTTTTAGATATCTGTAAATTGTATTTACAGTCGATCCCTGAACAACACAAAGGTTAGGGGGCCAACACTCTAAAAATCCACCTTTAATTTATGGTTGGCCCTCACATCACAGGTTTCTCTATATCCAGGGTTCCCCACTGGCAGACTCAATCAATGCTGATCATGTAGTTCTGTGGTGAAGTGAAGTGAAGTTGCTCAGTTGTGTCCGACTCTTTGCGACCCCATGGACTGTAGCCCACCAGGCTCCTCCTTCCCTGGAATTTTCCAGGCAGTAGTATTGGAATGGGTTGCCATTTCCTTCTCCAGAGGATCTTCCCCACCCAGGGATTGAACCTGGGTCTCCCGCATTGCAAGCAGATGCTTTTACCATCTGAGCCACGAGGGAAGCTCCAAGTTCTGTGGTATTTACTATAAAAAAAAATTCACACATGTAAATGGACCCACACAGTTCAAAGCTGTGTTGTTCAATGATCAAATGTATTTTGTAATAGGTTTTGTTAACTTTAATAGTCCTTCAGCTGATTCTCTGAGGTTTCTTGCATCGTGTAATCTTCAATGGTGATAACTTTGTCTCTTTCTTTTTATATTTTCATCTCATTGCACATGTGAGTGCTCGGTCCATCCGACTCTTTGAAACCCCATGTACTGTAGCCCGCCAGGCTCCTCTGTCCACGGGATTATCCTGGCAAGGATACTGGAGTGCATTGCCATTTGCTCCTCCAGGGGATCTTCTCAACTCAGAGATTGAACCCATGACTCCTGCATTGGCAGGCGCTTTCTTTACCACTGAGCCACCTGAGAAGCCCTTTCATCTCATTACTTTTTCTTATCATGCTGGCTAAAACTTTTAAGAACAACACTTTTTTTTTTTAAGCAGTCGCTATCTTTGTATTTTTCCTGACATACCATAATGTTTGTAGCTTTTAGCAATTAAATAATAGACTGATTTTTCAGTTATTTATATATAATATGCTTATGTATATTTTTCTATGTGTATACATACACGTACATTTTGATGTTAATAAAATATGCTTCTCTTCATAAGTTACTAAAAGATTTAGTATTTTGATTTGTTTTTTAAAGCAGGGGAGATAATATGTTGGAGTTTTGTTTTTTTCCTGAAATGTTTTGAGGATATTTGACTCAATTAAATTAAAGCCATTATTTTAAATTCTTGGAATGAACCCTTCTTGGCCATGTGTATTATTCTCTGCATCTACTGCTAGATTTGATCTATTTGGACCCTTTTTTTCTTTTTTTAGGCTTTGATATCAGTGTTATGTCAGCTTTATAAAATAAATATTAAATTGTTCCATCTGTTCCATGAATTATCATGGAAATCAAATGTTGCTGTGAAGGCTTGGAAGAAATTGCTTATGAAACTTCTGAGTCTGGTCTGTTTTTAACGGTCAGTTCAAGTTTTCTACTTCTTGAATCATTTTTGGTAATTATTTATTTTCCTCACAATATTCAATTCAGATTTATAAAGCTTTAGCATAGATTAATAAATGATCTCCTTTTAATTAAAATTTTTTCTTTTGCACCTGCAACCTCAGTTAATGTGGCTTTACCAAATATGAAACAAAAATAAGCACTTTGGCCCCCAACATACATTGTTAATTTGTTTTTCTTGATAATTATAAAGACTTCATTTTAGTCATTAACCAAGTTCAAGCCAAAGTTTCATATTTGATAGTTTATTTGCATAAAGGCATGTCCAGTGTTGTTATAATGATGCTATTTTTTATTTAGATGATGCATGGCACTGTAATTTCTAGCAGAGGCTGCTAACTAGCTTCCTGATGGTTTCTTAAGCTTTAAAAGTTTTGTTGTTGTTGTTGTTCAGTCGCTCAGTTATGTCTGACTCTTTGCGACCACATGGACTGCAGCACGCCAGGCTTCCTTGTCCTTCACATTCTCCTGGAGCTTGCTCAAACTCATGTCCATTGAGTCAGTGATGCCATCCAACCTTCTCATCCTCTGTCATCCCCTTTTTCTCCTGCCTTCAGTCTTTCCCAGCATCAGGGTCTTTTCTAATGAGTCAACTCTTCGCATCAGGTGGCCAAAGTATTGGAGCTTCAGCTTTAACATCAGTCCTTCCAATGAATATTCAGGATTGATTTCCTTTAGGATGGACTGGTTTGATCTCCTTGCAGTCCAAGGGACTCTCAAGAGTCTTCCCCAACACCACAGTTCAAAAGCATCAATTCTTTGGCGTTCAGTCTTCTTTGTGGTCCAACTCTCACATCCATACATGTCTACTGGAAAAACCATAGCTTTGACTATGTTTTAAAAAGTTTTAAAACCTCCAAAAACACTGTTGTGTTCATTAGATGCTACTGTAGTGTTTGGAGCAAGATAGATTTCTGTTGTTTGCTTATTTGCTTTTTGTTTATTTACTTATTTATTGGTTTGTTTTTAAGATCAGTACTTCTAGTTGAAAAACGTTGTGTTCTTACAAAGAGACCATGTCTTCATCTTGGATTTTAGGTCTTTAATCTGAGTTTGAACTAGGTTAGTAAACAATTCTCCTGGGTACTTGGAGACTAGGTATACCTTGACTGCTCTTTCGTCATCTCTCTCCAGGGCTAAGGCCCTTTCTTTGTAATTATTATATTTCCAAGCGGTCTGGGAGATTAACTGGCTAAATGGTACACATAATGTGGTGACAGAAAAGCGGCTGAAGCTGATAAACGAGAGGTTTGCAATTACACACTCTGCTTCCCTCTGCCAGGCCTTGGCAACAGGGAAAAGAAGACTTCGGATACTTTTCTTGGTTGAAAGAAACCACATAAGCCCTGTAACTTTCCCCGAGGCCGTGGCCCTGAGGAATTGGCTTGGGAGCTGCGGAGGAACCTGGTCTCTTTGTCACTGAGCGCAGCCTGGAGCTCTGGTCTCAGGAACCTGTCACCTTGGGCGGGTTTCTGGGTTACCACTGCTGCGTTGAAGGAGCACCTCAACAGGCTGGTTTGCGTGCTTTACACACTCCCTGCCAGCACGTTTGAACAATGACAGGTGGATTTTTGCACATAGCAGACCTTGGGTGTTATCATTAAGGTTTTGGATGATGAATCACAGGTTTCTGAACTAGAATGAAAGCAAGTCCGGGTCCTGAGCATTTCTTTTAGGGAGATGAGGTAAACTCACAGATCATAGAGGTAGGGAATCCTTCTGGATCTGGACACTCCCTAAACCTCATCAACCACTCCTTTGTCCCCCCCACAAAGAAAACCCTCCAAACAAACACACCTTTTGTGCTGACCCCGAGCAGACCACTTATTGTTACCAGAACACATACACCCTCTGATTGCCACCTCCCCATGTGGGGCACTCAGGACACCCTCCTTCTCTGTCAGCCTTGCTAAATCCTACTCATTCTTTTTCCACAGTGAAATAGAAAATCAGAATCTACAAACTAGAGTCTGGAAAACACTCTCACATTCAATTCACCAGAGACATTCTTTTTCGAGGCTGAATTGTCAGAGCTCTTACCATATCTCTTTCTGTGTGTGGTTACAGATTTATTTGTATATTCACTCTTTTTCCTTCAAAAATGGCATTTGGTATTTTAAAATCTGCCTTTCACTTACAGTATATAGGGAAAGTGTTTTTGTGGCAAAGATACAAATATGTCTGTCCATCTATTTTTAATGAGTAACACATTCCATTAAACAGCTCTGGCATTGTTATTTATTTACCCGTTTTGATAGAGATGTAGGGTGTTTCACCCTTTTAAATACTGAAACCTGAAATTAAAATGTTTACAGCTAAATTATTACCAGCATCTTTGAATTATTTACTATGATCAAATCCCCAGAAATGGATTACTAGGTCAAAATGTACACACTTTTCCACCTCTTAATATGTTTTGACAATCTGCCTTTGAGAAATTCTGCCTTTTGAGAAATCTGCCTTTGAGGCTGACAAATTCATACTTCTATCCTGTGTATGAGTGCCTATTTATCAGCAAACTTGCCTATGATGAACATTATGATTTTTAAGACTTTGCTAATCATGTTGATTAAGTGATGTCTCATTTTAATTTGTATTTCTTTGGCTAAAACCAAAGTTTGCTACAGTTGCATGCTTTTCATGTTAAGTATTTGAATTTATTTTCTTGAGACTTACCCATTTCTGTCCTTAGGTCATGTTTTGGGCAGGTGAGTTATTTTCTCATTGATTCATAAGCAGTTTTTTAAAAAAGATATATGAATTATTTTCCTTGTTTTGTCGTTTTGCTATTTAAATTTACAGGTGTGTATATTTAGGTTTACAGAAGTATGGTTCTGTTTTTTTGTTTTTAATTTTTAAGGACTTAAAATCATTTCATTATTTCTTTGTGACTTCTACTTTTGTCTTGGAGTAGGAAGAGATTTTCTATAACTCTTTGATCTTTCATTTCCTGTATACGTTCATGTTGTTGCTTGGGGTATTTAAATTTCACTTCTTTGGGAATGCGTTTTGGTTTCAGATGTGAGATAGGAATCTAACTTGCCTTTTTGTCAAAATGATCTGGTTCCTCAAACACCATTTGTTGAATAATTTATTCTCTACTCACTGATTTCGAATTTTTGCCACTTGAGACTTTCTTAGAAGTACTTGAATCTGTTTTTAGAGTTTCTGTTCAGTTCCATTAATCTGAGACTTGTCCTGTAATGAACCATTCATTGGGGCTGGGAATGTGTCATTGTCCTAGGAAGCTGGGGTGGAAAAATCGTGAGAAGTAGGCAGGTATTGGGTGGTCCTTGGGTCTCACTACCCTGAAAGGCATGGTGAACTTGCCTCTGCCCTCCTATTCTTTCTGGAACTTTGTGCTTTGCAGGAATTTGGGGTCACGAGGCAGGCCTGTGGTCCTCCATGTGACATTCAGTCCTCCCTGTGACATTCAGGTTAATAAAAACCATATATTTTCAGGTCCACTTCTCAAACAAGAGTACCGGGGAGTCTGCCATGGCATACATAGAGCCACAGACAAACCTGGTACATCTCCTAGGATATAGTAAAAAGAATAATTAAAGAATCAGAAAAGAGCTTCACTAGACAGACATAACATTGTTTTCTATATTAAAACGAACTCAAATATATTAGTGAATAGAATGCAAGATTGAAGTGTCAAAATTAGTTCTCCAGGTATAAGTCTTCAAATAAATTGTGATTTTTAAATTTTGATTGTTTCAAGCTGTGCCCCCATACTCTAGAGGAATAGGTATGAGTTCCTTTTCTTTGCCATTTTGGGGGTTTTAATGAAGAAATTTGAGAAGTACTGTCCCTAGTGGATGAATAATTTTCAGATACTTAGAATAGGGCAGAATAGTAACTAAAATGAATGACTTCACCATTCTTCTGCTTCTGTTGGATATAATTTCCCTTTCTTTTTCTAAGTTTTTCTAAGGTAAAAACTTAATTATTGATTTTAGATCTTTCTTCTTTCCCAACATATTCATTCAATGCTAAAAATTTCCCTGTTGACTCTGCTTTCACCTCATCCCACAAATTCTGATGAGTTGGTTGTGTTTCTTTTTTTTTTTACTTCAAAATACTTTTGACTTCTCTTGAGATTTCTTCTTTGACCTATGTTTTACTTAGAAATGTTTAATCTCCAGTGTGTGGGGATTTTCTGGCTATATTTCTGTTACCTAGTTTACCTTCTTTATTGTCTGAGAGCAGACATGGTATGATTTCTATTCTTTTCAATGTGTGCTCAGTCGTGTCTGACTCTTTATGACCCCATGAACTGTAGCCCTCCAGGCTCCTCTCTCCATTAGATTCTCCAGGAAAGAATACTGGAGTGGATTACCATTACCTCCTCCAGGGGATCGTCCCGATCCAGGGACTGAACCTGTGTCTCCTCCCTCTCCTGCATTAGCAGGTGGATTCTTTACCACTGAGCCATCTAGGAAGCCCTTCAATGTGTCCAAGTATATTTTATAGCCCAGAATGTAGTCTGTCTTGGTGAATATTCATGTGAACTTGAGAAGAATGTGTATTCTGCTGTTGTTGAATGAAGTAGCTCATAGATGTCATTATATCCAACTGGTTGATGGTGGTGTTGAGTTCAATTATGTCCTTCCTTATTTTCTGCCTGCTGGATTTGTCCATTTCTGAAAGAAGGGTGTTGAAACCTCCAGCTATAATAGTGAATTCATCTGTTTCTCCTTGCAGTTCTATTCATTTTTGCCTCATGTATTTTGGTATTTTATTGATAGGTGCATACAGGTTCTATATTGTTATATAACTTCATCATTCATTAATGCTTTTTTAATGATTTAGGGGATCTCCCAGCCCCTAAAGGTCTTCACTAATAAACTCTTTCTTCCCATGTGGTGCCTATAGTGCAAAACTTCCATTACTGCCTGTGAAATGAGGAAAGTTTTCTTCCTGACTTAGATAAGCAGATCTCAATTTTAACTTTCCTTGTGGGGAGAAAAAAATATAAAAGGCATTACTCCAAGTTCCTGATCAAGATAGTGGGACCTTCTTTGATTGAGGGCATCCTTTCAAATCAGTTCTTATTTTGAATGTAGGATGTAGAAGGTTTCAGTGAATTGCTTATGTCCCTTTGAGACATCTTTTGAGAGTTAGAAATTTACACTTAGGAAAGTAGCATCAATTCACTATGTAATATGAGCTTATGCTCTTGTGAAATGCCCCTTTCCCTTACTGTGGAATAAAGGGGAAAATAAAAGCTCTTCTGGCTCAATTGGAGTTTTTTGGATTTCAGATAAAAGGCAGAACACTTTTCTTTTAACAGTGATAACAGAAGCAGTTGGAGTATCTCATCTGTCATCTCATGTAATACATCCAAGTGATCAAAGAGTTGTGATTTTTGTGAACTGGGCCTGACATAACATTTATTCTTAATTCACCCAAGGAAGCTACTTTATTTACTTACAGAGCCAAAGGATGAGTAACAAAAATAAGATCTGACAGCTAAAAGTGAGGGATGCTGTGTGTTTGGTTAGGTTATATTATACTTGGATTGTTCACTTCAGCAAACATTTAACTGTGTATCAGACCTTGTGCTGAGTTTGGTGGTGTTAATTCAAAAGAAGGCCATGACTAGCCCTCGCCCCCAGCCCCTGAATTCTTTGTAGATTGCAGCAGAAGCAGACACAGGTTTTCACAATATGACATGAGATACGCAGTGAACACCTTGGGCTCAAGAAGAGGGGTCTTAAGGGAATTCCCTGGCTGACCAGTGGTTAGGACTCTGCATTCTCACTGCTGAGGGCCTGGATTCAATCCCTGGTCAGGGAACTAAGATCCCACAAGCTGTACGGTGCAATCCCCACCCACCCTCATGCCCCCCCACCAAAGGAAAGTTCTTTGTATGACAGGGCATGGCAGTCTTCAAGAAGCTAATGGCCATCATTTAGAACAGGGATGGGTAATTTCTTTAAGTGCCTATTATTATACAAATTCCTTTAACCCATCTAGCAGTCCTATGAGATATTGTGATTATCTCCATTTTATAGATGAGAAAACTGACACACAGAAATGTTAAGTGAATTGCTGAGGCTCCTATAGCCAGCAAATGGCAGAACAAGGATTTGAACCCAGGACCCTTGCCTGTTATCCCGGCCATCTCCCTGTTCTGCTTCTCCATGTCATCCATGGAAGGCTGTGGCTCCTGAGGGGCCTGGCTTCACTTCTGTGAGGGCGCCATTCTGTAGCAGACATTAGATGTAATCAGGCTTTCAGACAGCTGCTCCTCTAAATATTTACCATATTGACAGTAATTGCCATGAAGGCTAAAAAGAAATATTCTACTTCCCAAAGCATGAAATAGAAAGAAACAAGTGTGGTAGTTGTTCTCCCCTTCTTTAATCAGAAGTTCAGTTGTTCAGAAGACAGATAATCACAGGAGGTATGTGTGACACATTTTGTTGCGACCACGGAGCCTCTAATAATAAATTCGCTAATGGAGGCCTGTTTGCGTTTCTAGCATACATTTTTTAAAAGGTGTTTGTTTTAAAGGGCGATCTCTGTTGTTTATGCAGGCAGCCTGTCTCCAATGGGTGATGTGATGGAAGTCACAGCGCCTGTGCACTGCGGCCTTGAAGGCCCTCTGCTGGGGGCTGGCTTCACCCTCCTCACCCTCCTTTCACGCCTCCCCAGTTGACATTTCCCCCAAAGAAGAGCAGAAGGTGGAAGAGTCTTTAACACTTTTACTTTACATTTTTAGTTCCTCTCAGTCCAACCAAAGATAGAATCTGTGTTAGCATGTTTGCTAATAGCTGGCTCCACTTTCAGACTCCTCACCCCAACTGCAGTGATGACATGTACCCACAGACAACACAGGCATCTCCATGGGCCTGATAGAATCTCAGATCAGAACGCAAAGAGCATTTACTGTTTCAGTTGTGTATAGGAACTTCCTTCATTCAGCTGGCAGCGTTTTCGATGGCCTTTGTACCTCTGCATAGGTGGTTGAGTATCAGGTGCTCAGTTGTGGACAGTCTACAAAGGTTGATTCAAGGTGATTTTTTTTTTTTCCCCATTAGGTAAAAGTAATGGGGTCAGATGCATTGGCAATCAGTGTATTACTAAGACACAAAGCAGCCAGTGAGACACACCTCTTTTGCAATGAGTGAGCTTCTGGGTAAAAAAAATATATATATATCTGTATCTTGTTTGAAGGACCTTATTTGATAATCCTTTTCTAGAACTATCTCTTCTTAATTGGTTTGTAAATCCAAAGTGTTCAAAGTAAGTTGCTTCTGCTGTGGTGACAACCCTCAAAACAATGTTAACTACTTGGGAATTGTGTAAAAGCCCATCCAAGCTGGTCACGGGGGAGAAAAAGCTGATTTTTTAACTGAGTCAGGGAACTAAACTCTCTCCTAGGAGTTACCTGCATGGATAGTCACTCCTTATAAAACTCCTGCTGTTCTCAGAGCAGAGGGCCTGCTTACATTTTCCATAGGCCTCCACACTAGCTACAGACTTTCTTGATCTTTGTTTGTGTCATCTAATCTCTTAGTGACCCGTCATCTAACATTTCTTCCTGCAGTTGATGCTCTTTAGTTGTACATTCAATAGGAAAGAAAAAAGAAAGATTTAACATTTTTGGAACAGAGCAATCCTTTAGGCACAAAATGCCTTCATCTTTTCAGCTTGCAGTTCAGAATCCAAGGAACCAAAATTGCACAGTGCTGGTGTGTGATAACATGGCAAAGACTTTGGTGAAATTAGCCTAACTGTTTTCTAGCAGGAAGAAAATAAACCTGCTTCACCATTCACATATGTGCTTCACTGACTAATCACTTTGTGGCCTGAAGGGAGAGGGTTCTGCTCCAGTGGGTGACTACTCATGGGCCAAGGATGGAGAGGCAGTCCCCACTGCTGGGAGCTCCCGGAAGCCAACCCTGTGGATGGAGAGTGTATCTGAGCTTCCAGTCTTGAGAAGTGAACCACTGGGCTGTGGCGGGGGGGGGGGGGGGGGGGGCATGTTTTTTATCCCAGAAAAGAGGCTATGATATGCAGCTGTCCTTGCAAAACACATACTTCCTTAAACGAGGCAAGTACTGGCTGCCCTCCTGAATAGGGGAGAGAGTCAGGCTTAAGGAGAGACCCCCCCACCCCTCAACCAGGTCTCATTCTTGAACATGTTGTGACCCCAGAGTCTAGTCTTGGTTCAACCAAGAGTCTTCCCTGGGGGCTGTGATGTCATCTGACTCTACTACAAGCAGAGCAAAAATAGGCAAATGGCCTCACTGTTTGGCTTTCAAGAGTTGTCAACTTTTATGAATAAGCATGTTTTGGTCCCCAGGAAGTGAATTAGGAAGTGTTAAAGAAATCTGCATTGTTCTAACTACCTAGCTCTGTGCTTTTCTTGGTTGTCTCCTCCTTAACCTCTTTTATGAATGGTTCATTCATTGTTTTCACCTGGGATGTTTATCACCTGAGCTATTTTCAGAGGCTTCACAGGCAGAAATTTTCCAAAAATCTACAAAGGTCTGTATAGTCAAAGCAGTGGTTTTTCCAGTAGCCATGTATGAATGTGAGAGTTGGACCATAAAGAAGGCTGAGCGCTAATTGATACTTTCTTACTGTGGTGGTGGTTAAGACTCTTGAGTATCCCTTGGACAGCAAGGAGATCAAACCAGTCAATCCTAAAGGAAATCAAACCTGAATATTTATTGGAGGACTGATGTGGAAGCTGACATTCCAGTACTTTGGTCACCTGATGCGAAGAGCTGACTCTTTGGAAAAGACCCTGATGCTGGGAAAGACTGAGAGCATGAAGAGAAGGGGACAACAGAGGATGAGCTGGTTGGATACATCATCAACTCAATGAATATGAGTTTGAGCAACCTCCAGGAGATAGTGAAGGACAGGGAAGCCTGGCATGCTGCAGTCCATGGGGTTGCAAAGAATTGGACACAACTGAGTGACTGAACAACAACAAAGGGCTTTGATTTATATAAAAACGTTTTGCTTTGAGAAGGTGGATAAATTGGTATGAATAGTTACTGATGTTCTCAGGTGCTGTCCCCTTATCCTGGGAGAGAAAGGATGAATCCACTTTCACCTGTCATCATACCAACAAATGGAAGCTTGCTCCATTGACAATAATTGTGTGCAGGGGTGTGAGCATGTATGCATGTGTTTCATCTAGAGGTTTCATTTCCTACTTCTTGAGCTTTTTTTCCAGCTTTCCTCTTGCCCCTATCCTCAACCTCTGCAGTGCCTCACACAGTCCTCACATTTAATGGTTGATCCTTACGTGTTTATTGATGACAAATAATTTATGCCGAGTCTCTCTTCATTTCTCTTTTCCTCCCTTCCCCTCTCCACCTGTCACTTTCAAAGCATCATTGACAGAGCAGCAGGTATTTTTTGAGCTGAAGTGGGAAGTGGTTCCATCTTCTGGCTAATCATGATCATTTGAAAGTGTTTGTTTCTAAGGATTTGGAGGTTGCCTCCGAGTTCAGTTGGAAATAGTGCTGTGATCAATTAATAATGTCTGCTGTGGGTCCAGGCTGGAGGTGGTCTGACATATGCAGTGTATTTCCATTCCTGCTTGAGATGGTGGGTCATTTTTTCTTAAGAATGATAAAAGGCACACATCTCTAAGGAATTACTTGAAGATGTTCTCACTTCTGTTGCTTATATTTCCTGCCTTTTAAGTAATTACTTGTTTATTTTTGGCTGCATTGTGGTCTTTGTTGCTGTGAGCGGGCTATCTTTCTCTAGTCACAGTGAGCAGAGGCTATGCTTCTTTGTGGTGCATGGGCTTCTCATTGAAGTGGCTTCTCTCATTTCAGAGCATGGGCTCTAGGTGTTGGGATGAAGCAGTTGCAACCTGTGGGCTCTAGGACGCAGGCGCAGTAGTTGTGGTACACAGGCTAAGTTGCCCCACAGTACGTGGGATCTTCCTGGACCAGGGATCGAACCCATGACTCCTGCATTGGCAGGCAGATTCTTAACCATTAGACCACTAGGGAAGTCCCTTTTCTGCCTTTTAAAAAATACAGTACTCCAAGTTTTAAAAGGTGTTCCATAAACCTAATATCATTACCATGCAAAAGTACTACTGAGTCCTGTTAGGCAGAATTAGCATCCAGCAAGGCAGGGAGCCTATGGGCATGTGGGCTGGTACATCCTGCTGTCCTCCAGAACATGGGGTTATTTGCCTTCCTTCCGAATAAGAAGCAGAAAACCATAGGTATCGCTGGACAGCAAAACTCTGTGTTGATGTTCACATCTGCCCATCTTGGGCACTTGTTGGGTTATTAGCAGGAATGTTCTGGCTGCCTGCTAGTAAGAAGGGAACACTGCCATCTCGCTTTCTTGAAACGAAGGACTCCTTTCCCTAGAAGATATATATGTGTGTGTGTGTGTGTGTGTGTGTGTGTGTGTGCAGCATGCTGTGGCATTCCCGCCCAGCAGCCATCAGTATCCTTAGACCCACATCAGTGGGGACAACCATCCCTGTTCAGTTGTCCCCCACAGATAAGAAAGTAGAGAGAAGGGCTGTGTTCACACTGGGCATAGAGGTTGTGGCAGAGGCAGGGTGTGCAGGCAGAGAAGCCCGGAGCAGACAACAGTCTCTGGGTCTGTAACTTTGCAGCTGGGCATGCCCTGGTCGCAGGTCAGCTTGAGCCTGTTCACTTTGCTCCTTGTGTGTCCTTCACTCCTGAGTCTGGGATGCTATAGGCCAGCCCACAGTGGCATCAGAGGGGCGTGTGGTGAGCAGCGTTAGAAGCTGTGTGAGCCTCTAGAAAGCCTCCCTAGGGCACACTGTTGTTGTCTGGATGCTAACTTATCCTGGGTGTTGAATGTGAATCTCACAGGAAAGCCATGGGCTAGGATTCCTAGGCCCTGTCTGGGGATGAGCAGAGCCAGAACCTTCATGCCAGCCTGTAGCATCCTGGAGGATCTTTGGGGTAGTGGGCAGACCCCAGACAGGAACTGTTAATGAACACTTTAGAGAAATGCGAGAACGTCATGACCAAAATGAGACTGACTTGTGTGGCTTTGGTGCCTGTGAGCACTGAGCTTGCTAATGGGTTTCTTCAGCCCTCTGTCCTTGTTGACTCACTGACTTGGTATTTTAATTTTGGGCGGGGGGATGGGGGTGGGGTTGGAGATGGGATACTCCATCTGAGGTGGTCAGGAAAGGTTTGTGAAGACACTGATGTTTGAGCTGGCCTTGAAGGTAAAGAAGGAAGGGACATAGTGGAGGCAGAGATGGGGTGGGGAGAGGAGGTCCCACACTCAGCCTTCCTGAGCTCCCAAGCCCTGCTGGCTGTTTCTGTTCTCCACCTGACCACTCCTCACACCCTCTCACCTTCCACCTGGACTCTGCGGTAGCCTTGTTCCCATGCCACCGGCTTCCATCCTTGCCTCTCTAAGTTCTTCTGTTCCCAGCACCCCACGTGATGTCTCTAATCAGACGCTGTGGCTGCTCTTCTCAAAACCTTGCAGTGGCTGCCCAGCTTGGAGTAAAGTTCAGATTCCTGCTCTCCCCCGAGAGACAGCTATCAGCATCCCTCCAGCCACGTTTCCCACCACTGTCTCCTTCTAGCCGCACCAGCCTTCTTGCTGTTTCTTGAACATGCGGGGTTCAGTCCCACCTCAGGACCCATGCACTTGCCTTCCTTCACTTTGACTGCTCTTCTTCCACATACTTGCAGGACTGCTTCCCTCGTTTTATTCAGGTCTTTGTTAGACATCACCTGTTCAGAAGGGACATCTGTGATGACTTTATCCTTCTCTGCACATACCCGTGAGAAAGACAATGCCCCAGTGTCTGCATCATTTCTTGGAGAACTGTCATCACAGCAAAGTTCTAATGATGTCTTCTTATTCCGGAATGAAAGAACCTAGATTCCACAAAGTCCTTCTAAAAGTGCTTCTGCTCAAGTAGGAGTTCATGTCTCACCTCCTTTAGTTCACAATTGCCAGACATCTCTATTGCACTGTCTCCCAGGTTTGGCTTAAAAAAGAACTGAATTCATTCAGGAGGTCCAGAGCTGTCTACATGTCAGGCATTGTTCTAGGCACTGGAAATACAGTGAACCAAAAAAAAAATCATCTCTCCTCCACCCCCACTTGGTGCCAAGAAGACAGAAAATAAGCAAACAAGCCTACAGTAGAATGTCAGGTTGTGACAGTGGCGGGGACGGGTGGTGAGCTTTCCTACCTTGCAGGTCGTCATCACAGAAGGCTGCTTTCAGGCGGTGGAAGGGCCTCCTTTTCTCTCTCATTCCTTTCCTGCCTGCAGTGTGAGAAAAGGTGTGAGGAGGGGGAGGACGGACCAGTTCTCTGCGACGGTAGCTGCCTTTTGTTATGACAGAGGCTGCGCTTGGTACGCCACGGGAACACCCCTCTTGGATGTAGCCGGAGGGTCCAGAAGCAGAATTAAACCATCCTTCAACAACTCTTGAATTCTGCCCCCTCCATCTTGGAGCTGACTGCTGGCTGGCAACAGATTGAAAACTGTATTCATCACTTGTCCTCATCTGAGGGGACATCTAGAATGCATCTGGTTTACGTCAGAAACCACAGAAGCAAGGTCGGTTTGCTTGAAGCCAGGGCACTGGATTTCCTTGGTTGTTTCAAAAGCTGCTCAGATTCCTGGCAGTGCCTATCAGCCTCTCTATTGAAAGACTTCTCTGAAAGACTCTTCACCCATTGTTCCTCCCTTTCCTCCCCTCCAGGTTCCTATCTGCCTTATCCATGGCCTATTTCCAGAGGGTTTTCCCCTGCTTCCTCCCATCCTGACATGCCCCCAGTCTGCGAGTGAGACTCGGGGTCCAGGTGGCTCAGCCTAGTCAGATCAGCCTCTGATCAAAGCTTCTCCCTGGCAGCCACTGTCAATACACAGTTGTCTAACAGACTGTGTATATTTGGCTGTGCCAGGCCTTAGTTACGTTGCAGCATGCAGTGTCTTTGACCTTCATTGTGGCACGTGGGATATAGTTTCCTAACCAGGGATCGAACCCAGACCCCCTCTTTGGGAGCGTGGAGTCTTAGCCATTGGACCACCAGGGAAGTCCCTAGACTGTAGTTTTTAGAGCAGTTTCAGACTTGTAGAAAAGTTGAGCATAAAGTACAAAGAGTTCTCGTATATTTCTCCTGTTACTAACATCTTGTTTGAGTGTGGCAAATTGGTTATAATCAGTGAGCTGATATTGGAACATTATTTTTAATGAAAGTTAATGTTTTTTTAACTAGAGTATAAACTAAAGTCCCTCATTTACAATAGGGTTTATTCTTTGTGTTATGCATTCTATGAATGTTGATAAATGTGTGATGACATGTATCCACCATTGTATCACACACAACAGTTTCACTGCCCTCAGATCCTCTGTGCTCCCCCATTCATCCCTTCCTCTCTCTCTCTCTCTCTCTCTCTCTCTCTCTCTCTCTCTCATCCCAAACCCCTGGCAATGAGTGATCTTTTTCTACTGTCTCCATAGTTAGATCTTTTCTGGAGTGTCATGTAGTTGGAATCACACAGTCACAGTACATAGTCCTTTCCGACTGGTTCATTTCACTTAGGAACATGCATTTAAGGTTACTTCATGTCTTTTTCCAGTTTGAGAGTTCCTTTTTTATTGTTGCATAATATTCCATTGTCTGAGTATACCATAGTTTATCCATTTGCCTGCTGAAGGATATTTTGGTTACTTCCAAGATTGAGTAATTGTGAATAAAGCTGCTATAAATATTTGTGTGTGCAGCTTTCTGTGTGTGTGTGTATGTGTGTGTACACATAAATTTTCAATCATTTGGGTAAATACCAAGGAGCTTGATTGCCAAATTATATGGTAAGACTGTGTCTAGTTTTGCAAGAAACCACCAAATTGTCCTCCAGAGTAGCTATACCATTCTATCAGCTGGTTCTGGCTCCTGCCTCACTTTCACTTGGATGAGTCTGATTTTTCTGGGCAGTGCTTCGGAAACACACTGAATATTCCAGGGATGCTGTCCACGTTCTTCTTCCTGTCATTTTCCTCTTCTTGCTAGAGCTAAACCATCTTAGCAGAAAACTTCCTCTTCCCTCCCTCTTTTCTCTTGTGTCACATCTCTACCATCCCCCCACCCCAGAGTTAACAAGGTAAGTGGGGAAGGGCAGGAGCAGGCTTGGTAGGGGAAAGCTACCATGCTTCCCCGGGGTGTTTTTTTCTTTCTTTAAAATGACTTAAGTTGACACCACTAAGAGGCACCTGATGCTCTTCACCCCAAAACTGTGGGGTCAGATGTGCCTCATTCCTCACTGATGTGTCTCCAATCAGTGAAAGACACTCTTCCTATATGACTAAATGCATTGGGGGCATTCACCGAGCAGCTTTGTATTGTGTGGCCAAAAGAATATCCATTGGCCAGAGAAAAATACTTCAGGGCCTCTGAAGTCAGGCGGTGCACCGAGAGACAGTTGCCCTCCTCACCATGCCTCCCCTCCGTCCCTCTCCAGGCCCCCAGGAATCTGTCTGGAGCCCTGAGACTATAAATCATTGGGTGCAGGTTTGATGGCAGCTCGTTGGTCGTGTTACTTTATAGGCTGGCTTCCTATTGTGCAACCCAGATGCTCTGGGTTATTATAGAGAAGCATACAGATGAACATAGAATGGAGAAAATTACTGAATGTCAGGGAAGGAAGCAGCCCAGTTACCTGAAGCCAGGCTGATCCTGCAGTCCGCTGCGAGCTCCCCCAGGCCACTGGTAAGGCTTTCCTGAGCTGCCCTGTCCGTTCATGTACCGCCAGCTTATTTTGTCTCCCTTGAGTTTTGGGTGCTTCTGCCCACGTGCAGTTGGAGGTTGAATGCCTATGGTTGAGACTTTCCATGCCTGGGTCCATAATTTCTCAACAGGGTACACTGTTAGCCTCTTAAGGAGGACAAATTCCTGTGCATCGCAGCAATTTAGCATCCCTGTTGTTACCCACTAAATACCAGGAGAGCCCCCATGTCATTGTGACAGTCAGACTTACCCCACCAGTTACCAGCTGCCCCCGGGAGGCGCCGCCAGTGCGCAGAAGCGCTGGGCTAGGGGTGGTCTGGTCAGGGTCTCCTAGTGAAAGAGGCTTCTCAGTGCCTCTCACCCACTTCTCATCCGGCCCTTCTGAGAAGCTGGTACCTGCTCTTTTCCTGCATGCCCTTCTTCATCTCCTCGCTTCTCTTCCTCCTCCTCCCCCTCACTTTCAGGGGAGGAGAACTTAGACCTCTTCCCAGCCTGCTTTGTGATGCGGGGTTCCAAGAACTTCAGGGTGTTTCCCCTTTAATTCTTGAAAATCCATCTTCTGGGGATTTGTTTCCTCATTTGAACTCTGCTTCTCAATCAGCAGTCTTTATGCAGTCAGGTGAGTTCTCCTAAGGGGTGTCCTGGAGTCAGCCCCGAGAACCCGGAGCACGATGGAGGCCTGACGTGGCAGTGAGCGTCGGTACAGTGCCGTCCCCTAGTCCAGCCCTCCCCCAGCCCCTAAGGCCAAGGCTGCGTTGATCTGAAACGCGGCCAAGTCCCACTGGTGTTTATCTTGGCTCAAACCCCAGCCTCGCCGTGCCTCCTTGCAGGCTGGTTCTGGGGGTGTCCAAGCCGAGTGGTGGGAAGGATGAGTTTGTCATCATCACGTGGAGGAAATAGGGCAGAGTTCAAGGATTGCTTATGTTTTCACCTCCTCCCCACTCGTCGCCTCCTTCTAAGCCACTGGTGGTGAGTGGTGTGCGCACACTGCCTTGACAGAGCTGAGGGATGGGCCCGCCTGTGTTGGGGCTGCCAACAGGCTAACCCTGCTGGGCTGAGGTCTGCACAGGCAGAGCCTCTGCTGACCCTGGGCCCCGAGGATGGCCATGTGGGCGCCACCACGAGGCCAGGGGAGGCTGGACCAGGGCCCGTGGGCCTCTGTGGCGGGGGCGGGGCTCGGTGTTTGATTCCTGAATTTGCTGGCAGTTGTGGGACCCTGGCCCCGCAGGGCGTGTCACTGCGTCTCCCAGCCCTGTATCTGGTCCACTCTCCCACCTTTCCTCGGGGACTCTGGGAAAGTCGAGCGTGGCCCTCTGACTGACACCTTGATGCCTCACGTGAGGGTCAGTCGACTGGAACAGGGTGTGAACACCTCAACTTGTCACAGCTTCCTGCAGCCTCGATGCTTGGTGCTGGGAGAGTGTGGTGGTGATTCAGCAGCCAGGAAACCCCAGGAGGGCTCAGTCATACTCGCCCGGCTGCTCTGTAGTCCCCGTTGGGGCCCTCGGCCCGCCAGGACAGGAGCAGGGCCCGTGCAAGAGGAAGTTTGCCTCAGCCCCCAGCCCTGGTCCAGGATCATTGATGAACCTTCAACTCTGCTTCCTCCTAACAAGAAAGGGCAGGGGATGGATGGGAGTGGGCACAGGGCCCGCCTCATCCAGAGGAGATGCTCGGTGCATCCTGGTTAACTGTTTTACAGAGATATTTTGCTCCTTTGTGGGGCGTGGGGGTGGGGGTCCTCTCAGGCCACCATTATCAGCGGGCAGCACTGTGCTGTAAAGTTTTGACCTAAGTGAGGGTTGGGGAGAGCAGAGAGGAAGATGTGTGTGTAGCAGTGTGAGGCATTGTATCACACTTACCGGGCCTTAAGAAACAAAGGTTTCTCAACAGCTCAGCACCCACCTGCTCCTGCCACGGTCTCTACAGCTTTCTTGTTTAGTCATTCCTTTTTTAAAAAATTTATTTATCTTTAATTGAAGGATAATTATAATATTGTGTTGGTTTCTACTCTACATCAACATGAATCAGTCATAGGTATACATATGGCGCCTCCCTCCCACCTCCTAGCCCATCCCACCCATCTCAGTTCAGTTCAGTCACTCAGTGGTGTCCGACTCTTTGTTACCCCATGGACTGCAGCACACCAGGCTTCCCTGTCCATCACCATCTCCTGGAGCTTGCTCAGACTCATGTCCATCGAGTTGGTGATGCCGTCCAACCATCTCATCCTGTGTCATCCCCTTCTCCTCCTGCCTTCAATCTTTCCCAGCAGCAGGGTCTTTTCTAATGAGTCAGTTCTTTGCATCATGTGGCCAAAGTATTGGAGCTTCAGCTTCAGTCCTTCTAATGAATATTCAGGGTTGATTTCCTTTAGGATTGGATGGTTTGATCTCCTTGCAATCCAGGGGACTCTCAAGAGTCTTCTCCAGGACCACAGTTCGAAAGCATCAATTCTTCGGTGCTCAGCCTTCTTTATGGTCCAACTCTCACATCCATAGACAATTACTGGAAAAACCATAGCTTTGACTAGACGGACCTTTGTCAGCAAAGTGATGTCTCTGCTTTTTATTACACTGTCTAGGTTTGTCATAGCTTTTCTTCCAAGGATTAAAAGCGTCTTTTAATTTCATGACTGCAGTGACTGTTCTACTGTGATTTTGGAGCCCAAGAAAATAAAGTCTGTCACTGTTTCCATTGTTTCCCCATCTATTTGCCATGAAGTGATGGGACTGGATGCCATGATCTTAGTTTTTTGAATGTTGAGTCTTAAGCCAGCTTTATCACTCTCCTCTTTCACCCTCATCAAGAGCCACCCCATGTACTACCTGTTTATCCTGAGTCCCTGCAGTCAATCTTTACAATAACCCCATGTGGGAGATGTATATCTTTTATCTCTTTTTCATAGTGAAGGAGACCGAGATGCTGGCAACAGGCCAAGGTTGCATAACTGCAAGGACCCAAGTTAGGACCCTAGTGGCGTGAGTCTGAGACATTGAGCTGAGTGAGGACAGGTTCTGTGCAGGGAAGGTGGCTGGTGCCCGCCAGGAATGGGTGGGAGAAGCCAAGTAGAAATGGGGTTTAGGACCAGGCTATGCACCTGAAGTCTCTGGGCAGGACTTCAGACGGGCCTCTGTGAGCAGAGTCTAGAGGGAAGGGGTCTGGTGGTCCAAGTGCTCTAGAAGCTCAGTGGCAGCAGGAACAGAGGTGAAAATGCTTTGGTCAGGAAAACCAGTCAGGCAATTATTGTGAAGACCAAGGAGAGATGATGAGGCCTGAGTTTTGGCAGTGGCAGTAGGGATGCAGAGGGATGGATAAGATGGGTAAGGTGGAGGCAAGACTTGTGGGAGGTTATGTGGCTTGGTGATGGGATAAAGGAGAGGGAGGGTATCTGGTCTTCAGCCCCACCTAGAACCAGGGAGGAGGAGTGGAGAAGGGCAGGAGACACGAGGTCTGAGGTCCAAGCCTTTGGAGAGGGTCAGGGTTGCAAACAATGCTTGGGGCCTGGAAGTGGGAACGTGTCGATGGGAATGTGGGATGGGAATGTGGGATTGTGTGCGGGCTTCAGCAGCCCACATTCATCTGCTTTCCATATAGTGAGGGAGAGTCCATTTTCCTCTGACTTTGCATTATTTAATCCTTGCAATAGTCATGTGAGGAAGTGTTGTCCTTGTTTATGGATGAGGACACAGAGGCTCAGCGAGGTTAGATAACACAGCTAAGGTCTCACAGTTAAGGAGCGGCAGAGCTATGGTTCGAACCCAGTCCTGACAGCAGGGCTCCTTTTTTCTCTGCCATAATAGACCCTGAGTTGGGATTAGAAAGTGGTACAGGGTTGCAGTGCAGACACGCGTCTGCCTGTCTCTTCCACCTCCCTGATCTTGAAGGTTCAACCTGAACACTTTGGGTTTTCCCACCCACAGATATACAGACACAGACATGGAAAATACCCATGAGCATTCACGTAACACTGGCTTATTTTCTAGGAGATCAGAGTCTAAGGTATTGCTTTAGACTCATCAAGCTGGACTTTGCGGCTTCTGGCCACCCACAGGTCATTAGGAAGGGCAGCTGAGGGTCCCAAGCTCACTGACCTAAGAGCATTCATCCTGGACTGTAAGCTTCGAATATATCTTCAAGCCCCTGTCAAGACTGCATTGAAAATGTAGAAATGGAAAGTGCCCTTTTAGGTTCTAGTTTTGGATCTCTCCCATCTTCTGATATTCGATGGACATGCTAAATCAAAAGACAAAATTACAACAAACTGCTCACACTCACTGAGGCAAGCATGCACAGCCTTTTGCCTGATCCTGGTTCAAGGCAAGGGATGCACCTGCACACAGAGCATCGGAATGAGGCCGAGTATGTCCATACTCCTCTTCCCCAGATAGATGGTTTAGGAAGATGCCAGCCCCATATCATCCCAGAAGTTAGGGACGGGGTTGACCCAGCTCAGTCATTTAAACGTAAAGAACCTGAGGTTGAGAGTAGTGAAGGGACTTGCTAAAGGTGACACCACTCACGGATGACCCTAGGCTCTGGGCTCCCTGGTTATCTCCGTATCACAGCACAGCTGGCTTAGGTCCAGGAGAAGAGGACTTTTCTAGAGTGTCTGTGTCCTTTGGCTGTGCTCCACAGGATGGGGGAAGCAGAGGGTGGCTGGCTGGGCCCTGTAACATGAGCTGACATGTCTGTCACTTACAAGCTGGGTGACCTTGGGCAAGTGACTTAATCTCCTATACCTGGACTTTCTCATCTCCAAACTGGGACCTCGAACAGTACCTGCTTCCTAGGACTGGCTTTGAATATTGAATGAGATGATGCAGAGCATGTCGTAAGTGCTGAAATGTAGCTGCAATTACTGTTAATAACGCTCTCAGCCGCAGTAATAATTATGGCTGAATGATGCGAGGAGGGAGCTCGGGAGACTAGTCAGGCGCCGTGGTCTTCCCACCCACTGCTGGCCTACAGGTGTGTTCCTGTAGGTTCACGTGTCTGTGTGGAGCTGTCTGGGTGCAGGGTCAGAATCTCACTTGGATGGGTTTGTCACAAGAGCTACCCCCTTCTCTGTAGAGTTCCCACCTGAAACCCAACACTAACCATTTCAAGTAATTTCTCGAAAAGACTCTCCTGGGGTAGCAAAGTTTAATCTGTGTTTTGAAGGCAGAGTTCCAGATGCTGGGATGGGGAGAGAAAGAGCCCTCTGTCCCGTGAGCCATTCGGCCCAAAGTGATTCATTCTGTGTCACATATTTCTGAACCCTCCTCGCCTTCCCCTGATCTCTCCTGATCCCGTCTGGCCAGTTACTCCACACATTCCTCTGCTGCTTTGCCTGCCGTCCTCTGAAGCCAGTGTCACTGGTGTCTCTGTAAGCCGGGGCACTTGTGAACTGTCACCTCTTCCTTGAAGAGAAACTCTGCACTGGGGTGATGAGGATGCCGCGCGGCTGCTTTCCATGTGACATTTATGGCTATTCTCGCAGGAGGGTCAGGCACGGGTCTCCTGGTCTTACTGGTCCTGCCAGCCTCCCTCGTTGCCCCTGCCTGCAGTGTGTTCCCTTTTTCTTCCTGATCACTTCTGAACTGTACCTGGCTATCAAACCTCTTGCATTGAAAAATACTAAGTCACACAATATTGCAGGTTTGGCAGTTAAAAATCCTGCCATGTTTGCAGATAAATTTCAGGTGTTGGAATATAATTCATAAGAGAAGATACCTTTGAAGCTGGTGCCAGAAGTTACCTTGGTACCAGCAGACCCTGGGTTCCCTGTGACCCATTTCTGCATATTTTTGTCCCCTACATGGCTGTTCATGGGTGTCACCTGAAGACCTCAAGATGTAGGTACCACCCTCACTTCCTGAGCTTCTGCTCTGAGCCTCATGACCCTGCAGCCCCAAGCATAGCAGGAGAGGAAGTGAGATCCTGGCTGCCCTCCACACGGCCACACTTGCTTCTGCCTGTCTTTCCACTGGTTTCTGCCCCTCAGCCTGCATTAGGTCATTCTCTCCAGGCCTTTCCTCATCACCTTCTCTAAAGCTAAGACATCTTTCATCCAAAAGGACCAGCTGCAACCTCTCTCCACCCTCCCCACATCTCCCTGACGCCAAAACCTCACCCTCACTCCTTTGCTCAGGAAGCCTGGCTTAGGGGATTTGAAAATGGATGAGCTGTGGAGCCTTGATTTTCTAGGGCAAGCTGCTGATCTACACAGTGGAGTAAGTAGGAGCCTGGAAGCAAATACCAACTGTAGTGGAGGTGAGAGCAGGGCATAGTCACCTCTGCCAGTGTGGCTGGGGGCCTGACAATACTTCTTCCAGGTCGGGGCCTTAGAGCTGAGTGTCTGCAGAGGAGGTGAAGCGGTCACCAGGCCGACAGGTGGAAGAGGATGGAGGGTGTCCCGTGCTCAAGGCACAGCCAGGTCCCAACCCCATGCATGCACGCGGGGCCGCACATGCAGACGGGGCATCCTGCTCTGTGGTCGGGGGAGATGGGTGTCCAGCATCCATCGGCAACATTTCCCCTTGGGCCTGACCTGTGAGCTCACAGGTAAGTAGGCTGTCCTCTCTCTGGCCATTCTTCCTGTTGGAAGCAGCCACCTGCGTTCCAAAAGTTGAAGCGAAAGCTCTGCGGCCCTTGTCCTTCCTGGAGGGCCGCCTGGGTTCCCTCTGCCTCAAGGCTGGGGTCCGTCTTTAACAAGGTCTTTCTTCCATTACGTGTAGATTTTCATCTTGCCACCACCCCCCCTTTACTAAGTTCACAATCCTGAGATTCCCCTCGTTGGAGCTATTTAAACAAAATGAGATGCTGGCAGGAGCAGCCCAGAAGGGATTCCTGCCTGGAGGGAGGCTGGCTGGATGGCCTCGGGGCAGGCAAGGCCCGGCTTTGAACCTCAGGCGAGAGGCACCTGTGGCCTCTGAGTCTCCGTCTGAACTGTACATTGTCTCCCCAGGGCTACTGGCGGCGGCCATGCCTACATCTGAACCCACGTAGGTGCTCCAGGGAGGATTCCTGTGCTTCTGATGAGTCTCGGAGCCTGCCAAGGCCACGTGTTTCTGGCCTTCACACAGTCCAGCTGCTCCAAGCAAAGCCTAGGGGGCTGGAAGTCTGGGCAGCTGGGCTTAAGGAGGTTAAGTTGTGGGGAGTCTGGATGTTCACACCCTTGCTCCTTCTCGGTAGACCTTGCTTATAGTGGGGGGATTGGAGGCAGTGGAAATACCACAAGAGGCAACAGATGGAGCCTCTGGAAGAGATGGATCAACCTGGTGTCTAGGCCCACTGAACCTGTTGTCTGGACTCTTTTGGGGGTCATAGCTGGTACCTATGTGTACCTGTGTGTCATGACAGCCCATGGTCAGAAGGACTGGTGTGCGGGGTGGTCATTAAACACTGTCTCAGGCGTAGGAGTTGGATAGACTTGAGTCTGAATTGGGCTGCAGGAACTTGGGCAGATTTCTCAACCTGTCCCAGCCTCAGTTTCCTCATCTGTAAAAGGGGGGTGTTTCCATAGACTGGACCAGAAGGCAGGGAGGCTGGGAGGAGCCCTGTGCCATGGGTATGGTGAGGACTAAATAAGATAACGCGTGTAAAAGCCAAGTGGTGGGCCTGGGACTGGCACCTGCCCAGGAAGTGGTACCTGTGCCCCCGTGAGACATGACAGAGGTCAGACCCTGTCTTTTGGGTCTGGGACCCTCTTAGGGAGCCCACCACGTGGTGAAGGAGAAGCAGAGGCCTCATTGCCCATCACAGGGCCTCTGCTGCAGTTGTGTCTGAACAGAAATTGCAGAGAGAGCCCAGGGCACTGAAGAGTTTTTCCATGGGGTTGGGGGTGGGGAGGTAACAGAAAGGAACTGTTCTTGTACTGCTCAAATTATGATTAAAAACCCAGTGTCCTTCCTCTGTGGAACATGGTGGTTTTGTAACCTCTAATTAGTTCCTGAAACATCTTTGCAAGTTCAGCAGCTGAGAGCTCCCAGGTAAGGAACCCAGGGGGTGGGATGGCAAAGGGACTCGCCCCAAGGCTGAGGGAGCACCCCTCCACACGCCCGGGATGCTGGGGGGCACCTATGCTATCTCCTGGCTGTGGTTGGACAGTGTTTGCTGTCTAGTCCAGGTTTTGCTTAAGCAGAGGTCAGCGTGGAGCCCAGGAACTGTACTGACTGATGGACGGACGGATGGATACAGGGCTGGTAGGGAGAGGGGAAGGAAATGCATTTGTTCATAGACTGTTTGTGACAGGCCAGTGACACTTCCTCTCAAGAGGTGTACAAAGCATCTGTGAGTCCTTCCTTCTGGTTCCACAGGTCACTGGCCACCTTGGGCCCAGAGTGGTTTGTGGTGGTGCCAGCAAAATCAGATTGTGACAGGTCCCCAGCTGACTGGGAGAAACCTCTGAGACTTTTTCTTGCTTTGGTAGGAAACCCTCACTTTAATGCTTGGTGTGTAGATTACACACTCGGCCTTGTAGATAATACCCAGGGGGACCCTGAGACCTTGCTTCCAAGGGTAGTGTCTATTGAGCCGCAAGAAGGAATTACACAGGCCAACATGTGATGTCACTAACTTTCTCTCCTCATCCCCTCTGCCACCGCCTCCTGCTCTCCCCGCACCCAACTCCAGCACCAGTGTCGGGTTCGGCACTCTGTAGGAGTGTTTGGGAAATTCATGCCAGGCCAGCAGTGAGAGCAGCCTGAAGCTTTTAGATGTTCCTCATGTCAAAGGCTTAAAGGAAAGTCCTGAGCAGATTGCCTTATCTGTTCCAAGCGTGTTTCTCCCTTGAGAGTCAAGGGCTGGCGTGTCTACATCCTGAGTGATGGGGGAAAGGAGCTCTCACAGCCCGCATGGCAAGGGGTATACGTTCCTGAGCCTCGGGGTGGGGGTCGCAGCACAGAGGTTTGCCTCTTTTCTGTGCTGCCTCTGGCCTAACCTGTAGGTGGCCCAGCCCCATTGCATGACCACCACGGCATCTTTTTGCAGTTCAGTTTTAGGAAATCATTCTTAGTTCATGCTGATTGCATAACTCCTAGAGGTTCCTTCTTCGACAGAATTATGCTGCTCTGTTTCCTCCGGGGCTGTAACGTGCGGGTGCAGAAGGTCATCTGCTGGCCGGGGTGGCTTTGGAAGTATGCGACCCCTGTGGTCCCAGAGCCTCCTGCTCAGGTGGGCCATGGGCTTGGGGGCTCATGCCCATGCAGTTGCAGTCTGGACATACTTAATGGTTTTCCTTTCACATTATAAATGTGAAAGAAAATGAAGTTCAGTGGGACAGTGGGGTGTGTGCAGGGCCCTGGGGCCTTGGCTCCTGTGATCCCACCTACTGCCACCTCCCTGCCTCCCCTGGGTGGGTTCTCGCCCCTGCCACATGGGACCTGGACACCAGAAAGGCTGGAGGGAGGTGTGTGCCTCTCCTGGGCAGGGCATGGTGGCAGCTGCCCCTTCGAGTCTGGAAGCCCTGCTGCGTCTCTGCAGAAGACAGACACGGGTGAGCCTCTCCTCTCCCCTAATCCACGTACCCAGGGTAGATGTTGCGACACCCTCAAGGTCACCTGCTCACCGTGGGTTGGGGTGACTGGTTTCTGGGAAGAAGAAACCTTTGACTGGCTTCCCTGCCCCCATCTGGGTCGCTCACATCCGCACATCCATCCCCCCGCTGGCGGACCCAGCTGTCCGGGATCACATGCGCGCTTGGGTACTGTCGCTGGGGCCCAGGGTGCCTCTGGGGAGCTGGGCTCACCCTGCAAGTCTCCTCACACCCCAGAGAGAGCAAGACCAGAAATAGCACGTAACAAATATCATGACATGCTCAACAACGTGTACATACTTAAAGCCACCAAACTGTGCGCTTAAAAAGCATTAAAATAGTAACTTCTAAAAAAAAAAAAAAGAAGTAACTTCTGTGTATATTTTATCACAATAAAACATATCTATAAGGTGTTTTAAAGCAAGAAACATCATGACAAGTGGAGAGAGAGACCAGGAAAGAAAAGGCTTGAGATTTTAGTAATGCTAATAGGTACTTTTCCCCTGCTTTTTGCACAAAGGGTCCCACCTATTCATTTTGTACTGAGCTTCCGCGGCTCAAGATGGTGAAGAATCTGCCTGCAATGTGGGGGACCAGGGTTTTATCCCTGGGTCGGGAGGATCCCCTGGAAAAGGGAATGGGAGCTCACTTCAGTAGGTTCTTGCCTGGAGAATCCCCATGGACAGAGGAGCCCGGTGGGCTACAGTCCACGGGGTCACAAAGAGTTGGACACAATTTAGTGACTAAACCATCACCACTCTGTATTATGTTGCTACGCCTGCCTGTTGGCCACTTTGTAAAACTATCAAACTCTTTCCCTTGAGAAGGACCCATCCTTGAAGCCTGAGAAGTTGGCTGCTGGCCAGACTCTCACCTGTCTTCTTTTCTTCCTCTTCACAGGTATTTTCTTGGCTGTGTGCCAGGCCCTGGAGAACAGCACATCCTCCCTGAGTGGTGAGTCCCATCCCGTCCCCTCCATGTGGGGTGGTGTATGAACGGATGGGAGCCTCTGCTACAAGCTTCCCCGGGGGCTCCTGCCTGCTGAGCTCCCATGCGTCTGGCCCCTGCACGTTGCCCCAGGGCCTGGGGAGTGCTCCCAGGAGGTCTTAACTGCGGACCCACAGCGACTGTTCCCTGCTCGCCGAGGGTGCACTGTCTCCCAGCTCTGAACAGTCACTGTGGGTGAGGGTGCTGGCAAGCTGAGCCTCATAATCCATCTGAAGAAGAACCCAGATTCCTAAACCCTCTTGTCTCCTTCTGCCTGGGAATCTTTGTTTAGTTATTAATATTTTCCAGTTTCTCTTTGGGCATTTGTAGTTGCATTTCCTTTGTTGCATTTGTGAGATCCTGGGTCAACAGATTGGAAAGGGAAACGTTGGCGGCAAACTACTCATGGGCAGAGGCTCACAAAAGCGCCCCCTGTGATGTTTGCGCACGGCTTTTAGCATTTGTCCATATGCACTAATATTTTTATATAATTAGTCGTGGTGAGGAAGTGATTTGGGTTCCTGCTTTTTAAATTCAGGGTTGGAATTGTGCTTTTTTCCATGTGGCTAGAATGTCTTGAAATTTATCCTTTTAAAATGTCATAATGTTTCATTCAAGTGATGATACAATTAGGCTTTAGATGATACAGTTTAGACTTTACAATTAGAGGGTGATACAATTAGGCTTTTCCCACGGGATATTTTTGTTGTCTTCAGTTTAAATTATAATGCTCCCTCTTGATGACTAGAAACTATTTCCTTCTTTTGGATTGTTTCCTTGGGACAAAACTCCAGGAGCAAGAGTATATATTTACGACCCTTGTAACAAATTGCTAAGTAGCTTTCCAAATGAATTGAGCTGGTTTTTATGTCAGCAGTGCACCAGTCTGCCAGTTTCTCTGTTCGCTGGTTGACATAGAGAATGTTCCCATCTGTTACTGCAGTGGCCCCAGCTGCATCTCCCTAGATATTTCAGGGAGGTGCCAGGGCAGGAGGTGGTGCTTTGTATTCATACATCCTCAAACCACCACACAGTGTTCCTGGTACTTAGCTCTTCTCTTCCAAAGCTTCCTGTCCAAACATAGTAGATGCTGCTGCTGCTCCCACTGGATACCAGTGCTTCTGCAACCCCACAGTCTCCGCCTGTAGCTGTTATCCTTGATGCACTTGAACCGTTAAGGTGTCTGAGCCACTTGGTGACCCATGATGCCACAGAAGAAACTGCCTCTTGTCCTGTGTGTTATGCTTCGTTGGGACTGGGGGTGGAAGCGCCCATCCATTTCAAAGCAGTGCTTTGGGAGTCCAGGGTCTACTAGAGTTTCCATGAAGTAGTTCTTTCACTTTTCAACTACTTCCCCCATCACACAGGGCTCAGATGTGCATATACAGGGAGGAGGGGATAGTTTTGTGACCCACACTATTTTCACAATTGACCCAGCCCTCATCCTGGGATTCATTTACCCTCCGGGTACATCCCCAGCCCATCGTGGTCCTCACTGTAGGACCTGGTAGGCCAACAGCCGGGTTCTCCTCTGAGTTGCTTGTAGGTGATGGTTTGTGGTGATGGCAGAGGCTGATGCTACCCCCAGGGAGACGGTTATCTTAGCCCCTACTCCCATTCCATCCATTCACACAGGAAAGGCCTAGGGGATTTTGTACCTGAGCCAGTACCCTTAGGGCCTGGCATGAGGCCCTTTGGGGTTTCCTAGGCTCTTCTGGGCAGACGTGGGAAACCCTGTGATATTTATCCAGAAAATGACTATGCTTGCTGCAGTCATGATCGACCTCTCTTCCATGTTTCTTTTCTGGGCTTGCTTCTGTGAGACAGTCTCAGGTTGACATTGGACGCTCTCCCCATGACCACTTAGGTTCAGGAAGCAGTAGGTGTGGCCTGCCCTTTTGCACATGACCCTGTGACTGGCTGAGTGCTGCTCTGTGGCCCAGTGTGGTGGGTGGGAGCTGGGGTCGTGCCACACCGTCTAGTGTCCGGGGGCCCTGAGATCTTGGTGTGGGTTGGTGATATATTGGAGGGGGAGGGGGGCCCGCAGTCTGGCCTCTCGCACTGCTCCTTGTTTGATGGGTTACTCAGCTGCGGTACTTGTGCCCCAGAGAGGTTAATGGAATAGGTCTTTCCATGTTGCTTGCTCTCTGCCCTGCCCTGCTGGACCAAGATGTGAATCCAGAGAGGGCTGGGTTAGTTAGCAGATAAGTCCAAATGGTGATCATGTCAGAGCCACTTGTCCAAGGGCTAGGGCTTTGTGACTAAATTAGGATTGTTTGCTCAACTTTCTTTCCCTTAGGGTGACCTTCCTAAGGGAAAGCACCCTAAGGTCCCTTAGGGTGACCTTCCCGTCTCCTGGAAGACTCCCCAGGCCCTTGTAGGCCTTGCCCACCCCACCCCACCTCTGTCCTCTTCCGACATGGCTGAAATCTTGTTGTGGGTACAGCTCAAACTGGAGACCCCACCAGCCACACTCACTACACTAGCATTGGAATATATGTGTGTTTAACTATTGGCTAATTCAGCAAGTAAAACTATTTGTTAATGTTTATAATAGAAATCGTCATACATAGGAAAGGAGAAATAAGAGCAAAATCAATCCCCATGTATCCATCACCCAACTTCAACAACTAGCATCTCTTTGCCATTTTTCTTTCATCTATTTTCTCACCTTTTTGAGTTTGCTCTTTGTTGGTATAGTTTAAAACATAATCCATTTTTCTTGTGACTATTACTTGAATCTAACAGATAAAAACTTTTAAAATGAAACCATAGTTCAGTTACACCAACAAAAGCAATAGTAATTCTTTTTTATTAGATTCTTAAATGTGGAGGGTAGATGACACTGAACTAATATTTGTGGCATTTTATTTAATTCACATTGCCTTTGATGTTTTCATATTTTGCTTTCTACTTGTATTCCCTTTCAGGTCAATGCTGCTTTTATGAAATGTGCTCCTTTATATACTGGGTGACTGACTTTCACATCTGAGTCCCTCCTAACCCTTGTGCTCTGGAGGTTGGTGGGCTCATTTACTGAAACTATCTAGGTGTGAAGATGGGTAATTTTAGGACAGAAGGTACAAAAGCTTCACCCGTGGTTTAAATTTGCAGATCTCTTCACTCTGAGGGTTAATGGCAATGAGAAACAGTAATGAACACACAAGGTTTTGGCACATTCCTGATTGGTGGTGCTGGAACAAAGGACTTGTAGACTTACTCAGAATTAAGTTCTAACATTTTGATGGAGCAACATAAACAGAAAATTGCAAACTCCACATGCCAATCAAAGTGGAATATGAGCTTGAAGGAACAGGGTCTGATCCCATGTGGCATTCTTGTGCTTCCCCCCCCCCCCCCACAAAAAGTTCCATGGTCTCATGACTTCATAGTTGCTCTTGGCTTTCTTGTTTGAGGTTTCATTGGTTTCTTTCAATCTTCCTTTTTATAAACCCCCAAATGTGGAGGGTAGATGATGCCAGAGGCATGGAAACTGGCATTATCATCATCAGAAATGCTTCTCAGACATTTACTTTGGGTGGGACATTGAAGGGATATATGCCTTAGGCTGGAGGTTGGGAGCCCTGCGTGTTAGACCCATCTGGTCTCAGTTCTGCCGTGTCCTCAGGCAAGTTATTCATCTGGTTCCTGTTTGGATGTTGGCCTTGACTTAGGAATAACCTGTGAAGTTTTTCACATGACCACTGTGATGTATTGATGGAGACTGCTTAGAAAGCTTTGGTGAGGATTTAGAAGGCAGCCTTCAAAGTATCAGTTCAGTTCAGTTGCTCAGTCATGTCCGATTCTTTGTGACCCCATGGACTGCAGCACACAAGGCTTCCCTGTCCATCACCAACTCCTGGAGCTTACTCAAACTCACATCCATTGAGTTTGTGATGCCATCCAACCATCTCATCCTCTGTTGTCCTCTTCTCCTCCTGCCTTCAGTCTTTCCCAGCATCAGGGTCTTTTCCAATGAGTCAGTTGTTCACATCACGTGGCCAAAGTATTGGAGTTTCAGCTTCAGTATCAGTCCTTCCAGTGAATATTCAGGATGGATTTCCTTTAGGATTGACTGGTGGGATCTTGCAGTCCAAGGGACTCTCAAGAGTCTTCTCCAATACCACAGTTCAAAAGCATCAATTCTTTGGCACTCAGCTTTCTTTATGGTCCAACTCTCACATCCATACATGACCACTGGAAAAACCACAGCTTTGACTAGATGGACCTCTTTGTTGGCAAAGTGATGTTAGGAATGTATGGCAGCAGTCAGTTGGTGACTCTTGCCATGAGCCTCAGACACACTGGTGGTGGTGTGCCTGCCATGTGTCTCACTGTCTCAGAGCCAGACGCTCTTTTACATTCAGGTTCTAACATTATGGGCTTTCCAGGTGGTGCAGCGGTAAAAAGTCCACCTGCCAATGCAGGAGACACAAGAGACTTGTGTTCAGTCCCTGGGTTGGGAAGATCCTCTGGAGTAGGAAATGGCAACCTACTCCAGTACTCTCACCTGGAAAATTCCACAGTCAGAAGGGTCTGGTGAGCTACAGTCCTTGGGGTCGCAAAGAGTCAGATGTGACTGAACAACTGAGGGTGCATGCGTGCATGCATGCACACACACACACACACACACACACACACACACACACACACACACAGAGGCTATATTATAGTTGCTGGACAACTTCTCTGTCCTTGTCTCCACCACAAAGGTGACCCCACGATGAGAGCCTTGCAGTGGCAGACGGCAACCACAGCTGACTACTTAGTGTGTGATTTAGAAAATCATTGCTATAAGAAGTCAGTAGTCTGCAGGCCAGGACAGAAAATTTGTATCTGGTTGGTTGTCAGTTCATAAAGCTTGCAGAGAAACATTAGCTGGAGGCAAGGTGAGGATGGCAGCACCTACAGCTTAGAACCTTACACCCTTCGTGAGGAAAGACTTACAGCCTGTCTTCAAAGGCACCTTTTAATGCCCCTGACTGGGGACGGAATACACCCTGATTAAGTTGTTGGGTGGCTGCTTGCTTAACCCTGCGCGGTGTTGCCTCGTTCCCAGGCTGCCCATCTGGTTCTCATATTTTCATGAGACTCATTCTAATGATCCAGGGGTGTGGTGAGGGCCTTGCTCAGACACCTGGGAGCCAAGCTCCTTCTGTTCTTTGCCTAATCCCTGGGTGCTCAGGGTGGCTCTTTAGACCTCTGAATTTCTGCTCCTTCCTCTAGCCTGTGTCTATTGACACCCACCTGGAACCAGGCAGTGTTGGAAACATTACTTAATTTAGCACCTGGGAGACTTTTCAAAGGCGATGATGAAAGACCATGGAACATTCTTGGTGGTGTCATTCATAGGGATGGTCCCTCTTATCAGCTTCCATGGAGAGACGGTGGTCAGATTTGGTGGGGACTTTGGGTTTAACTGTTAAGAAGGGCAAGTTTGGGCTGGGGGTGTGGAGGGAGGGCAAATCAGATTATAGGGAGCAGTCTTTGAAGACAGTACTTTGGAAAACAGGTAGAACATGGGTCAGCCAGCAAGCCAGGGATCTAGTTATTGCTCACCTCGCCTAACAAAAGCTTTTCAGAACTGCAAACTGCTTCCCCGTTCCATTGTCTGGAGTTTTCCCACGTGGGGCTGAAGTCATTCTAAAATTAGAAAGCTCACGTGTTCTGCCCAGGTACAAGGTTCACGGTTCCAAATGTGTGTCTGTAGCACAAGAGACTTGGTATAACTTTGTTAGGGGCTAAAAACACAGACAGCCGTGGGTGTGGGGACTAGCTCGCTGCAGAGGACGCTTAGAGGAGTGTGGAGCCTCAGGAGAGAAAGAGGGCTTGTTTCTCCTTTCCTTTCTAGGATTTTTGCTTGTCACACAATTCCTCATTTTACCTTCTACTTTTTGCAGAAGAAACTGTGCTGGATCAGAAGGCAGGTTGCTCAGAGTAGTAGACACACCACAGAATGTGGAATCCAGGATCATAATTCTGACTCACTAGCTGTGTGACATCTGTAACCCCAGTTCCCCCCTGGATAAAGTTAAGGAGTTGGATTAAGGCAGTGTCTTTTCAAACCGTGAGTCACAAAATCACTCTAGTGGGTCACAACCAACATTTTCTAAAAATGAGATTGAAGAACTCAGTCCAGAAAATTTCAGAGTGCGTTACATGAAGGAAAGTCAGATAATGTCTCATGATACTCTTTTGGTTGCTCATGGATTTATATATTGGCATTCTGCATTTGTTTAGTTGTGTAAGCTGCACCCATATTGAATCCTTAATAATTTCCATATTTGGTTTCTTCAGTGTAAGAATTCAGACACTTGCAGAGTAAGTGCCTTAAAACTTTGCAGACCTGTATATTCCCCTCCACACCTGGTCTTTCATAGCTATCTTGTTCACCCCTAAATTGACAGCAATACTTTTCACCTTTATCAAGTCTTTCTAAAACACTGCACTTGTAATAAAAACAACAGCTCTTTCCTTATGCATAGATATTTCATTAGTATATGTAATATGTAGTTATGTAAATACAGTAATGAGTGCGATTGACATGAGCAGGTTTGGGAACAAACACATGCGTCGTCTTGGTAAATAAATATCTGTTAAAAACAGAAATGGGTGGTGAACTAGTGTAGCCAAATGATTGAGCTTTTGCGTGCTGAGGACGTTGGTATAGATGTTTTAACAAAGGAATGGAGAGGATGGATTGGGTAAATCAAGGCCATGGTTTAAGTTGAGCTCAGATAAGTGAACATCTACCAGCTTTGAAAAACCAAAGTGAGTGACACAACTCCTGAATTTCTAAAAATCAAGGCCTGTAGAAGCCTACTATTCTCCTACTTTTTAGCTCTTGACTTTTACTTAGCACCCACTTATTAAGTACTACCTTCTACCAGGCATTGTGCTAGGCCCTGGAGATACACATGAGAAGTCAATATGAGCCCTGCCATCAGAGGGCATAGAGTCAGGCCAGTGATGTTGATGATTTTTATGTCCCAAAGAAAATCATAAACACAGAGCAGGTTATCCACCATATGGATTTCTTTGAAGAAAACACCCGCCTCTACTATATTCAGACTTCCCATTTTTAATCCAAGTGCCAAACTGTGTACTTTTTCTTTTCTTTAATAAATTGCTTCTTGCTGAGTTTGGCTTGTGATGCCGAGCTGGTTTTCGATCTGATTGATCACTCTTCTGGGCTGTGGTTGTCATCTGTGAAGCTGGCATCTTCTGGCAGGCACCTTATGTAGCAGGAACAGAATCTAACCACACATCAGCCAAAAGAGCCAGCCTGCAGAGAACCACAGTAGTAGTAGTGGTCAGGCCCCACAGTCTGTGGCCATTTACTCTGTACCTACAATAAAGATCATCCTAATGCCAGCTCATCCCATCTCTGCACCTCTTAACTCAGAGCCTCAAGAGAGAGAATTGCATCAGTGTGTCCTCTTTGGTCCGAGTGGTCGCCCAGCAGCTGTGGCGGGGGTGGGGGTGAGGGGAAAGCTGCAGATAACAAGATGCCAAAGAGCAGGGTAGGCCTTGGACAGGGCAGAGACCCTCAGGCAACCTGGAGGGGGCAAAGACCAGCATTCCTGGTCCAGACCGATTCTTTGGATCATTCATTGAATCAGCAAAGACTTACTGAGCACTTACTATGTGCCAGACCTTGATGAAAACAAAATCTCTGTTCTTAAAAACATTATGCTCTACTGGGAAAGATAGACATACTATTATATTTTAATCTGTCAAATTGGCATATTTGTGAGCATGGCAACACTGAGTGCTGGTGTGTGTGAGGTGAGGCCGCTTTGTATATTGTTTATGAGTATGCCTGTTGACTTTCTGGGAAAGAGTTTAATATTAATGGGGAATTTGATTCCTTAGTATTTGTAAGAACCTTACAATTGTCCATGCCTTGTGATCCAACAATTATGCTTTTAGCCATCTATTTTACAGAAATTAACCAGGGATGTTAAGTTATTATCCACTATAGTAAAATACAGCCAATTTAAATGTCAGCAAGAGGGAACTAGTTATGGGACAGGTGATTAGATTTTAAATAAAAGCCCTTTAAAATCATGCTGATGAAGAATATTTAATGATATGGGAGAAAAAGTTTTATATAAAATTGAACATAATATATCATGTAAATAAATAGAAAAAGGTATATATAAAATTGAATATAACATCTCAATTTTATACACTGTACACACAGATGCAAAAATAAAAGGCAAGCATCATATAGTATTAGCATTAATTATCTCTGAGGAACTAAAGAGCCTTTTGATGAAAGTGAAAGAGGAGAGTGAAAAAGCTGGCTTAAAACTCAACATTCAGGAAATGAAGATCACTTCATGGCAAATAGATGGGGAAGCAATGGAAACAGTGACAGACTTTATTTTCTTGGGCTCCAAGATCACTGCACATGGTGACTGCAGCCATGAAATTAAAAGACGCCTGCTCCTTGGAAGAAGAGCTATGACAAACCTAGACAGCATATTAAAAAGCAGAGATATTACTTTGCCAACAAAGGTCCATCTAGTCAAAGCTATGTTTTTTCCAGTAGTCATGTATGGATGTGAGAGTTGGACTATAAAGAAAGCTGAGCGCCGAAGAATTGATGCTTTTGAACTGTGGTGTTGGAGAAGACTCTTGAGAGTCCCTTGGACTGCAAGGAAATCAAACAAGTCAATCTTAAAGGAAATCAGTCCTGAATATTCATTGGAAGGACTGATGCTGAAGCTGAAACTCCAATACTTTGGCCACCTGATGCGAAGAACCAACTCATTGGAAAAGACCCTGATGCTGGGAAAAATTGAGGGTAGGAGGGGAAGGGGACAACAGAGGATGATATTGATTCGATGGACATGAGTTTGAGTAAGCTCCAGGAGTTGGTGATATAAAGAGAAGTCTGATATGCTGTAGTCCATGGGATCGCAGAGTCAAATACGACTGAGCAGCTGAACTGAACTGAATAGGAATATAGCTGATTGTAATTTCCTTTGTACTTTCCTGTTTTTTCCTATCCTGTCTACAGTGAGCATTTTTAATACTATAGTCAGAAATAAAAGGAGCTCCCTTTTTAAGAAGACAGAAAAGGCCGAGGCTGACGTCCTGCCCTGCAGGTCTGTTGGCCAGTGTGAGCTGACTGCAGGCTGCCACGAGGCTCAGCAGTGCGGCTGTTCGTGGAGCACGGGGCCCTGCCACGCTGGCATGCCTGGCACCCACCTCCAGGGACCTCGCTGTCTGCAGAGCTTGACCCCAACAGAATGCTTGCCAGTTCACCTCCAAGTTCTGGGGCTACTCATCCAAACTCTCCTTTGGTGGCCCTTTGGCTCCGCAATGCTGATCCATTCTTTTTTTTTTTTTAGCTGTTAATTTTATTTGTCTTTATTTTTTTTATCTGTAATTGAAGTATAACTGCTTTACAATGTTGTGTGGGTCTTTACTGTACAGCAGTGTGAATCAGCTATAAGTACACATATATCCCCTCTGTCTTGAGCCTCCCTCTCGTGCCCCCCACAACCCCACCCCTCTAGGTCATCACAGAGCCCCGAGCTGAGCTCCCTGTGCTAACAGCAGCTTCCCACTAGCTATCGTTTTACACATGATAGTTTATATATGTCAGTGCTGCTCTCGCAATTCCATTCACTTTTATCTCTGGGTTTCAGTGGAGAGGTTGGGCTTTTCTGGACCCCCGGCCCTAGAGTCAGTCTCTAGAATGTGAGCCCTCTGGAAGTGGACAGAGTTCAGACTCTCCCCCTCCACTTACTAGCCGTGAGACCTTAAGCAAATCACCTAATCTCTGTGACCTCAGCTTTGTTATCTATGAAACAGGACTAACGACGGGACCTGCTCTTATGGTTGTTGTGAGGATGAAGTGATAACATGTAAAACACTTGCATCGGTGTGTACACACACTCTGCGGCTACGCCTCTTGCTGTGTTATTGGTGATGCATGGATCGTGACATATGTCTGTGTCTTCGTAGCACTTTTATCACCAGGAGTCTAGTTGTAAGGCAGTGGTTCTCATGTTCCAATGAGCAGAAGAGTCATCCTGCTGATTTTTAAAATGCAGATTCCAGGGCCCTCATCAGCCCGTGGCCCAGAAATTGGCACTTCTGATTCTCAGCAAAATGTGGTTAAGGCCCAAGGGAAGGAAGCTGAGTGGTAGACACATTTCTTTGTAGGCTGAGGGGCTTTATCCTTAAGGCAACAACCTCATCCCATCTCTGGAATTCTTACTCCGCTTTGCTGGACAGAGCCGGTTTATGGGAGTCTGTGAAATGTTTATGTTCCAGGACTGACTTTCTAGCATCCACCCAGAAGCTTGGTAAAAATGATCCAAAACCTCAGAACTTGAGCCATCACCTCAAAGCATACTCTTTCTCTTTATCCTTGCTGTGATGAAATGATGAACACAGCGGCTTTGGGGTAAGGCAGCAGCTTTGTTTTCTGAGAGCCTGACCCAAGACCACCTGCTTCTGAGTTTGGGGAACAGCCTTGAGTGTCTGGTTATTTACTAATGGAGGACCTTTAGCTGTTTTGATGGAGCCAGGTTCAGATGTCCTCCTTAGCAGCACAGTAACTGTTCATTCTGAATCTTTCTTCTCTCTAGAAGTCTGTATAACAGAAGGTGATTTCACATGTCTGACCATTGTATTATTAGGCTGCATTGACGAAAGTGTTTCTTAAATACCAAAACATGCTAGTATGAATCAAGGGGGAAAATGGATAAAACAAAATAGAATGGGGGGCTCAATTTTACTCACACTGATGCCATGGAGCTGGGGTTCAGAGGGGGAGGCTTTTCTTCCCAGTTGTCATTTAGCAGCCTGGCTAGGAAACTCTCTTTCTAGGCCTTTTTTGTCCCACCTACTGGGGGCTTGGGGCCTCCCTGGGAGCTCAACTGGTAAAGAATCTGCCTGCAGTGCAGGAAACTCCAGGTCTATTTCTGGGTTGGGAAGATCCCCTGGAGGAGGGATAGGCTACCCACTCCAGTATTCTTGGGCTTCCCTGGTCGTTCAGACAGTAAAGAATCACCCTGCCATGCGGGAGACCTGGGTTCAATCCCTGGGTTGGGAAGAGCCCCTGGAGGAGACAGTTCACTCCAGTATTCTTGCCTGAAGAATCCTCAGGGACAGAGGAGCCCGATGTGTTGCAGTCCCTGGGGTTGCAAAGAGTCGGACACGACTGAGTGACTAAGCATGCACTGGGGGCATGGGATATAATAAACATCTCTCCCTGCCTTACACAGTAGATCTAGGAAGGCACTTCTGGGATCTTAAAAGTGAAAAATGTTGGATCTTACTCGGAAAGCTGCCACTAATGAGTCTCTTGGGTGCTCTGGGGCATGACAAATGGAAGTATAATCATGAATCATAACCGTCCTCAGGAGCCTCTGTAACAATCTGATGTAGCAGGCTGTCCACTTAATATTCCATTAAATAACCACAGCCCAGTGCAGTGAGAGACTCTGGAAATCTAGATATACATCTAACCAGAAGATAACCACATCATCATTGTCATTATAGGCAATTTCCTAAGGATTTAACCCTAGGTCGGTGCTTTACAACCTTTTTCAGAATAAAGATTCAATTTGAACATCAAAAGTATGTGATTCACCACGGACAGTAGTTGTCCCTTTAATATTAAATTCATATATAAAAGTTGCTATGAGAACTCAGGAACACTTTAAATTTGTATTTTATTGATCACAATAGAATTCGCATAGTAACAGGACCTGACCTAGCTCTTTCAGAACTCTCACCATGTGCTGGAAAGTGTTCTCCATATCCTCATTTAATACTTACAACTCTAGGGAAACGTACCTTTATTAGTCCCATTTTACAGTTGGCAAAACTGAGGCAGAGAGCAGTAACTTGCCCAAGGTCACACAGAAAGTGGCAGAACTGAGCTTTGAATCCAGGAAAGGATGGGGAGAGGGAACCCCAACATGCTCTTTGGGAGGCATCAGGGAAGGCTTCTCATAGGAAGTGATTTTTGAACTGAGTTTTGGAGGAAGAGATGGAGTTAGGCAGGCAGACTTTGGGGGTGAGGACGTGCTTGCAGGTGTGTGGAGGTGAGGCTGGGAGAAAGTGGTAGCTAGTTGAGCAGAGCCGCACGTGGACTTTGTTCTCAGGTGTATAGATTATTAGCACTGTAAATGTTTTGCCTGGATCTAATCACAGAGAGGTGTTTCCTAAAGGAAGCTTTTCATGCATTTCCCTCAGATGGCTGTCAGGAGGCTTTTGAAACACAAAGGATTAAATCCATAGGGCTCCAAGGTCACAAAGTCCGTGGGGATAATAACACAGCTCTCCCACCCTTCAGTTTTAGCACGTGCGCTGGCCCTGTCTGCTTGCTGCCTTGGGTGTATGTGCAGTGGGGGTGGTTTCTAGGCTAGACATTCTCAGTTATTCTTGGAGCTTCAGTTTTACTTGGTTTCAGCTTCTCATTTGCAAGTGAGAGAATTATGCCTTTTCACCTGTTTAAGTATGGCTTGATGAAAAGGTACCTAAAAATAAAGATCATAAGGCTGATAACACAGTAATTACAGTAGTCTCTAGAGTCAGCCTGGGTTCAAGACTGAACTGTGCCCCTTGGGAACTCTGACCTTAGGCAAGTTACTTAATTGCCCTATGCCTCAGTTTCCCTATCTGTAAAGCAGAGGTAACAGCAGAGTGTCCTTCATAAGGTCATTGTGAGGATTAAAGAGTTGGCATGTAACATGTTCAAACAGCGCATAGTAAGGCCTGTGTATTAGTCACATAGATCTTTTCAAAAATATTGAGAAAGCAGTGATACACATGTGAGAAATGATACCTGAAATACCGAGATGGCCTTAGCCAGTTGGTAGTAAGGATGTGAGCTGAGTTTAAAGTTGTAAAGGACCACACTGGGGGTTCAGTTCAGTTCAGTTCAGTCACTCAGTCGTGTCCGACTCTCTGCGACCCCATGAACCGCAGCACGCCGGGCCTCCCTGTCTATCACCAACTCCCGGAGTCTACCCAAACCCATGTCCATTGAGTCGGTGATGCCATCCGACCATCTTATCCTCTGTCGTCCCCTTCTCCTCCTGCCCTCAATCTTTCCCAGCATCAGGGTCTTTTCCAATGAGTCAGCTCTTCGCATCAGGAAGGCAAAGTGTTGCAGTTTCAGCTTCAACATCGGTCCTTCCAATGAACACCCAGGACTGATCTCCTTTAGGATGGACTGGTTGGATCTCCTTGCAGTCCAAGGGACTCTCAAGAGTCTTCTCCAACACCTCAGTTCAAAAGCATCAATTCTTTTGTGCTCAGCTTTCTTTATAGTCCAACTCTCACATCCGTACATGACCACTGGAAAAACCATAGCCTTGACTAGACGGACCTTTCTTGGCAAAGTAATGTCTCTGCCTTTTAATATGCTGTCTAGGTTGGTCATAACTTTCCTTCCAAGGAGTAAGCGTCTTTTAATTTCATGGCTGCAATCACCATCTACAGTGATTTTGGAGCCCAGAAAAATAAAGTCAGCCACTGTTTCCACTGTTTCCCCATCTATTTGCCATGAAATGATGGGACTGGATGCCATGATCTTAGTTTTCTGAATGTTGAGCTTTAAGCCAAGTTTTTCACTCTCCTCTTTCACTTTCATCAAGAGGCTCTTTAGTTCCTCTTCACTTTCTGCCATAAGGGTGGTGTCATCTGCATATCTGAGGTTATTGATATTTCTCCTGGCAATCTTGATTCCAGCTTGTGCTTCCTCCAGCCCAGCGTTTCTCATGATGTACTATGCATAGAAGTTAAATAAGCAGGGTGACAATATATAGCCTTGACGTACTCCTTTTCGTATTCGGAACCAGTCTGTTGTTCCATGTCCAGTTCTAACTGTTGGCTTTCTGACCTGCATATAGATTTCTCAAGAGGCAGGTGAGGTGGTCTGGTATTCCCATCTCTTTCAGAATTTTCCACAGTTTATTGTGATGCACACAAAGGCTTTGGCGTAGTCAATAAAGCAGAAATAGATGTTTTTCTGGAACTCTCTTGCTTTTTCGATGATCCCGCGGATGTTGGCAATTTGATCTCTGGTTCCTCTGCCTTTTCTGAAACTGACATAATTCCATGCCCAGGGGCTTGCCCTTGAAACTCAGAGGACAGGTCAGAGGAAGCCCCCCTTGGCTTGTTGGGAAGTGGTACTATAGAACCTGATACTAGAGGATGCCCCTCAGTGAAGTTCTCCTTTTAGAATTGTGGTACCCAGCGCAGAGGAAACACAACCTGACTCTTCAGTGGCAGTGATGGGAGGCGTGGTATATTGTACTCTATCCTGAGCTGTGGGATTTAGGAGGGACGTAGAGAAGCTCAAGAAACTGAACCACCACAAGAAGTTGAGGCACAAGAGGGCTGAAAAGTGAGGTGAAGTTCTCAGCTCCCTGTTCAGAGTGCCTGGTACAGACCCCAGGAGCAAAGAGGTGGAAACGCTCAGTTACGTGCCTGAGGGATTCACATGGACAGCCTTTGACACTGTTGTTTAAAATAAAGTGAGAATGGGCTGCCCTTGCTTCTTGTGAAGGCCTCAGGGAGAGGCTGGTGATCCCACATGGGGGCCATTTGTAGTGATTTTAAGAGAAGCATTCACTCCTAATTCCTCTTTGCTGCTGCTGCTAAATCGCTTCAGTCGTGTCCGACTCTGCGACCCCATAGACGGCAGCCCACCAGGCTCCGCCGTCCCTGGGATTCTCCAGGCAAGAACACTGCAGTGGGTTGCCGTTTCCTTCTCCAATGCATGAAAGTGAAAAGTGAAAGTGAAGTTGCTCAGTTGTGTCTGACTCTTCGTGACCCCATGGACTGCAGCCTACCAGGCTCCTCCGTCCATGGGATTTTCCAGGCAAGAGGACTGGAGTGGGTTGCCATTGCCTTCTCCCAATTCCTCTTTAGATTCTAATGATTTCAGAATCTGAGTGGAAGCGCAGGTTAGAAATGTATAAAGATAGAGAAATAATTAGATGGTTAAACAGAGAGGGTTAGGGTTAGGGTTAGGGTTCCTAATTAAGGAATAAGAGCTACTGGGATTAAATGACTTTTAGGATTAACCATCCAGGTAACAACATGGAAGAAAATAATATTTCAAAATTTAAAAAAAGTTCTTTGGTACCCTTGAGAAAGAAGATATGATACTGACAGGATCTTTAGCCCAATTTGAGTAGACTTTATTTCTTTTATTAATTTTTAAAAATTCTTGATTTCATTATTTATTGTTTTTTATTGATTCATTATTGATTTCGTTATTTATTGTTTTTGGCTGTGCTGGGTCTTTGTTGCTGCATGAGGTTTTCTCTAGCTCTGGTGTGTGGGGGCCACTCTCTAATTATGGTGTGTGGGCTTCCCATTGCAGTGGCTTCTCTTGTTGCAGAGGTAGGCTCTAGGCACTCAGGCTTCAATAGCTGCATCTCGCAGGCGTTAGAGCAAAGTGTCAATAGTTGTAGCCACGGGCTTGGTTGCGCCACGGCATGTGGGATCTTCCCGCACCAGGGATCGAACCCACGTCTCCTGCAGTGGCAGGTGGATTCTTCAACACTGAGCCACGAGGGAAGTCCCCCTGTTATTAATCTTTTTTAAAAAAAGATTCTTATGATTGACTGTGAGGGTTTACCACAGACAGCTGTGCCGAGCATCAGAGATGGGCAAGGGATAGTCCCTGCCCTCTGGGCCCTTTAACTGGGAAAAGTGAGGAGTAAAGCTTCAAATCTCCTTTGAGTTAAATGACTGCCCACCGGCATTATAATTAAACCCGTGTCAGGAAGGGCCAGGTGCAGACTGTCCTCTGCCTAAAGGACTGAAGAAGGTGCCTTAGAGGAGTGAATTCTGTGAATAATCTGTTCTACTCCATGGACAGCTGTCTCAGCTTGGAATCGCTGGGCACGAGGCAGGAGGTCAGCTGAGCTGGCCTTGTTTCCTTCTGGTCAATTTCTGATTAAAATGATCGACCTTGGTAAAGAGTGTTGGTGTGCTGTGTGCTTAGTTGTGTCCGGCTCTTCGCCACCCTCTGGACTGTAGCCCACTAGGCTCCTCTGTCCATGGGATTTTTCAGGCAGAAATACTGGAATGGGTTGCCATGCCTCCTCCAGAGGATCTTCCCAACCCAGGGATCGAACCCATTTCTCCTGCACTGCAGGCAGATTTTTTTACCCACTGAGACATCAGAGAAGCCCAAAGAGTGTTGGTACTACAGAGCTATCCAAATTGTCACTCTGATAAAAACTCACACTGATTAAGTCAACGGAATTCTTCAAAGGTATGTTTTTACTGTTAATACTGCAGAAAGTTGACTTTTTTCTTAAAATTGGCTTAAGTAGTATAACTTTGTGAGTAAAGATAATCCCCTGAGCCAGGATGTTGTTTGGGGAGAGGCTTTGACAATGTCATTATTTTTAAATATCAGTGTATTTGTATTGGTCTTCAAAGGCTTATGTAATCAAAACTCTGGCTTATGGAGCATGCTCAGTTCATGGTTTGCCTTTAAGTGGATGAGTGATCAATGCTCAGTGTATCCCCCTTTCAAGAGAGGATGTCTTTAGAAGCCTCTGGCAGTTATTGAGAACTTCACTGTCCAATGCAACAGCCGCCAGTGGCTATGGAGCCAAGTTGAGATGTGTTAAAATATATAGTAAACACCAGATTTTGAAGACTTATTCTTTTTATGTACTATCTTATAATTGCATGTTAATACTTGTCATTTATTAAAAAGATGCTACTTTGATTATATTGGGTAAAATAAAATATTCAAATCAATTTCACTGTTTTTTTTTTCAAAAGGTGATTTTTTTTTTTTTTTTTAGTTCAGTCTCTTAGTCGTGTCTGACTCTTTGCAACCCCATGGACTGCAGCATTCCAGGCCTCCCTGTCCATCACCAACTCCTGGAGTTTACTCAAACTCATGTCCATCGAGTCGGTGATCCCATCCAACCATCTCGTCCTCTGTGGTCCCCTTCTCCTCCTGCATTCAGTCTTTCCCAGCATCAGGGTCTTTTCCAATGAGTCAATTCTTTGCATCAGGTGGTCAAAGTATTATAGTTTCAGTTTCAGCATCAGTCCTTTCAATGAACATTCAGGACTGATTTCCTTTCGGATGGACTGGTTGGATCTCCTTGCAGTGCAAGGGACTCTCAAGAGTCTTCTCCAACACCTCAGTTCAAAAGCATCAATTATTCAGTGCTCAGCTTCCTTTAGAGTCCAACTCTCACATCTAAACATGACTACTGGAAAAAACATAGCCTTGACTAGACGGACCTTTGTTGGCAAAGTAATGTCTCTGCTTTTTAACGTGCTATCTAGGTTGGTCATAACTTTCCTTCCAAGGAGTAAGCGTCTTTTAATTTCATGGCTGCAGTCACCATATGCACTGATTTTGGACCCCCCCAAAATAAAGTCAGCCACTGTTTCCCTTGTTTCTCCGTCTATTTGCCATGAAGTGGCAATGAAGATTTTTTTTTTTTTTTTTTAAGAAAATGTCAAATCACCTAATTGGCTCACCATACTTGCTACTGAATGGCACAGCCCCAAGGCCTTACAGCACATTTGTTCCCGTTCACATCACTTCCTTCCCATCCTGGATCTTCCCCTAAAAGCCAGCCCCTTAGAACATCTCTCATCAACCTCATCCCAATACCTTGCTCCAGTCCACATATCCAATGCTTTCTCATGTACCTGAACCTGTGACAGTGATCTGCTTAGGGAATGGTGACTTGTCCTTTAAGTTATAGGTCTTACAGCTCTTCCTTTAGAGCTCCCCTACCATCTTTGAACAAAATTAATTTGTCCTTCCTCTGTTCCATTCCCTTGTTTTGAAATATTTGGGGTTTGGGGGGAAATGTTTTTTTCCCCCTGCTGCCTCCTCTCTTCTGGTAATTCCTTGAGCACAAGGGACTGTGTATTTTTTAAAAACTTCTTATTTTATATCAGAGTATAGCCAATTAAGAATTTATAATAGTTTCAGGCGAACAGAGAAGGGACGCAGTCATACATGTATCCATTCTCCCCCAAGCTCCCCTCCCATCCAGGCTGCCACAGAACATTGAGCAGAGTTAAGGGACTGTGTCTTGTTCATCTCTGTGCAAGAGGAACGCTTTACTCCATGCCTGGCACAATGGGAGCACAGTAAAGGTTGAATGAGTAATGAACACTAGCTCTCTATAACACCAACGTCTCTATAAAGACATGAAACACAGAAAATTAACATAGCATTGTGTTCACTTCTAAAAGTGGAGGCTACAGGCTGCTAACATAAGAATCGGACAGATGCTTATAAAAATTAATATTTCCAGGCTTCACTCTTAACTAGCAGGTTCAGTTAGGAGAAGTTAAGTCATGCTGCAGTAACAAAATGTCGTTACCTTCATAGAAAAATTTTCTCATGAATTTGAAGTCCATTGTGGGCCCTTGGATGACTCTCCAGGAGTGGTTCAGGTTAAACCTCCTGTGGGATGTAACGTCTGTTGCCCCCAGTTGAATGTTCTCACCCAGATATGGGTCAGTTTTCAGTGCTACCATTTCATTGCCTGAAGTAATTCATATGGCTGTACCTTATACAAGGGCGTGAGGAGACCAAGCCTGTGTGCCTAGAATGTGTGTGCCAGGTCATCCACAGTTTTAACTCCTTACTGGTCTGTATTCACACTAACATTAGGGGGCCATTGGGTAGGACAGAACTTTTCAACTTTGGCTGCACATTAAAAGTAACCCGGGGAGTTTCAAAAACACCAGTGCCCTGGCCCTACCCTCAGGGATCCTAATTTGTAGAGGCTGGGGGAGAGGTCCAAGCATTAGTATTTGTTAAGTCTTTCCTGGGGAATTCTCCTATGGGGCCAGAGTAGAAAACCACAGATGCAGGAAAAAGAGCAAGGGCCTTTGGATCCTGACTCTAGCGCAGACTGAACCTTGGTTTGCATACCTGTCGGCAGCAGTGAGGATCAAACAAATGTGAAAGTATTTGTCAGCTGCAGTATTGAACAAATATCAGCTATATTTATTCACTGGCAGGTGTGGACATTTTATAAGCTGGAGCCGTGCACATTCTTACATGCACACGTGGTTTCTATCCCTCCTTGTCCCCTGACCCCTGCACCCCCAAAGCCAAGAGGGGAAGGAAAGCATCCTCCACACCTTTGCCTCTGCCACCTTTTCAGTCAGTAACCTGGGGGCGGCAAGGTCCCTTCTGCTTGTCTTCATGATAAAAGGAAGAGAAAGGAGGGGAAAAATGCTTCCCCGCTTCTATTTTCTTCTCCCTCTCTGTTCCAGAACCCTTAGCCTAGGCGGATTGTGCCTTTGCCTTTCCCAGGCCCCTCCCTTCACTGTCCCTTCAATCTGTACCTTATGCCTCTAATCTCCTACAACCCTATCTCCAACCTCTCCCTAAAGCTCTTTCCCTCTGACACCCCAGTCCCATGCCAGGGCATGCAGCAAGCACCCTGGCCCTGGGGAGGCCCCTTCCCTGCTTTCTGATGAGTTGAACAACATTAGACATCTATACTGTCAGAAAATTCAAATCCAAGGCTTTGTCCCATAGCTGTATCATTAGGACTGGTTGACTCAGCTGCACTCAGAGAGATGAGATGTGCTATTGGTTAGGCCAACGGGTCTAGCACTCTCACCCACTCTTTAGAATATATTTTGTTTCACGTTAAATCCTGAGTTTGCAAACAACCTCTTGAAATGCTACTGTTCTGTAACCTGGGATTGGCCTCCAAAGTCAGTTTTCTTTAGTTTCAAAAGTACCACACTGGCTTTCTTCCACTGACAGAGTTGAGAGTTTAGGCTGGAATAAGCTGTTTTTAATTATTTTTCCTCTCATGTCTAACAATTTCCAAAGCAGAACAATGCCAAGAGTACCTTTGGTTCTTGTTCAGTCGCCAAGTTGTGTCTGACTCTTTGCAACCTCATGGACTGTAGCACGCCAGCCTTCCTTGTCCCTTACCATCTCCTGGAGTTTGCCCATGTTCATGTCCATTGAATCGGTGATGCCATCCAGCCATCTCATCCTCTCTCGCCCTCTTCTCCTTCTGCTCTCAGTCTTTCCCAGCATCAGGCTCTTTTCCAGTGAGTCCACTCTTTGTATCTGGTGGCCAAAGTACTGGAGCTTCAGCTTCAGCATCAGTCCTTCCAGTGAATATTCAAGATTGATTTCCTTTATAATTTTGATCTCCTTGCAGTCTAAGGGACTCTCAAGAGTCTTCTCCAGCACCACAGTTTGAAAGCATCCATTCTTCAGGAATCCATTCTGCAGGAAATAAATGCCGTACCACCTATGAAAATATAGATCTGTGCTTTTATATGAACTGTTGGCTTTATAGAAGGATTGAAAACATCCATCAGCCTAGACAGCTGTGAGCAGATCCTTTGAAATGATTCTTACTGGTCCAGCAAATACAGCTGAGGAACTTGGCAATGGAGATTTTATGCCAGGCATCAGATTGTAGGCCACCCCAACCTTCCCAAAAGTTGGAGCCCACTTCCATCCTGCTCATCGGCTGGAATGTTCTCTTCACCTTAGTTCTTTCTGAGGTCAGCCGGGCTGGAGTGAGACACGCCCAAAGGGAAAGAGCTCCAGGGCTCATCTCCTTGATGGCAGGGACTGTGTGTGCAGCTTCTCCTTATTTCCAGCGTCTCCCATGTGGTAGGTGCATTGGTATTTTCCCTTGATTTGTGCATGGTGTTAGGTCTCCTATAGACATCAGATATTCGCTGAATTAAACAGAAATGCTCGCAATCTGAAAATGAGCCTCCTTCAGTCAGATCTCCGTGGTAGGCTTTCTTGCAAACGAAGATGGTTGAGTAACTATTTGAGCTCCGGTTTGAACTGCAACCCAAAGCAGCATCTCCCATGTCACCATCAGCTGCAAGAACAGCAGTGACAATGGCAGCAGCAAGAGACCCAGATCACCCCTGCCCTGAGAGGCCCTGCTGCCAAATCCAGGGGAGCAGTCCCCCACCTCCCTCTCCAGCTGCAGCTCGTACCTCTTTCCTCCTTAATCCCTGTGCTTCAAGTCTCTGGCCTCCTTTCATTTTCTTAGATGTGTCAGACCCTTCTTCATCGCTAGGCTTTTGCACTTGCTCTTCCTTTTGCCTGCAGTGCTCTTTCCACAGTTTTCCCATAGCTATTGTCTCTGTCCTTTGGGTCTCAAATCTTCTTCCCCTTCTCCACGCGCTCTTCCCTGGATGGTGACCTCCAATGGCAGCTCTCCATCACACCTCTGTTCCTTTTCTTCATAACACTCACTGCTGCCTGTAATGATTTCATGTTTTTATTTACTTATCCTTTGTCTGCCTCCCCCAGTCTCCCTAAGTTCCCTGAGGGCAGGGATCTTGTCTGACTAGATCAGTAATGGTTCCCCGTGCCCAGCACAATGCTTGGCGCATTCGTTTTTGTTTAGTTGCCAAGCTGTGTCTGACTCTTTTGTGACCCCATGGACTGTAGCCCGCCAGGCTCCTGTGTCCATGGGATTTTTCAGTTAAGAATACTGGAGTAGGTTGCCATACCTTTCTCCAGGGAATCTTCCCAACCCAGGGTTGGAACCCGCATCTCTTGCATTTCCTGCATTGGCAGGTCGATTCTTTATGACTGATCCACCAGAGAAGCCTGCTTGGCACATAAAAGGCACTTGATATTTATATGAGTGAGCGAATGAAGAAATGAATGAATCTGCCCTTTACGTCACCACTGAATCTTTACAACACTCATTATTGATGCATGAGGAACCTGAGGCCCAGAGTCCCCAGAGTGTTTTTAGGGCATGCCCAAGATCAGAATTAGTAACAAAGAGCTGAGATTTGATCTCAGTTTGCCTGCCTGCTGACGTTATGGTTCAATCTTTTGCCTTATTCTGTACCTTCATGGGTTTATGAATAGGAAGTATTTTGTTTATTCCTGTAGCTCAAAACTTCTTGTCCATGGTCTTTGAAATAGATCATTTCCCATCATTTTGTGCAAAAGAACCTGATGGCAACAAGGAAATGTTTCAGCAGAAACATATTTTGGAGGGAGTTATAGACATTTACCTGAGCCTGAGGATTATGGGTGAGTCTTTTTTGAGATGTAATGCACATCTTAAAGTCTAGTTTTTAGAAATAAGAAAATAATCACAGGTTTTCCCAGTGGCTCAGTGGTCAAGAATCTGCTTGCAATGCAGGAGACACAGGAGATTCGGGTTCAATTCCTGGATTAAGAGGATCCACCTTAGGAGGTCATGGGAACCCACTCCAGTATTCTTGTCTGGAGAATCCCGTGGATAGAGGAGCCTGGAGGGCTACAGTCCATAGGGTAGCAAATAATCGGATGTGACCAAAGTGACTGAGCATAGCACACAGCTCTGCAAGGGAAATAATCAGTGGTTTCCTAGTATCCAATCAAAAGTGTACTGAGGAAGGTCACTTTCAAAATAGCTACAAAACATAAACTATAGACTGTGTAGGAATAAACTCTAAAAGATGTGCTCAGAATCTGAAGAATACCGCAGCGCTTTCATTTTGAGGTAATTGATTTGACTAAAGAGAACCATGTCTCCATAGCAGAGCACAATGATATGAACTGTCAGCTCTGCTCGTTATTACTTTATAAACCCAAGCATTCCTAGTTAGTCTGTTTTGTTTTGCTTTTTTTTTTTTTGGCTGTTCTGGGTCTTCATTGCTGCTCACAGGTTGCGGCAAGCAGGAGCTGCTCTGGTCATGGTGCAGGGGCTTCTCATGCAGTGGCTTCTCTTGTTGCAGAGCAAGGGCTCTGGAGGGCGTGGGCTCAGTAGTTGTGGCACATGGGCTTAGCTGCCTAAAGGCATGTGGCTGTTTCCTAGGGCAGGGTTCGAACCTGTGTCCCCTGAATTGGCAGGTTCCTATCCTCTGGGCCACCAGGGGAAGGCCCTAGTTAGTCTTTACACAGGATCAGAATGGGGAACAGGGAATTTGAGTAAACGATTCTAAAGTTTAGCTTTAAGAATAAAGCATGAGAAAATGTTGATTAAAAAGGTAGAGGGATTTGTACCATCAAATGTTAACAATTAATATAAAGCTGCACTAATTAAAATGTTATGATCCTGGCACAAGAATAAATACATTCATGAGCCAGCCTGGAAAGCTCCAGAAGAGAGCCAATTACATGTAACAGGTTGATGTGATGCAAAGTGGCATTTCATAGCCCTAAGGAAAGAGAGGATGATGTCACAAATGATTCTGGGGTCTTAGGATAAACACTGAAAAAGAAACAAAGTTGGATATGAAAACTTAATGATATTCTAAAGTAACTTCTAGCTGATTGGGATATTTTTAAATGGAAACAAAGTTTATCTAAAAAATATTAATATAGGTGAATATATAATTTATATAAAAGGAAAACTAATCAGAGCATTGAGGACTGAAACCATATAGTAAAATAGATATATAAAAATTGTAATTTTCTGAATCTCATAGGAAGAACATTATAAAGAAAAGTCATGGATATTTACCAATATTTGAATCCTAAGAAGGACTCATGTCTTTAATACATAAAATACTCTTATAAACCAATAACAGAAATTTTAATATACCAATAAGAACACAAGCAAATTATTTGAATAGAGAAGTCACAAAATAATAATTACCTATGGCCAATAAACATAGAAAAGATATCCAGTCTTGGTAGTAATCAAAGAAATGCAGATTAACTCAAGATAACATTTTCATTGATCAAATTAGCTAAGGTAAAAATAAGTAATGTGTACAAAGTAGATAAGGTTGGAGACTTGTACTGTTGGCTGTGTAAGTTCTCTCACTTGCACAAGAATAGTTTGGCAATACTCATCATAAAACTTTAAAATGGCCTGCTTACTCATTGATCCAGAAATACCACTTCTAAAAGTTTATCCTAAGGAAATAACGTGAGTTGATTTGTGTGACCTAGCTATGATGATGTTCACTGCAGCAAGATATTTATCAGGAGAACTCCAAATGTCGAGGTGGTAAGAGGTGCTGGAGAAGGTTTCAGATTGTTTGAGACAGATGAGCAGAGCCTGTGTCTGTATTGCTGGACCATACGGAACAGTTAGTGCTTAGATCACCATCTGAGGGGCCAATGAAGCATACAAGTAATGGCAGTGATACATTTGATGGCCTATGTTTAGAGTTTTATTTTTCTGTTTTGATGGAAGTTTTACAGGCTTGTATCTTTCAGGTTACTATGAATTAGGGTCCAAATTTCTCACTTACAGTTTTGAACTGTTGAACACTTGCTTACATTAGTACCGTACATGTGGACATAGTCATTTGATTGAATGTCTAACTGTGTTGGCTCTCAGATTGTGATTGTAAAAACAAAAAGTATAGGTTTCCTTTTCCTCCTGCTCTACCCATTTTTACATTTTAAAAGGGTCATCAAACTTGCAAATATTTTTCTGCAGACAATAGATTATTGGAAAGATAGAATTCTTTTGTCAGGTGTGGTAGGCTGAATAATGGTCCCCCAAGGATGTCCACATCCTGAACCCCAGAACTTGTGCATATTCGACCTTGCATGGAAAAAGGGACTTTGCAGATTAACTAAATTAAGGGCCTTGAAATGGGGAGATTATCTTGGATTACCTGGGTAAACCCAGTGTCATCGAAAGAACCCCTGTAAGAGGAAGGTATGAGCCCCAAGTTAGAGCAGGAGAGGAGATGAAGGAAGCGGACATTGAAATGATGCTGTCTCCAGTCAAAGTCTGGTTCTGACTGACTCTAGACGCTGGGAAAGGTAAGGAAACGGATCCCCTTAGAGTCTTCAGAAGGAACCAGTCGTATTGACACCCTGATCATAGCTCCGTTAAGACTCATTGCAGACTTCTGACCTGCAGAAGAATAAAATGATAAATTTGTGTTGTTTTAAGAGCCACATGGTTTGTGGTAATTTGGCATAGCAGCAGTAGAAAACAAATACATTTAGAAAAGGAGGAAACTTTTACTTGAGCCGTAGTTATACATTAGCTGGTCCCAGGTGAGTTCAGAGATGGAGATTCTGGTCATAAACTTGGGAAGTCACTTCTCTAGGTCTCTGGTTCTTCATCCTTAAGGTTTACTTCTTGCTCTAAAGTTCTGGTCCTCCTTCAGCATTTGTTTACCGTCATTAGGTAACAAATGTGTTGACACTGATAAGTTGGGTGAGGCTAGTGAGTGGATTTCAGTTGATTTGTTTTGGAAGCTGGCTACACTATTAGCATTGTCCTTTTTGGGGTGTGTGCCTGGGTGTGTGGTGCATCCTCATATGCAGATCTTGGAATATCACAGTGAGTGCTGAGGAGTCAAGTGGGTCAGAGGCCATTGCAAAATGCCAAAGATTGGGCATGCAGACCTGATGGACTCTCCCATGATGATCTGAGATCTTTCTAGAAGGATTTCCTATATCTCTCCTACTCAGACCCCCTATTCCAAATTGCTGCAAAGATTTGCACATACAGAATGAGAATTTTGAGATTATAATGTCACATCAAGGCCCTGCTGAAGAGCAGCCCAAGTGTCCATAGTTACTTGTCCAGCAGACCCATGGGACCTGCCCAGGAGGGAGAGTGGGTCTGCGTTCTGGCTCCCAGAAGGTGCACAGTAAATGTTGCTGAAGAAAACAGTTCAAAACTTTAGCAGTGAGAGTTGTCACTTGATACCACAGAGTGTATGCATGTTTAATAATGTGGTACGTGGGCCTTTGGGGCTTCCCTGGTGGCTCAGATGGTAAAGAATCTGCCTGCAATGCAGGAGACCTGGGTTCTATCCCTGGGTCAGGAAGATCCCCTGGAGAAGGGAAAGGCTACCTGCTTCACTATTCTTGCTTGGAGAATTCCAAGGACAGAGGAGCTTGACAGGCCACAGTCCATGGGGTCACAAAGAGTTGGACACAACTGAGCAACTATCACCACCACCACCACCACATGGGTATTTTGGGGTTTTATCACATGCATTATTTCCTTTGCATATAAGCACAAGAACCACAATCAATAGCCATTAACATTTGAGTTTGACTATGTTAAAGATAAATATAAAAGTGTGTTTTCAAATTGAAGTTTGTGCCTATAAGAAATCAGTGCTACATTTTACATTTAAATTTTACATTTAAAATGGGAATGAATTAATCTTATCGCCATTGGGCACATTCACACCAAAAGTAAAGTTGTGTTTATCAGGGAATGACATGAAAGACACCCTTGTTTTTCAGAGCACATTGGAAGCACAATTGGTGATTGAGAGGCATGCCAGGGGGTTGTCGTTATAACTTGTTATCCCAACGTGTGGAAACATTGTGAAATGGAGCTGACGTTTTGAAGTTAAACATGGGGATATGGAAAACCCCTGCTTTACACAGAGTCAGTTGGATAATCAAAAGGGATATCAACCAACACCAGGGTGAACAAAACAGCCTCACATAGTGAGAAAGGAAGAAAAAATTCAGGGCTTGATTAACCAGTCATGGCTCTGGTGCCAACCAGCAGAGCAACCTTGGGCGAGTCACTTACCTCTTGAGTCTGTTTCCTTGTCTATTAAATGGGGAAAAATACCTGCTTGTCTGGTGGGGGGTGAGAAATAGGGATGATGGCTTACACATGCATCCACTTACCTTATTTATGCCTGACCTCAGCAGATGTATAGTTCAGCTAAGAAGATGCCAGAGCCATGCTCAACTGACCACAGTCCAAGATGGAACTCATTAATTCCTGCTCTAGAGTCCTCTCCCCTTAGCCCTACCTTGGCCAGGTGTGGAGAAGGAAGTGCCACATTTGAGTACCTGTCAAGGCCCACGGTGGCTGTGGAAGGCTCCATCAGTATGAGAGAACCTCTGGCATTCTTCTTGCCTTCCTTCTATCCCTTACTGAGTTGAGGCCCAGGTTTTTTCTGTAGGCTTGCCTCCTTTCCTCTCAGCCCTCTAGATACCTTTGTTTTTGTTTCCTTTATATCAGCACAAATTGGGAGTGTGGGTGGTAACCTCACTCGAGCATAAGATCCTTGAAAGTAGGCCAGGTTTTTCTCTTCTGTAGTAAGTTTTCTGCATGGATAAATAGCTCAGTTAATATTTGGTTTTTAAAAAAAAAAAAAATGTAGAATTGGAGGTGTCACCTCCAGGACACTGGAGATTTACCTTTGTGCAACTCATTTCCTGGGCCGTGTAAGCTCTTAGCCCAGGTGATGTGGACTGGCACCCCAGGAGTTCCTAAGGGTAGGATACAGACAGAGTCGTGGTATCTTCCACATGGCAAGGAAGCTGAATATGAGCCTTTTCTCAGGGGACATTGTTGTTCAGTTGCTCAGTCATGTCCAGCTCTTTGTGATCCCATGGACTGCAGCACAACAGGCTTCCCTGTCCTCCACTATCTCATGGAGTTTGCTCAGATTCATGTTCATTGAGTCAGTGATGCCATCCAACCATCTCATCTTCTGTCACCCCCTTCTCCTCTGCCCTCAGTCTTTCCCAGCATCAGGGTCTTTTCCAGTGAGTCAGTTCTTCGCATCAGGTGGCCAAAGCATTAGAGCTTCAGTTTCAGCCTCAGTTCTTCCAATGAATATTCAGGACTGATTTCCTTTAGGATTGACTGGTTTGACCTTGCAGTCCAAGGGACTCTCAAGAGTCTTCTCCAGTGCCACAGTTAAAAAGCATCAATTCTTCGGCACTCAGCCTTCTTTATGGTCCAACTCGGGAGACAAGAGGGGAGCAAAGAAAGCCTTTCACTTGTCAGAGTAGAGCCCTTCTGGGAAAGAACAGTCCTGTGCATAAAACGCTGTTAGGCCACTGTCTCCAGGAAGGAGGTCTGGCTGGCCAGGGCCTGGTGAAAGGGAGACATCTCACAGTATACACATGTTCCTTATGAATTCTCAAGACGATGAAGGAAATGAATGTCTTTAAAAACCAGCTGTCTTATAGGTCATTCCACAGGCCAGGGAGACTCACGGAAGTGCAAGTGGGCCCTCTTAAGTAGAGCAGTGTTCCTCTGCATGGTGGCGTGACTTTTGGACTATGCCACGCTGGAAAGTTTGATTTGGTCTGGAAGGTTGTTGGCTCCCCCACACACCGTAAGCCACTGCTTCTGACCAACTTGCCGACACCTCATTGTCCCCTGCCTCAAAACGGGTGTGTCCTGGGGTCCCCATTCCAGCACCAGAGCTGACACTGCACACCTGGGGCTGAACAGCCTGGGAGAAGCCCCATCCAGCAGCTCCGGCCCTTGTCCTCAGCCCAGCTCTCAGAGAACATGCTGGGTTTCTGATGGGGAGTGGGAGCTAACAGTACCTTCTTTAGGAGTTAACTTCAAGCTGGGTGGGTAGGTGGTGAACTCTGTGTTGCCCCTGGGCTTGACATACTGAATACTGACCGTTTTTTCCACTGTCGGTTCCCACTGAATATGGTCATGTCATATGGCAAACCTGATATGATTGGAGAAACCCAAGCCAGGAGTCTCTTTTTATTTTCCTGAGTCACTTTTATGAATGGCTTGGATTGAAAGGAAAGGCTCTGACTGGTACACAGATATGTCTGCACCATGTTGTGTTGGCTCCCGGGCCAGATAAACGTGTGAAGTGCAGGAAGCCCTGTAAGCCGAGACTTGGCTTTGAGGCTGATGTGCTGCCTAGGTGGCTGGAATGCAAGGGCAGATGTCTTTTCATAGCTCACCTATGAGTTTAAAGCAAAATAAGGCAGGAAGTCAGAGAGAGACCAATTCATCCCCCCTTGATTATTTACCCAACATGATGCTGAAAGACATTTGTGTTTTTTGGAAGTTCTGTTCCCTGGCAATGAAATAAAACCTCCTTTCTAGGCTAGAAAGATTGATGTCCAACTACATTAAAGGAGTATGTGAGTAAAAGGAAACTCTGTATTCTGCAAGTGAACACAAGAACTTCCACTGTGCTTATGGGACCGTAGGGCAGAGTGCGTTATCAGACCCAAAATTTGTGACACAGAAATAAAATTGTTTTAATAAGACTGGAGCACAAAAATAGTCCCACTTGCCATGATTTGGAAATTGTTATATGAAGAAGATTTGATTTTATTAGAAGATGAGAGAGGCAAAAAGTAGGATTTAACTTTGTTTTTTTCTCTGCTTAAGGACATCACTGATTGGCACCACATAGCAAGGCACATCACATCAGTGGCTATATGTCCAATTTCTTTTCAGTGAATTTTGTTTACTTGTTTGCAAAGATTTCTATGGTTCTGTTTATAGTCCAGGAATTCCAAAAGGAATTTCTTAATTTTTTTCTTTTAATTTATTTATATATATGAGACCAGTGGTTCTCAACCGTCACTGCATATTAGAACCACTTGGAGAGTCTTAAAAAAATCCCATGGTCTCAGCAGCACCCAAGAACAATTAAATGGTCATCTCTGGGGGTAGACCCAGGCATAGGTACTTTTGCAAGGTGATTCCAGCGTGTGGCCAAGATTGAGAAGTGCTGGTCTAGAGCAGCACTTAGCAAACTGCAGTGTGTATACAACCCTCCATCTGTGGGGGATGTGGTGGGGTGGGGAGTCTGGTTAAAATGCAGGTTCTGTTTCAGTGGCTCCAGGTGGGACCGACACTCTGCATTCTGACTAGCTCCTGGGCAGTGCCAATGCTGCTGGTCTGCGGACCACACTGAGCAGTGAGGTCCCAGACTATGAAGAGAACCTACAGCTAGATGCCGGATGGCAGACACAGTCATGATGACATGCTGCCCAGGTTCTCGCTGGTCCCCTGACTGCTGTCCCCTGCCATGTGAACAAACAACAAAGCTACCAGAATTCATCTTCCTTTTCCTCTGAGGATTTTTAATTATTATTTGCAATCCCCAAAGGAAAAGCCCTTCTTTCTCAGACCTTGCTTGACGATGTGTCCGTGAGAGCATGAGTCACCCCAAGGCGGAGATTGGGGTCCATCTCCCCTGAGTGGGTGGCTGAGGGCCTCTGTCGACAGGGTGGCGACCTGTGTCCTGCACTCTGGCGGCTCGCCCGGCTGTGGGAACATTCCCTCTGCAGCCCCGGGAACCCTGGTCTTGTGCTTCGTCTGTGGGGAGGAGAGATCTTGGTAAACACTGCGTGGGAAGAGGAATGAAATGGGCTGAGAATGAGGCTAAGGAATGGGTGTGTGAAATGCCAGGTTGAGTGAGGCCGGGGTGCCTCTGAGCAGCATTCCAACGCCCACCTGCCCAGCAGCTGGTGGGAGCAGCTCACCTGCCCAGGGAGGCCGGCGTGTGAAGCAGCATGGCGCGGGGCCCAGCCGCGCTCTGGGGGGCGGCCTGTCTGCGCCTCACTCTGGGACCCGGTGTGGGCTAGAGGGGCAGCTCCTGCCCTGGCCTCCTGTGCTGGGGCCCCACCAACGGTCTCCAGGCCCCATCCTGTCTCCTACGAAAGGCCATCTTGTTCTGTGTTCCCTATGCCCTCTGAGTGCCTAGAAAGGTCTGATTTCAGGCCAAGACCCCTAAATTAATTTACCTGGATGTTTTGGCCATCTTTGGACCAAGGAAATCTTAGGACTGGACTGGACTTTCTGGGCTAGGCCCTCTCTGTAGAGTGGGTGAGTTCTGTAGAACAGCTGCTCAGGACTGAGCTAAAAGTGACAGACGCATGAAAACTCAGTCCACTGTGGTTCCCACTCTCTGGTCACATCAGATCAGGTCAACTCTGCCTCCCCCGCCGGCTTCCCAGACCTCTTGCCTCCACACGTTTGCACATCGGCTCCACACTGGGGGACTGATTGCACATATTTGCTGTGCCCTTATGGAGATCCCGTGTTCAAGCTCACTTTTCTCTAACAAGCTTCCTCAGAATAAGCTAGCTGTGTTTAGATAATCATCCTTTATTTCTTACTCCTTTAGCACCTAAGCTTACTATGAATAATAGACATTTCTATGAGAGTCCATCCTCCTCAAAGGGCTCCTTCATCCACCATCTCACTTTTGATAGAATCAGAATTTTAATATGAAAGGAACCTTGGAAAGCAATTTTACAGAGTAGTAAACTGAGACCCCTGGGCCTCCCAAGTGGTAAAGAACTTGCCTGCCAATGCAGGAGATGCAAGAGGTGCGGTTGCATCTCTTGGTCAGAAAGATCTTGGTCGGAAAGATCCCCTGGAGGAGGGCACGGCAGCCCACTCCAGTATTCTTGCCTGGAGAATCCCATGGACAGAGGAGCCTGACGGGCTACAGTCCATAGGGCTGCACAGAGTTGGACACAACTGAAGTGACTTAGCACGCACACACAAACTGAGACCCGGGGAAGGGAGGGACTTGGCCAAAGCCGAGTGAGCGTCCTAGTCACCACTGGGACCCAGGCTGCTGACTCGGGGTTTTGTGTTGCATCCTTCCAGCCTCTGTGCACAGTGCTGCTGCGGGCCGGTGAGGCTGGAGGCCTCTGCACATCGTATCAGGGATGGTTCACACCGAGCCAAGGGCATTACGCAACAGCGATGCTTGTTGAGTGCAGAGTTCCTTGGCATTTGATTGCAGGATGCACGAAGGAGATTTGAATTAATGGAAAATCACAGCATGTTTGTGACTAGGCAATTTTCATATTTAAATGGGTCAGTTATCTCTGATTTCTAATGTCAGTCTCTGAAAGGTTTGGATATTTTAGGAAGGGAACTTGTCAATGATTCTAAAGTTCAACTGGAATAAATAAACAGATGAAAATATCTGTTTTTTAAAAATGAGTGATGGGGGCAAGAGAGAGTGGTAAATTTGTACTGTCACATATTAAGCCATATTACACTGTTACAATAAGTAAAGTGATTTGGTACTGATAGAAATGGAATCTCAGTGGAACTAAATAGAAAGACCAAAAAATAAATATAGTTATGATAGAGATAACATTTCAGATCAATAGGGATATTATGAACTATTCAATAAATGGCATTTGGAAAATTGTTTAGAAAATAATAAAGTACATACTATAAAATAAGTGATAGGTTGTTTAGAATTAAATGTAGACAATGAAACAGTAGAAAGAAATTTAGGTAAATATTTTTATAATCTTAAGAAAGGGAAGGCATCTAATCATAATGCTGAGGTTATTTCTGCATTAACAAGATGAAGACACAAAACACAGATTATTGGCAATATGTGTATATAACAGGATACTGAGTTATTATTCCTATTATTTTAAGGAACTTTTACAAGTAAACAGGAAAGAACATATCAGCACAAAAATGGATGAAAGATAAAAGCAACTTATTCACCAAAGTTGAAATACAAATGCTACTAATCATATGAGAAAAACATTCTGCATCCTAAGAAATCAAGAAAATGCAAATTTTTATAAGAGATTCCAATACGCCTCCATGAAATTGACAAGGAGGGAAAGGGAAAATCATATTCAGTGTTGGGAAGGAATAGAAATATTCATCTCCTTCTTAAGGAGCCTAAGTTGTTACAAATGTCCTGGAATGCAGCTTGACAGTATGTCTCAAGTCTTAGAAATGAGAACTCCTTTGTCATGCTAGTTTTGCTCCCAGGAAAATAATCATAAGTGTGCACAAACAAAGATCTGTATAGAAGGATATTCAGTTCTGTATTACTTACAAGAGGGAGTTACTAGGAAGCTATCAGAATGTCCAACAAGAGGAGACTGGTTAAAGAAAATGTGTCAGTCAAAGAATTCAGCCATTAAAGATTACCCTGTACAATAATATTACTGGGTTGGACTGCTATGTTCAAAATGGATAACCAACAAGAACCAATTGAATAGCACAAGGAAGTCTACTCAATATTATGTGCCAGCATGGATGGGAGGAGGGTTTCAGGGATAGTGGATAATGGATATATGTATGGCTGAGTCCCTTCGTGGTTCACCTGAAACTACCACAACATTGGTAATTGGCTATACCCCAGTACAAAATAAAAAGTTTAAAGTTTGAAATAAAATATTACTGGGTTGGAGAAATGTTCATGAGCGCATTGTTTTATTCCTGTTGGGGACAGAATGGGGGCACAGAATGAAGACAAAAGATATCCTCCAAAGTCCTGATATGGGTTATCCCTGAGTGATGGGCTAGTGGTGGTTATTTATGAGTGATAGGCTTACAGGTGACTTAGTTTTTTTCCTTTCTTTGTACTTTTTATATTCTCTCAAGTTTTCTGCCTTGAACATATGTTGCTTTTGAAAATTTCAAAAGTTATCACAACAGGGAAAAAAGAAGGGCAGGAGGTACACTTGTAAGAATCTGGGTGGGCTTTGCTCAGCTATCTTCTTGAGAGACCATGTAAGTGACTTATAGTGCACTGGGAGGAGTATTCCCTAGAGCTGCCCAAACCAGGATCAGGGGAGGTAAAATATCCTGCCCTTGTTCCCCAGGCCCTCCTTCCCATAAAGGTCACTGTGGAATAGATCAGAATGTACATGGTTTCACCATCTAGGTCTACAGAAGACATTTCTGCTGTGTTGCCCAGAGGCAAACATAGACCTTCCCCATTCACAAAAAGTGTCTTGCAAGTAGCTGCATGAAGGACACCTGCACTCCAGTGGGTAGTAGAAAGCAATGACTTCTTGACTTGGAAGGTGAGAAAAAATATATTCAGGACAGGTTGGTTAATGGAGACATATTATGTGAGCGTTTGTCTTTTGAATACCAACTATCACCTCGACACCTGGAAGAGTAGAAGACCCTGAGAGTCCTCAATTCCAGGAAAGGTAGTGCAGATGTGAAATGTTACTTCCTGTTGCAGAGTGCAGTATTGACCCTCGTGTAGCTAATTGATAGGTATCTGGTCTTTCTTGACCATCCATCTGAGACACAATAGAGAAGGGCCAACACAACCACCAAAATGAGATCGTTGCCTGTATAGACTTTATATATCTATATGAGCATAGCCTATATAGATTTGTCAAGAGATGGACTGTAGCGTGTATAAACAGGGAAATAAACAAGCATTTGGCAAAAGAGGCCCCCAGCTAATCAGTATGTCCTTAAACAGAAATTTTGGGGTAAGAAAGATGAAGATTCAAATAAAAATATAAAGCCAGATGCTTTGGAGAGGGTGGCAGGTATAGTTTGAAAATTAAGCTGCACTGAGCCCCTTTGAGTTGATTCTCAGTTCTCAGTTATAATATTGTATTTATTTTTAAATTTCTCAACACATTAAAGGAGACCATGAAGTTATATTTATCAATTTAGAAAGGGAAAGCTTAACAAAGGATAGGAATAATGCAGAACACAGCACTATGTAAATAATACCTAAAATCTTGGGTAACTATAGTCTTAGAGTTTGCTTTGGGGGCAATGAATAAATTGAACTTCACATTTTAATCTAGTTTATGTCATTTGGGCTCATTAGGGAAATGTTTCTGAAACACAAATAGATGGATGAGTCCAGTGAATTGAATGGGTGATTCCAAGATGCTGTGAGCATTAGAGACTGGGTGGAAAGAATGTCATTGGAATAAGTCATTGGAGAATATGCCTTGTCCTGGATTATATCAACTAAGGTTTTTTTGGTTGCAGCAATTAGTTCTGGCTGAACTAATGCAACCATGAACAAATGCAACCTTGTTGGAAGCCCACAAAACAGCAAGAAAGCTAGAGAATCATACTTGGAAATAGATGCCTCAGGAAGCCAGGCATTGCAGGACAGAACTATATTCAACACACTGCAGTTGTGTTACATGAACTCTACCTGCATTATCTCTGTGTCTTCTCAAGACGCAAATTCCATAAGGGAGGGTAGGTGCCTGGCTGTTTCCATAAACCTGTATAAACCCATCATGGAAAAGAAAATCTGGGTGCTGCTTGGAAGTGGAGAAATATTTGTCAGTCAGCCCTAAATTGTTGACCATAAACTTAACAGAGGCATGGATGTTTGATTCAAGTTGTTTTTTTTTTTTTTTTTTAAAGAATATCAAGAGTAATATCATCATGGATCAATTTTACAGATACATGGTTTATCCAAGTAATTAATACTGCTTGGATCCTGATTACAAAGTAGTCATAGGGATAGAATGTGGTTTGACAGCAAATGTCAGATTGGTACATTTTCTGGAAATCTCAGTATGCCACAAATAGAACACCCGAAAAATTCTTTGCATACCTGTTGGATTACTCAGAAGCTGGAGAAGACAGAAACACCTGCTTCTTTGAATGCAACCTTGACCAGAAAGCATTACAGGCTAACGTGTCTCTGTGTCAATTCAAAGTTTCCAACAGGAAAGAAGGAAACACTAGGCATAGTTCAGCTTCAGAAAAGCAGAGTCTCCAAAAATTCAGAGAAAAACCAAATGTGATCCAATGACTAGGATTCTAAAAAGGAATGTGGCCTGGGGAGATTGGAAGGCTTATAATAATTCTGAGTTCATAGTCAAAGAGTACATGAGAAAGACAAGGAATAAACATTTAAAGAAGACCTGAGTGTATCTGCTGAGGGAGATAATAATAAGTTGTAATAAGTTGTGTAATAAGTTGTGCAGAGAAGATAAAAAGAAAGACATGTCCCAAGAGATATGACAAAGAACAGCACCAAATGGCACTTTGTTGAATGAACAAGCACGTTGATGCCTCCTGGGTGGCAGGTGTTACCCTGGGTGCTGGCAGGTGATTACAAGAATGTCAGGAAAACTGAAAGGCATGAGAAATAGAGGCCTGCCCACATGGCTATTGGCCACGTGAGAAAAGGGGTTTTAAAGCTCTATTTGGGAGCAGACAGGTAAAAAAGGAAGGAATACATCCATTCCTTGGGGCAGATGGAATGAGGTTAGTGCAGAACCAAGGAAAAAACTACTACTGACTATAATTTTGTTTTCCTCTTTTCTGTCAAGGAGAGAGCTCTTCAAACTAGAGAAGATAAAACAAACATCGCAAATAAGAAATAGATAGTCTAGAGAGGATCCTAGTAAAAGACCACCTAGTGCCGTAAATGAATTTATGTTCAGGGTTACAAATGAATTACATCTCAGTATACAAAGGGAACTTGTAGAAAAATCATTCCATCCCTGTTGGGAATTTTTAAGTAGTAGATTTTTAAGAAGTAGTTACTGTTGTTGTTCAGTCACTAAGTCATGTCCAACTCTTTGTGACCCCATGGACTGCAGCACGCCAGGCTTCCCTGTTCTCTGCTGTCTCCCGGATTTTGCTCAGACTCATGTCTACTGATTCAGCGATGCCATCCAACCATCTCATTTTCTGTTGCCCCCTTCTCCTCTTACTCTCAATCTTTTCCAGCATCAGAATCTTTTCTAATGAGTCTGCTTTTTGCATCAGGGGGCCAAAATATTGGAGCTTTAGCATCAGTCCTTCCTGTGAATATTCAGGGTTGATTTCCTTCAGGATTGACTGGTTTGATCTCCTCGCTGTCCAAGGGACTCTCAAGAGTCTTCTTCAGCACCACAATTCAAAAGCATCAATTTTTTGGTGCTCAGCCTTCTTTATGGTCCAACTCTCACATCCATACATGGCTATAGTCAAACCATAGCTTTGACTATACAGACATTTGTTGGCAAAGCGATGTATCTGCTTTTTAATACGCTGTCTAGGTTTATCATAGCTTTTCTTCCAAGGAGCAAGCGTCTTTTCATTTCATGGCTGCAGTTACCATTTACAGTGATTTTGGAGCCCAAGAAAATAAAATCTGCCACTGTTTCCATTTTTCCCCCATCTATTTGTCATAAAGTGGTGGGACTGGATGCCATGATCTTAGTTTTTTAATGTTAAGTTTTAAGCCAGCTTTTTCACTTTTCTCTTTCACTTTCATCAAAAGGCTCTTTAGTTCCTCTTTGCTTTCTGCCTTTAGGGTGGTATCATCTGCAAATCTGAGGTTATTGATATTTTTTCTGGAAATCTTGATTCCAGCTTATAATTCCTCCAGTCCAGCATTTTGCATGATGTACTCTGCCTAAGTTAAACAAGCAAATGACAATATACAGCCTTGACGTACTCCTTTGCCAATTTTAACCCAGTCCGTCGTTCCATGTCCAGTTCTAATTGTTGCTTCTTGACCTGCATACATGTTTCACAGGAGGCAGGGTAAGGTGGTCTGGGTATTCTCACCTCTTGAAAAGTTTTGCAGTTTGTTGTGATCCACACAGTCAGAGGCTTTAGTGTAGTCAGTGAGAAAGTTTTTCAGGAATTCCCTTGGTTTCTGTATGATCCAAAGGCTGTTGGAAATTTAATCTCTGGTTCCTCTATCTTTTCTAAATCCAGTTTGTACTTTGGAAGTTCTCATTTCACGTACTGTTGAAGCCTAACTTGAAGGATTTTGAGCATTGCCTTGGTAGCATGTGAAATGAATGCAATAATACAGTAGTTTGAACATTCTTTGGCATTGCCTTTCTTTGGGATTGGAATGAAAACTGACCTTTTTCAGGCCTGTGGCCTCTGAGTTTAAATGGTTAGAGTCATAGACCTATGTCCCAGGGCTTTTGTAAGAATTAACTTAGATGATTCATGGAAACCTAAAGCATTTGGTAAAGTGGTTTTTGTAATAGTTGTTTTTGTTGTTATCATGCAGGACTGTTTTAAGAAGGGCACTAAAAAAAGTCAGGATCTGTCCTGAGGTAAAAAGTTTACAGACTTTCCCACTTAAAGAGCATTTATAGGAATTGGAGTGATTAGTTATATATTGCTGTGTAACAAATTACCCCAAAGTTTAGCAGCTTAATCAGTAAACATTTATCCCACACAGATTCTGGGGCTCAGGAATTATGAAGCAGTTTAGCTGAGAGGTTTTGGTTCAGGGTCTCTTATAGAGGTTGCTTTCAAGATGTCAACTGGGGCTGAACTGTCATCTGGCAGCTTGACTGGGGGCTGAATAATGGCTTCTTCACATAACTCTTGGGTGAAGACTTCCATTTCTTGCCACGTGGACCTCTCCATTGAGTGTCCCGATGACCTGGCAACTAGCTTCCCCCAGGGTAAATGATCAGAGAGAAAGCAAGGCAGAAGTTACGGTGCCTTTGTGACCTAGCCTCTGAAGTCACATACCATCCATATTCTATTGGTCACCCCTGACATAGTATGAGAGGCAAATTCACAAGGCCATGGATACCAGGAGCTGGGAATCACTGGGACCCATCTTGAAGGCCAGCTTTGCTGGGAGTTATCACCATAGAGTCTCAGATTTGGAAGCTGACTGCAAATACATGAAAGGACTGTTTTCTGGAAGAGGGAGACATTTTGTGTGGCTTCCAAGGGCAGAGTCAAACTGATAATCAGAGAGTTTTCAGGGAGGTATAAGTCAACTTGGTTTGAGGCAGAACCTTGTTGCAATAAACTGACCCAAATAGAAGGAGTTGCCTTAGAGGGTAGTGAGCACCTGTGTATAAGAAGAGTCAAGCACACCTGGATGCCCCTCCTCAGGGACACCATATGGAGGGATGGGCTCTGGGCTAGCCAGAAATTTAGATATGAGCACCTCCATCTCTGTAATATTTCATTTCTGGGCTAGGGGAGAATCTGGGGACATGGGACCCTTTACAGCCTTATTTCTATTATTTTGCTTTTGGTGGAAAGGAACTTTCATCAAAATATAAGATCTTTGTTTCTGAATCAATGTGGCTTGGAAAAACTATTCACAGATAAAATGACCTTGGTGTTTCTAGAATCCCCTAATATTTCTCCTTTTAAGAACAGAGTTCTGATGTGCTTGGTTTACACTTAGTCTGTGGGGTTTAATGCTTTTGAACTGTGGTATTGATAAGACTCTTGAAAGTCCCTTGGACTGCAAGGATATCAAGCCAATCAATCCTAAAGGAAATGAGTCCTGAATATTCATTGGAAGGACTGATGCTGAAGCTGAAGCTCCAATACTTTGGCCACCTGATGTGAAGAGCTGACTCATTGGAAAAGACCCTGATGCTGGGAAAGATTGAAAGCAGGAGGAGAAAGGGACGGCAGAAGATGAGATGGTTGGATGGCATCACCGACTTGATGGACATGAGTTTGAGCAAGCTCCAGGAGTTGGTGATGGACAGGGAAGCCTGGCATGCTGCAGTCCATGGGGTTGCAAAGAGTCGGACACAACTGAGCAACTGAACTGAACTGTGGGGTTTAAACCAGGAATTCTCAACTTTTTATGAGACAGAGGCTTTAGATCTTGGAAGGGGCAGGACTGAGTTTTTCTCTTTGGGAATCCCAGCAGACCTTGGAGAGAGGGGTGAAGACACAGTTCTGGGGGTACTGGCTGGCTCAGACATCTACCAGCGGGAAACCAATCCACTCTGAGCCTGTGGAAAGTACTCGCTGACACTTCACTGGGGATTCCATAGGGAGAAGTGAGAATGCACTCATGGTAAAAATAGCTTCCTGGAAAAACTTAAGCGGTTGATGGGGGTGGTGAGGCAGTGTTACACTGGTTACCCTGTGTGCACATAATGTAAGAAATGTCATTTCCTACAGGAAGGGAGACTTGAGCATACCACTTTCATTCCTCCTTCCTCCCATCTGCCCTTGGACGCTCATTGAAATGAGTGATCAATGGAACATGAAACTATTTCTAAATTTTCAGCAGTACTAGAAGCTCTGAAGAATTTCTGCCAGTGAATGTACAGATGGGATCCATCCTGCCCCAGAGCAGCATGCCCCCCTCCAGGAGGTGAGGGGATTTCAGGGGCAGAATCAGCACCTTGGAAGACTGGGGTATGTGGGTGAGAGCTGGCCATGTGGCAGTGGGCTGAGGGGAGGTCCGTCTGTCTGGATCCTCTCTAAACCTCAAGAAAGGACACTAGTCAGGGCCTCTCTGAATGATGAGCTTGGTCAGCTCTTACTCTTGGCATGGCATGGGTGCCTAGCAACCAAGAGAAGAAGAAACTTCTGGCGCAAAGATAAAACCCTCTGCTGTACTTGCTCTGCCTCCTACTGAACAGATTCCTCAGATATTTAATACCAGTATTTAAACTTTGCCTTTTCTATCTTTATCTTTTCTATCTTTCTCTGATGGAACCTATCTTAACTCTCCATCATACTCTACAAGGTAGGTCTTTGTCTGTAAAGATGATGACGCAAGACTTTACTGGCCACGTGAAAAGATTTATTATATGAGAAGAATATTCTTGAGGAATTTCAGTAACTGTCTCTATGCTAGGGCTACGCTAAGTCACTTCAGTCGTGTCTGACTCTCTGTGACCCTGTGGACTGTAGCGTGCCAGGTATTTCTGTCCATGGGATTTTCCAGGCAAGGATACTGGAGTGGGTTGCCATTCCCTTTTCCAGGGGATCTTCCCGACCCCAGGGATTGAACCTGCAGGAGACTGTTTATCATGGAGAAGAGGTTGAATTACCTCTAATTTGTGTCTTTGAGACTGAAGCTGACATTGCATCTATGAAACCACAGCAGGGAGCTATTAGTAAAAAATAAAAAAACACAACTGCAAGGAGATGAAAAAACATGGCAACCAATTTTGAATCCACAATGGACCAATGAGCAACAGGTTGATATGACAGTAAATCAAATCACTGGGTTTTTTTAAATGACCTGAGAAACAGCACTAGGAGCTCAGGGATACAAAGATAAAATTACTGAGGAGAAAAATGTGAAAAACAGAAATAAGTGATCTAATATACAGATAATAATATTTCCAAATGAAGAAAGAAAAGAGCAAACTAAGGTTGGCACAGTCATGGGTGAATTAATTACAGAGAACTTTTTCCCTGATAGCTCAGTTGGTAAAGAATCTTCCTGCAATTCAGGAGACCCTGGTTTGATTCCTGGGTCGGGAAGATCCACTGGAGAAGGGATAGGCTACCCACTCCAGTATTCTAGGGCTTCCCTTGTGGCTCAGCTGGTAAAGAATCCACCTGCAATGCGGGAGACATGGGTTCGGTCCCTGGGTTGGGAAGATTCCCTGGAGAAGGGAAAGGCTACCCACTTGAGTATTCTGGCCTGGAGAATTGCATGGACTGTGTAGTCCATGGGGTTGCAAAGAGTCAGACATGACTGAGCGAGTTTCACTCACTCAAGCGGAAAAAGATATGTCCTTAAGAATGAATGCATTAACTTTCAGTTTAACTTAACAAGTTTTTGTTACAAAGGAAAAACTCTCATAAGCATCCAGGTGAAAACAAAAAACAGGTTTCTTAGAAAGAATACTACAATGAAGCCAGCTTTAGGCCCCTCATCAACTACAAGCCACAAGTCAGTGGTAGGCGGCCTTTCAGGGTCTACAGATTGTGACCCAAGTGTCATTCAAATACAAAGTCATAAACATGGGTGAGAAAACATAAAGATATTCTCTGACACGTAATATTTCACGACGTAGACATACCCTCACAGGCTCTTCCTGAAAAATGTTCAAATATCCTCTATGGCTAGATAGCATGTGTATCAGGATTAAAAGCCCCCAGATGGGAACGATGTGGTGTAGAAAAAGCAGTGATGATGTGTGTCCAAGTAATGGTTGTTGATTTAGTTACTGTACTACAGATGTCAAAATTAATTCTTAAAGTTACATATAGAAATAATTAGGGACATGAAATCAGACTGTAGTAACTGGTAACTGGGGACGAGAGAAAGGGGGAAGTAAAAGTACACTACATTTCTTATCTAAAAGAATGTCTAGTTTCATTCTTAACTTTGATAATTAGGGAAAATATTTTTAATTTAAAGATGACCATCAATAGATTAAAAGGGAAGATGTATATTCTAGATCATTAAAAAGTCAAAGAAACATAGTCCTTGATGCAAAAGGACAGCAACAACAGAAAAAAGAAAACTACTAGAAAAATAAGCATTTATAAAATATTTTAGAAAGTAGTGGTTATTTCTCAGCAATGGCAATTAATTTTCCTAGCAGTTTTAGATTTTCTCAAATTTCTACAATGAACATGTTTAAATAACAAATTATAAAGCTCTTTCTGGGACTGTTATAAAAGTTGTTTTATAATACTACCAGTAAATAAAACATACTACCAGTAAAACTAAAGGCTATGTGGAAAGCCCCCAGTAATATTGAAAAGATATTATCGAGATCCTTTAATGTAGATGGTCATGTATTTTTTCTGGTGATTTAAGATTTTATGACTGGTGAGATACAAGATGTAGCAATTTGGAGAAATTGTAGGGCACCACCCCTTCTGTATCAGGAGGACTGAAGGTATAGTAGACACAGTGCTATCCTGCCTTGGTGATTTTTTGTCCAGAGAGATTTGATAACCTAGTAATGACACATATCATTTGTGTCATTTCAGTCAGAACAGCTGGACCTTGCCTGCTGTAAATTGTGGCAGCAGTGCTTTATATTTTGTCATATTCTCAGACTTCCACTTGAAGAAATAGCCTTTGCTCAGTTACAAATGCTGGTCTCATAAACATTCTACAAGGACAGGTCCTTCCTGGCTCCCAAAAGACTATTACCAATCCTGCAAAGTTGTGTGAGCATTGATCTGACCCTTGTAAGTTGGAGAGGGGACAGGACATACCTTAAGGTGAGGAGCAAAGGGTTCAAACTGGAGGCTTCCAATAAGAGTCAGGTGGACTTGAGATTCTAAGTGTAAGATATATTGGTATTTGGATGAGGTTCCCAGAAAGGACTATGGGAGAAAAGGAGAAAAGGAAGTGATTTATTAAGAGGATTTTTCCCTCATCAGAAATTCACTAACTAACCCCCAGACACTGTCCATACTTCAGGCTTAGCACTTGAGTTACACTCCCTGCTGCAACAGACAAGCCCTAAATGCTGTTTACTTCCTGCTTATTTCAAAGTCTGTGCAGGTGTGCCTGGCCCTTCAGACTTCTTCCCTTGCAGTTATCCAAACACCCAGGCTCTGTGCCCCTGGAAGGACATTTAGCCAACAGCCGGAAAAAGAAAAATGGAGATCCCCCTGCAGAGGCTTCTACGGACCAAAGTGGTGCATATAACTTCTGCTCACATCCATTGGCCATAACATGGTCACGCTTACCTGCAAGGGAGTCAGAAGTGTAGTCTGTGTGTCTAGGAAGGAAAGTAACACAGGTTTGGAGGAACTCATGGGAGTTTCTGCCGCAGATTTTTTCCTTCTCATTCCCTGCCTCCTTCACAGAATGGTTTCCCTACTGTACTCTTTCAATTAAAAAAAAAAAAAAAAAGACATGAGTGTAGGAGTTGGAAGTGGAGTAGATAGTGGAAGCATGTAAGGTTTATGTGCCTAAGAGACCAAGCCTGAGGTCAGCTTTTACTAAACGTCTTTCATCTGAGCATCATCTGTCTTCTCTAAACATTTATTTTCTGTCTCCCTCCTCCTTTTCCTTTATAATGATAAAACACAAGGCAGTGACATGATTTATGCTATGCAGATTCAAATCTAAATTTCTAAGGTTGGTCATCTATATAAAAATTGTTTAAACTTTACCTTTTTAATATTGTGCAGTTTTAATGTTAAATAATGTTTATTTTCAAACTCTAAATGTTCACTTTATAAAATTTGAAAAATTATTAAAAAAAAAAAAAGATTGCCCATAATCCCACCACTCTCTCAGCATCTCACGGTTTTCCTTCTGGAATATAATCTTGATTAAAGGACTCTTATCTAAGGGCAACCAAAAATCAATATAACACCCAGGTTGAAAAGGACAAGTCACGTATTTGTCATGGGACAAAGTCCCAGCCACAAAAATCACATCTATGTTTTTAAAGCTGTTGAGCTTTGCCTTAAATTTGTCTCTGGATACTTCTGTTTCCTCACTTTACAGTGAGGAGTGTCCTTCATCTACCCAGACTGCTTCTGCAGACTGTAAAAGAAAAAGGCATCTGTCAAAAGTTCTGAGGGCATAGAATGTTCTAGAAAAACAGTCATCCCAATAGTGCTTACATATACTCAGTGTGGAGGGTTTGAAGGGATTATGGTTCAAAGACTCAACAAGAGGAAGCATTTTTTTCCTAAGGGTGGATTGAGGGTTTCCTGCCAACCTCTTCACCTAACAATTTTGATATTAATAAAGAGGAGAACAGAAACACACAGAGCCTGCAAACCCAGGTAGCCCCAGGCTCCAACGGGGCTGCTCCTTCAACAAAGTCAGAAGAGAATTCCCCGTCTAGCGGGGCTCAGCTGTGGTTCCCAGAGCCGTTCACATCTGGATTCAGAGCTGGCTGGTGAGAGCCAAACGTAGATATCCTTGTTTACTTTGTAAACGGAAGTTTGAAATGAAATCTTTTCAAAATGCTGGTTGACACCCAAGAGGATGTAATTAGAACAAGGGGCTTTCTGGTTTGAAGATGTAGAAGAAAGAAAGATCTGTCTCTTTGAAATCAAATTATTAAATTGTAACAGAGATGGGAGGTTTGACTTTCAGTCTTCAAAGCAAAATCATGATGGGCAATTTTCTTAGTTTGGTTTTTTGCTTGAAATCACGAAAGCCGAGGTAGAGAAGAAGCAATCAGGGGGCTGGAGAGCAGGGTCTGGAGGAGAAAGAAGAGCTGATTGGGGATGGGTGATCTTCCATGCCCTGTGCATTTCCCTTCTTTTTCCAACTCATGGACTTAAAATGCAGTTTGGGGGCTACTTGGGGGCATCGCACGCATGCCTCTCTCTCCCTTCCACATGCACTTTAGGGGAGGAGGTGGTATTACTGGTGGATGCTGGACACATGTTAGAGGCCAAGTTGAAATTCATAATGCTGCACATCTTCAGATGAGTAGCCCACACGTCACATGATGTCACTGAAATTTTATTTTAGATTCCTAAAGCCTCTTTGCTAATTAAAACCATTTTGCCTTGGGACTTTTAGCTCTTTTAATTCTAAAATAGCCCTGAGAATTTCATGGTAATTCCTAATTAGTTTATCTTCAAATGAAAGAGTTGTCTTAACTGCAGAAGGTGCCCATGAGGGTTTAACCCTCACCTCACTCTTTGGCTCTTTCTCCCTCTCCCCAACCCTTTCCCTCTGTCTCTCCCTCTTTTTTCTCCCTTTCTCTCTCTCTCACACACACACACCCTCTCTGAAGTGACACACCCTCAGGGGCTTTAGATTCTGCCAACCCATGAGTTCTGGTTTCAGCTCTACCATTGGCTAACTTAGCAACATTGAACATCCTTAACCTCCCTTGGCTTTACTTTCCTCATCTGTAGACTGGGGTAGTAATGAGCACCTCACAGGACTTTGGTGGGGATTAAACAGAATTCTCTGTATAAAATGCTGGGTATTGTGCTTGCATTTAGTAGACAGTGTATTACTGGTATTGTTGTTCAGTCACCCAGTCATGTCTGACTCTGCAACCCCATGGACTGCAGCACACCAGGCTTCCCTGTCCCTCACCGTCTCCCGGAGTTTGCTCATTCATGTCCATTGAGTCGGTGATGCCATCCAACCATCTCATCCACTGTTGTCTCCTTCTCCTGCCTTTAGTCTTTCCCAGCATCAGGGTCTTTTCCAATGAGTTGGCTCGTCACATCAGGTGGCCAAAGTGTTGGAGCTTCAACTTCAGCATCAGTCCTTCCAGTGAATATTCAGGGTTGATTTCCTTTAGGATTGACTGGTTTGATTTCTTTGCTGTCCGAGGGACAACTACTACTATAACTACTATAAATAATAACAGTAATCATCATTATTAGCATCACCACAGTCCAACTTCAGAAAATCCATATTGGGTTAAAAAATTTAAGACCAGGTACTTTGTTTTTTAGGAATAGAACTGTGCTTTAATTTTAAGGAGAGTATTGGTTAAAAAAAAAAAAAATTGCTGCAAACACCAAACTTACTGGGAAACATTAGATGAACTTGCTTCCTATTTCACTCAGAAAATTTAAGCCATCAGAAAAGAACTTCTCCAGACTCTTACAACTCTATCTACCAATTTGCCAGCACCCATTCAGTTATATGCTACCTTCCTCTTGGCTCATAAATACATTATCTGGGCTTCTATCCCAAGGCAACCAACCTCATATACACTGGACCTCATCTCTATACTTTACATAAGGACAATGGTCAAAAATCTTTTTTATCTACATGTCCCTTTTTCGGAATCATTTTACATCATAAACCCAGGTACTTTAGATCAGTCCCCAACCTTTTTGGCACCAGGGACCGGTTTTGTGGAAGACAGCTTTTTCATGGACTGAGATTAGGAGGTGGGGGGCTGTGGTTTGGGGATGATTCAAGCTATTACATTTATTGTTTAGTTTATCTCTATTATTATTATACCAGTTCATTAGATGAGCTGAGGTTAGCTGCTGGAGGTTGGGGAGCCCTGCCTTAGATGGGACATGAACCTAGCAAATTGTTTTTATATTCATGTTATCTGATTCTCTTCTGTTGAATTAGAAAAAGGTACCAAAAGTAATGCAAGTTCTGCCTTTACCTTAGAAATAACCACAAGCAGAATGAACCCCATTGGTGTCAAATACTCCCAGTGAGTGATTTCTCTCTGAATATGTATCTGTTTTTTTGTCTGTCTCTCCCCTCCACTCCCCCCGCCTCTCTCTCTCACACACACAGGTGTTGTGTTATTTAAAGCCAATATCTTGGTAGGAAATATGTTGTCTGTTTCTTTACTGATACATTTGTTTGAATTTGGTTCCATCACATCTGATTCCCCTTGAGTGTTATCCTAAAGAGAGAAATGCTCAGAGGGAATTAAATCAGCTTGGATGCTTCCTTAGGTTCCTCCCCTGCCCCAGATCTTGTTTAAAGCTGCAGAAGCAACTCAGAGTCCAGTTTAGCCCTGCTCTGAGCCAGAAGCTCCCGATTTCTTGGACATGAGCATCATGTAGCCCAGAGGTTGGCTCTGGGGAGGGCGGGCTTTGTGAGACCCTTGGTACTATCCTGTGGGCCAGCCCCCACCCTCTTTGCAACTACTCCTCAATTAACCATCATCTGTGGACAGAAATCTCTTTTGCATCTATGTTTTGCAGTCACTGCTCCCTCATGGGAATAATAAGTTTCACATGTACTGTCCCCCACTCCTCCCCCAGATAAAGTAATACCTACTCTTGCTTCTCGTAAAAGTGCCCCCTTCTGATTACTAGAAAGTCATCTAGTTTCCTAACTGCCTAAGAAGCTAAGTGTTCCCCTTCCTCACAGCCACGTGACTTGCAGAGTCTGATTGAGTTTGCTTATGTGCCTTCCCAGCATCTGTCTTCCTGGACTTGGATCGTGTTCTAATCTTCTACAGCTCTTGACTCTCTTAAAATCAAAGAGAACCGAGATAAAAGTCTAGTTCTAGTACTTTCTAGCTGCGTTGGCAAGGTTACCTAAGCTTTAGTTCCGTTTCCTCATCTGAAAATTAGGGAATGGCGATGTTTACCCCACAGGTGGTTTATTTAAGGTGTAAGGAGATAGTATGGTCTCCATGCTCTTAAGTGGGGGCAGAGCGGTGGGCAGGGTCTAAAAGTCAGAGTAAGACCAGGGGAAGGGGAAGATCAACTAGGGTCAAAACTAGCCAGTGTTGGAAAAAACTGCTTAAAACGGAGTAAATCTGTATTTGGGGATCATGTAATAGGAAAAGTATATTATCTTTGATGTGTAAGATTTGCTCTCAGAAAATTGAGAGTCTTGGGGTGGGGGTGGCAGCGACAAAAATGGTGCTCCCCTCCCCCCACCACATCAGTGGGATGGCAGGAGGCGTGGCCGGCCTTCTTAGAGTCACTTTTCGCTCCTTGCTTAACCATGACAAATGATCATTGCCCCTTAAATGATGGGACTGTGAAGCCAGACTGCTTTCAGACTGCTTTGTATCTGTCCTTTTTAAAGTATTCGCTGTCCTTGGTTGGTGAATGAGTTGGGTGCTTATATCACACCACCACCACACACAGCCCAAATTCAGTAGAATTGAGCTCCCCTCGATTGACTAGTAGCCCTTAGGAGTGAGATGTATTTTCCTACTCCTGTGAATGTAACTGAGATTACTCCCCTGTACTCTGCTGACTCATCTGCCCCTCACACTGGCCCAGGAAATGACCTCACTGATTGCCTTCCTTGATGGTATGTTTCTCTCTGTGGTAAAGGTCAGAAACGTTACCACACTCACTACTGACAATGCTCTTCCTCGTCAGGATCACTTCTAAAATTCGTGATAGTTCTTTTTCTCACCCCCCTAGTGCCCAGGGGAACCAGGGTCCCTGCTCACCAGTCTCTATCTGGGGAGGTGCCTGTGCTCTGCACCACCCTTTTCTCTAAGCCCTGGCTTAGCACTTCTGCCGCCCAGGTGTAAGCCTCTGTACCAGCCTTCCCCTCACACGCCGGCTAATTCTGCAGGTTCATGCGTTGGCTCATGTAAGCCCGGAGTTCCATCCCTGTAAAATGGGCTCACTGGCAGCCTAAAGCGAGCCTTCTCCACCCCAGCACTGAGACCAGAGGAGTTTGTGCCTCTGGCCTTGGCCCTGGGAGCACCAGCGAGCTGATCTCAGATGCACTCAGCTCCATCCGCTCCCCTAACTTCACAGGGGCTGCTGACCAGCTCCCATCTTCATAAAATTCATCTATTGCCTTTTCTCCTAGACATTCCAGAAGCATTAGTTGGCTTTCCCACTTGAGTGTCTGAAGAGAACATACTCAGCCCCAGGTGAAAAACCTGTCTGAAAATTCCTACTAAAAAAACAGGTGTCATTCTTAAACTGTCAGAAAGTTAGCCATATTTGAGGAAGTAATGAAATGGCTATAAATGATGTAAGCTTCACAACAGGCAAATGTGTTTGCAACTGCTGATGTCTGGAGAAGAGAGTTGAGGAGTTGGCTTCCAGGGATCAGCCCTGCAGAAAGTCCAATTAGGGCTGGTTTTCAAGGGGGTGATGGTCCTCAGCGGTGTGGATGCCCTCCCCCCAACCCCCAGGGGAACAGGGGTGTTAGAAGGCGGTGTTCAGACGGCTGCCTCCGACCCTTCTGACTGCAGAGACCCCTGCTTGAGTTGAATCCGCGGTTTCCACACCCCCTAGATTGCTATTCCAGACCTTCCTCCTGTGAGTAGGGCAGGAGTTCCAGGCCCTATTAGTGGATCTGTGGTCTCCAGGCAAAGTTTTCATAGCTTCGCGAGAGAACAGCAGTATCTGCGAGATATGCATTTGGTTAACACGCTGGGGAGGCCTCTCATAAATTTCAGAGCAACAGGAACTGAACGGCTTCGAAACTCCAACTGCAGATGGCCTTGGTATGAGGTCTGTTCCGCAAACCAGAGCATTTGATTTTCTAATCAGCTCACGTACGCATCAGACCCAGGGCCTGGAGGAGAAGAGGGCAGGGTCTGGAGCCCAAGGGAGGGGGCAGCCTACTCACTCCTCCCTGCCTGGACCCCCAGGGCCTCCTTGGAGTTTCTGTTGGCCTTACCTTTCTTTTCCAAGTGAGGTGGGGTTTTTCTATTTTAAGTGTGTAGACCTTTCCTTCCTTCACTTTGATATTTCCTTTAGTTTTCAGAAAGAGAAAGAAAAACTAAGAGGGAGAAAGTAGAGGAGGGTAGAGCAAAAATAAGGAGAGAGAAGAGGGGGGAGGGAAACAGAGGGACAGAGGCAGGCTGAAAGACTCCTTCTCTGGGAAGATGCTGGGAGTTGGGGTGTTTCCTTGTATGGCTCATAGTTATGTATGAAAATGAAAGTCGCTCAGTCGTGTCCGACTCTGCTACCCCATGGACCATGGAACTCTCCAGGCCAGAATACTGGAGTGGGTAGCCATTCCCTTCTCCAGGGGATCTTCTCAACCCAGGGATCTAACCCAGGTCTCCCACATTGCAGGCAGTTTCTTTACCAGCTGAGCCACAAGGGAAGCCCAAGAATCCTGGAGTGGGTAGCCTATCCCTTCTCCAGTGGATCTTCCTGACCCAGGAATCAAACCAGGGTCTCCTGCATTGCAGGCAGATTCTTTACCAGCTGAGCTATCAGGGATGCCCCTCATAGTTATGTAAGTTACCAGCAAATCCTCCACCTGATGTGACCGCCCGCCCTGCCTGGCTATAAGGCCAGCAACCGGCATGTAAGGCACACTCAGAAAGTGAAGCCATCTTCTCTCCTCCCAGCTGCGCCCAGAGCCCCTTTTCTCCAGAGCATCCCTGGAGCTTGTGTTAGCATCAGTAGGACAGGTCTTGTCTGTGAGCATACCATACTGCAATGTTGGGGTTTTCACTGCAGATTCTAGTGGTGTACCTGAGGCAAATACCTATAAAAGCCCCAAAACAAGAATAAAATCCCACCCTGACCTGTAGGGAGCTTCACAGGGCTTTTAGGTTCCTCAGCCCAGGAGGCTTAGCCAGTGCTTCCCCCTGAGGCTGCTGCAAGTGCAGAGGGCCAGGAGGTGGCCCAGCCTCGGACCATGTCTGGTCCCCTCCTCCCCATCCATTTCCCCAGCACAGGTCACCGCCTCCCCCTGCCCCAGAGCCATTGGACATGCTATTGGAAACAGGAACCACTCTCACTGTACACATTGAGCTGCTCGGGGTTAGGCACCAGGATGGCACCCAATGCAGACCTTGAACTAAATGCTTGCTCTTAAAATGTTTGGGATGTCACACAAGCTCATGTGACAGAATAGAAATAAAAACTTTTCATGACTATGTCTGTGTGTGTGTGTGTGTGTGTGTGTGCAGGCGCACAGACAATGGGACTGTAGCCCACCAGGCTCCTCTGTCAATGGGATTCTCCAGGCAAGAATAATGGAGTTGGTTGCCATTTCCTTCTTCAGGGGATCTTCCCGACCCAGGAATCGAACCAGGGTCTCCTGCATTGCAGGCAGATTCTTTAACAACTACACCACCAGGCAAGCCCAGTTCTCCCGAAGTGGTGGATTAAAGATGAGTTTTATTCTCACAAATGTTTTTTATTTTACATCGGCACTTACAAAAGGTTTCTACAGTGATGTATCACTTTTGTAATCAGGAAAAGGGGGGTTAAAAGAAACAATATTTTAGTGATCATGATCATCACCTTGCATCCCTCGGTCCCCTCAGCACTGGGGGTTGAGTCAGAACAGTGGGATTGTGGAGGACCGGGAGGCTACCTTCTAAGCATCAGACTCCCCACCTCACGCTGCTCTCTGACTGCAGAGAGCAGACCAGCAGGTGTTCGCCTTCATCACTGTGACGAGGGCAGGGAGTTTCCCCATGGCCTGGGCTCTTTGGTTCTTAGCTATTGAACAGCAGACAGTGACATTGGCAAGTGTCTCTGTGCTGTCTTCCTGGAAGATGTAGTCCACCATAACACTTGAAGTCCCCTTCGAAAGCAGCTGCAGAAGTTGCTCTCTGACCATAGACTTGGGCAAAGCTGAGCCTGTCCTGCGTATGCAGAATGGGTGCATTTCTATCTAATGGACTGTGTGCATCCTTGCTTAGATGGCCTGGAGGCATGGAGGCACGCGTTCAGGACTCTCTGATGTGTCTTCATGTGTAATCTGATACCTGACTTCTTGGTTCTTTTAGACCCCTGCCCTTGTACTCCTTTGTCTGCTCTGTCCTTCCCATTCTCACTGCCTGTCTGTCTCTGTCTCTCTGTCCTTCCTCTTTCCCCCACTTCCCTCCTCTGCCCCTCTCTCCATCTGTCTCTCCTTTGCTGTCTCCCTTCTGTGTATCTTCTCTCCTTCCTCCCCTTCCCACCCAGTTTCCCCTCCTTCCCTCTCCATCTCTCTCTCTCTCTCACACACACACACACACACACATCTTTCCCACTTGCATCTCCTTTCTATGGTACCTGTTTTTATTAAGCCTCAAGTCATTTATGAGATGAGGCAAAATATCCATAAATACAAGATTGCGACACTGAGTCTCCTCCCGCCCCATCAGCTCTGGGGAGTAGTGTTCCCAAAGACAGATTCCGAGTGTTCCTTTTAATATGTTTCTATTGACCTGACACTTCACCACCAGGACCGTCAGCGGATTGTAGGCTTTCGTATCACAAAGGAGCTTGGAGAGCTGGAAGATGATCTGCTCCAAGCGTCCCTTTTAGGAACCCTGCTGTTTTACTTTTCTGAGAGGCCTTTGTCTCTCTCCTTTGTTTCCTGTGATGCTAGCTTGGTTCTGGTGATGAGTGCCCATCAGAATCACCTGGAGGGCAAAAGGTACTGAATGTCAATTCTGTCTCAATAAACCTGACTTTTTGAAAAAAAAAGTCACTTGGGCTGGGCAGCTTGTCACACAAATTCCTAGACCCCACCCCAAGGATCCTAATCTAGGGTGAGGCCCAGGAACTTGGCTTTCTGACAGGCTGCAGTGATGTGAAGCTGTCGGCCCACAGATCACATGTGAAGGAGCCTGGCTGTGAACCCTGACAAGGGACTCGCAGTAGCCACTTGGAGGGGGTTGTCTAAAAGGCCTTTCATAGAGCTTATCAAAAGCCTTTTTCGACATCTAATCAAATTAGATCCACTGGTCCCCAGTCCCTTCGTCTCTCCATGTTTGCCCCTTGATGAGTTTAGTGAGCACAGAAATGCTGGTTATGTGACCTACAGCAGACCCTTTCAGCCTCAACTTATCATCCCAGTGTCTGCTGTCAGCAAGTGGCCAAGCCACTCCTGAACCACCTGGGCCCAGGACTCGCAGATAACTGTAGTCAGCCCCCGTGTCCTGGAGGCGACTGCTGGGCAGGGACGTGCTGCAGGCAGGAACAGGGCTGGCCAACTGCCCTGGGTTGCCGCCTTCACCTGGCTTTGGGCTTCTCTGCTGGTCTTCACACGTGAAAGTCGCTATCTTCAGTGACTGAAAGGCACCCCTGGATTTTAGTTGCACTGCAGTGAACTTAGGGGGAGAGGAGGAGATTATACAGGAGAGTGGTCTGGTCACATATGGGACTCATTAGCATCATGGGATTGTGGGTGCTGATAACAGAAGAGCTGACAGTGAGCATAGTACTTACTAGGCTTGGCCTCGCTCAACCTCAGAGCCACCACGAGGCAGAGGACTTGCCGCCTCCCAGGTGGAAGCTCAGAACGGCATCCAGGCAGCAGAGGCAGAACCCTCATCCTTGTCTTTCTGCCTCCTCAGCCCAAGGTCATGGCCTCTAAGGGCTCTCTGCATCAAGGATTCTGCTGTATTTTTTCTTGTTCAGTCGCTAAGTCATGTCCAACTCTTCGTGACCTCGTGGACTGCAGCACACAAGGCTTACCTGCCCTTCACTGTCTCCTGGAGTTTGCTCAAACTCATGTCCATTGAGTTGGTGATGCTATCTAACCATCTCATCGTCAGCCTCCCCCTTTTCCTTTTGCCTTCCATCTTTCCCAGCATCAGGCTCTTTTCCATTGAATCAGCTCTTCACATCAGGTGGCCAAAGTATTGGAGCTTCAGCATCAGTCCTTCCAATGGATATTCAGGGTTGATTTTCTTTCGGATTGACTGGTTTATTCTCCTTGTAGTCCAAGAGATTCTCAAACGTCTCCTTCAGCACCATAATTCAAAAGCATCAAAGCTGTACTTTTTAGGCTCTGTTTTTTTTCCATTGGAATTATGAGTTTTCCAAAATTGTGATACTTCTAGAAGCAAATCATAAATAGATAGCAACATGAGTTTACTATTTCATGATGGTTGAAAATCTTACAATATGAAATTGGAGTTTAATTCACTCAAAAAAGCAAGAGCTCCAGGCACATGTGTTTTTCCCTCCAAAAAATATACGAGAACGACCCACTCCCTAAATGGCCAAACACAAATATAAGAGAATCTTTTGAAAGATGCAACAAAAACATCTATCATGCCATCTTGAAATAGCTGCCTACTGTGTCTGAAGGGTTATTTGGACAAAGCAGGGCTATTGGAGTCTAATAAATCCCTCTGGGCTGGTCAGTAGATGACGCGTGGTTATTTGGACAAAGCAGGGCTATTGGAGTCTAATAAATCCCTCTGGGCTGGTCAGTAGATGACGCGTGGTTCCTTAGAGTGCTTCTGAGTAGCCTGAGAGGTCTGATGATGCCCCAAGCTCCTGAGAGCCACAGAGCTCTGAGTGGACTCTCCCCACCACCACCCTGGCTTTCCCAGTCCTGCCTGTGCCACGCCCAGGAGGACGTGTATGCACTAAGTCATCTTCGTGGCGTGATCACAGCTAATCCCACCACCCCAGAGAGACCCTGCCACCGTGTTTCTGTCATCCTTCCCAGACTTCTTCAGGTCTAAATTTCTGTTTGTTTACATAGAGTCATACTCTACAGACCTTTGTCTGTAGAAATGCACTGGAAATGCACTGGAATGCATTGGAAATGCACTCCTTCTCTTACAGTTATATATCACGAACATCTTTTCGCATCATAATTCTTCCTCAGCATCAACTGAATGGTTAAATAGTACTCTTTTGTACCTTTCTTCAGTTTCCTGCCTTTAAAACAGATTTTTATGGAGGCTGTCTTTTGAAAAAATGATCTCTGTTATTTTGTAAAAGTAAAATTAGGTCGTTCTTGGGGAGTAGGCTTTAAATAGTAAAATTGCTGTGATATCTCTGAATTACACTGAGGCTTTTGGGGAGACTGTTTTGTTTCCTACAAAGCTAATAAGTAAGTGAAGCCCCCTGGCAGGCTCACAAGCAGGTTCTGGACTGGCCATTAGGAGGAGAAGCTGGGAGGGACCAGAAAGCCCAGCCGTCCGGGCCCCTTCTCCTGGGGGGCGGGGACCTGTGGGATGTCTTGCTGTGCCTTGAATCTGAGCCAAGTGTCTTCTCTCTCCCAGCAGACCCGCCCGTGGCTGCAGCGGTGGTGTCCCATTTTAACGACTGCCCAGATTCCCACCGTCAGTTCTGCTTCCATGGAACCTGCAGGTTTCTGGTGCAGGAGGAGAAGCCCGCGTGTGTGTAAGTGTCCCTGTGGTTCTGCGGTGCTGGGGCTGCAGGCGTCCCAGCCACCACTTAAAACAGTATTTACCTCCACAAGCCATGCCAGGGCTGCCTGAGCGCCCTGGAGCCAAACACAATGGGGAACCAGAACAGTGGGCTGAGGGACTCCTGCTTCAACCCTGCTGATCCCAGCCCAGAGCCACTGAGGCAGGAATCCTAGGACGTGGAGCCTGGGTGTCTGCATTTTTAACAAGCATCTCAGGTGGCTCCTGGGTTCCATAAAGTCTAAAACTTCCTGGATTCAAGTGAGGTTTTTCCTTTTTTAATTGAAGTATAGTTGATTTGGGCTTCCCAGGTGGTTCTGCAGTAAAGAACCTGCCTGCTAACGCAGGAGACACCAGAGATGAGGGTTCCATTTCTGGGTGGGGAAGATCCCCTGAAGGAGGAAATGGCAACCCACTCTAGCATGCTCGCCTGAAAAATCCCATGGACAAAGGAGCCTGGTGGGCTACGGTCCATGGGGCTGCAAAAGAGTTGGATATGACTGAGCGCATCTGCATAGTTGATTTACAGTGTTGTATTAGTATCAGGTGTGTAGCAAAGCAATTCAGTTATACACTTATACATATAATGCATGTATTCTTCTTGAAATTCTTTTCCATTATAGGTTGTTATAAGATATTGAATATTGTTCCCTGTGCTATACAGTAGGTCCCTATTATTTACCCGTTTTATATATAGTACTATACATCTGTTAATCCCAAACTCCTAATCTTGGATTCAAGTTTAATTCACTACTTAGAAGTTTTGGAGAGCAAGACACTGGGTTGGATCCCTTTGAGTGGCCAGTAGCTCTGAGGTGAGGTCTGTGCCCTCCGGCATCTTTACCTCACAGCTAATAAAATAAGCCAGAAGGGCACACAAAGGGTTGGTGTGCCTGATTGGCAACAGGACAGAACAACTTGGGAATAAAGATGTTCATAGCAGGCCCAGCATGAGGTGGCGGGGGGTGGGGTGCAGGGAGGGTTGCTTCTTAAAATATAGCTGAGCCCACACCCACTGAATCAGAATCTCTAGGAATGGGACCCTGGAGTCACCTTGGTTAAAAGCCACCAGTGATTGCAATGGTCAGCCCGACTGGGCAAGAAAGGCACATAAGTAAAGCCTTCTAGAGCAGGTGTTGGACTTAGGCTAATAGGGAAAGCAGAGAAGTTACTCAAGGCCTGGACACTCATGCACCCCCACCCTTTGCGTGCACTTCCGGCTTATTTTATTAGCTGTACTATACTGTTATGGGTCAGTGAGGCCACAGCAGGGAGGAGACAAATCTGCAGGTGAATTGGAGGCCAGAGCCTGTTGGAAGTTAGCCTTTATTCTCTAGCCAGTGGAAGCCATCAGTTTGGGAAAGAGATGTTTTAAGAAAGTTAACCTGTGCATGGTGGAATACTGTAAGTTGGCCCTGTACTCAGCCTTGGCACTGTGGGCATTTGGGGCTGGGTAACCCTTTGTTGTGTGGGCACACCTGTGTGGCTGAAGGATGTTAGCATCCCTGGTCTCTACCCCCCCAGGTGCCAGTAGCACCATTTCCCCCCAACAGTCATGGCAATCAAAAATGTCTCCAGCCATTGCCAAATGTGCCCTGGGGTGGGGAGATATGTGGAGGAGGCAGAATTGTCCTCCACCCCCTTTAAGAACCATCCATCTCTACGAAGATGCCATTTTTATAGGTGGGAAATGGAAGTCAGCAATTTCATATGATCCAACCTAATAGTACCAGTGTGTGTGTGCTAAGTCACTTCAGTCATGTCCAACTCTTTGTGACCGTATGGACCATAGCCTGCCAGGCTCCTCTGTCCATGGGGATTCTCCAGGCAAGAATACTGGAGTAGCTTGCCATGCCCTCCATCAGCGGATCTTCCCAACCGGGGGGGGGTCGAACACACGTCTCTGGCCTTGGCAGGTGGGTTCTTTACCACCAGCGCCATCTGGGAAGCCACTGGTACTGGTAAATAATACTAAATGTTAATAAAAAGCCAACGTTTATTGAGCTTTGCTTCATGCCAGTCACTGTTCTAAGCACGATCCACATGTTAACTCGTGTAATCCTCATGATGACCCCAGGGCATGGAGAGGTTGAGCCCTGATCACAGAGGGGAGCGCACATTCAGACCCGGCTGGTCCGGCTCCTAAAGCTGCTTTCTTACCCACAGTGCTGAAGGGTGTCAGAGGAGTAGCCCAGGGGGCCGGGAGAGCCCGCCGCAGTAAGCAGTGGTGGGCAGGACTCCCCTTTTCCTGAGGCGCAGCTGTGTAAGCCTGTGCGGTGGCCCCTTGGGGTGCCTCTGGGCCTCACCTGGGGGGCACACTGGCCACCTTCCTCCAGGAGAACTGGGTAAGGCCCCAGGTCACATCTGTAGAGCCAAGAGCCCTCCCGCCCACCCCATACATTCAAAGCACGCTGATGACAAGAATCACTCTCATCACGACTACCACTCTTATGAAAACACACACGGGAGCCTTGGGGACTGATGGGACTGTTTTCGTGACTTGCCTGATCACTGTGGAAAAACACTGGCCCTGAAGGAAGTGTGGCTCTTTAGCCCAGATCTCAGGAAGCCTCCAGTGCAGCAGGTGGGGGGTCTTCTCCCTTCCAGTCACCTCTCATGCCAAGACCTCAGGCTACCCCCGGCTATGCGATGAGAGGGCCTTCTTTGGAGAGAGAGGACAGTTCTGACTAAAATTGTGTCAGAAGGTTAGTGTTTCCACCAGATCAGGGGCTGTTCTAAATGTTGAGAGCTGGCAGCCTTGAGCCGGGGTCAGCAGAGACCCAGAGCAATAACCCTACCTGTGTCTGAGCCCCCTTGGCTGGTGGGAAGAGTGGGACGTGGGTGGCTCTCTCGTTCTCCTCAGTCTGGGTGCCAAGCTCTGCTTTTGGCTCACGGAGATCACTGTCCATCACATTTACACGCCATTAATGTTGGTTGTCTGGACAACTGGCCGTCTCTCTCCCCACTCACACTGTAACTATTACTGTAAATGATAATAGTAAGCTCTGGGTAAAAACTGTAACTGTGTGCCAGCCCCAGCTCCACACACAGTGACTCATGCCGTTCTCTCGTCCTTCCTCTCAAGTAGAGATTCTTGCCCTTATTGTGTAAATCAGAACACTTAAGCTCAGAGAAGTTAGGCGACTTGCCCAGAGTCCCAGAGCCCGTATACAGTGGAGCTGGGATTCAGTCCCATCAGTTCCAGCCCCCAAACCCATGTTCTGTTCTGCTGCCCCAGAGGGCGCTCTTTCTGCCGCAGCCTCACAGAGTTCACTGCAAAAAGCTGTTTTTGTTTCCAGAAAAGGTATTGGCACTGTCCCTCTGCAGGCAAACCTTCCTCCAGGGGAACGTCAGGGTCATTCCCTACCTTGTTGCCCTGAGCACAGACTCTCAAGGATTCCTTCCTGTGGGTCAAGGGCAGAGTCTATAGAATCCACTTTTGCAGGATGGGGAAGCTGAACATCTCTGGGGAGGCGTGGCCATGCAAGACTTTGCCTCCTCTTTACCTCAGTTTCCCCACTGGGTCTTGGCGGCCTAGGGGCGGTATTCAGCGCACAGACATGTTTCATGCAGCGGTAGGTGAATCTGAATTATTCTTTGGTGGTTTTAATTAACTGCTTGCATTTTGGAAGTCAGGTTTACAACTCCAAGCAGACACCCAGCTTCTCTGGAGCACAGCCTGCCCTCCCCAGTTCCCCAGTTTCCACGTCTGCCTACTGCTCCCTGACACTGAAGCTGCCGCTGGTCCGTCATCCTATCGCCCTTCTTTTCTGCTCACGACAGCTAGCTTTGATCATTTCTGTCGCCACATGAGCCTGTCAGCTCGGTGAGGGCAGGACCATACCTTATACCCTTTTGTACTTTCATTACTTAGAAGAATGTTCTAATTCACTCATTGCCACTAGATCAGAAATTCTGAGTCTGTGCAGAGAAAGCAAAGCCTGCTGTTCCTGCTCTTAAGAACCGCCCTAGCTCTGGGGGAGCTGACACACTCATCCTTAGTAAAACTCGCAAACCTTGAGGTTAAGGGCATGTCAGTCATGGACTTACAAGGCAAACCCACAGGGGCCGAAGATTATAGTCTGAAAAGAGGGAGTTCTTTCTATAATACTGTTGGCTCTTAAGCTTTGTTTTCCATAATAGCAATAGTCTTTGGGTCTCCAGAGTTAAAATGACATCTCACACTAAAATATGAAATAAAAAAAGTTAAATAACTAGTCAGAAATTGCCAAAGGTAGTGAATATCATCCTGAAATATTTATGCTTCACATGAACCCTAGATTGTATTTTTTGGTCTCTCTTTAATAAATCCCTGCTAGGCACCAACCACTTTAGAAAACAAATAGGCAAAGAATTTCCAAAGGCAGTTAGTAAAACCAGAGAAATGCAAGGTTAGGACTCAAGCACCATTTTTTTCCCCTGAGGCAAATTCTGCAAACCGTTGGTCTGCCGCTTGCAGGAACCTTCAAACAAAGGAAAACAGTTGAAGGAAGCCACCCAGGTGACAGGTTTTCAGGGTTCCAGTGTTGGCAGCCAGTGGCGATTCGCTGAAGTGTCTCACAGTCCAAAATGCCCCTCGGTGACTGAACTCCCTGACTTTCCCACAGCAAAGTGTGAAAGCGCATTGCTGTCGGCCAAGGAAAATATTCCACCTGGCTCTGGCACAGTGCCTTCTACTGGGAGCTGAACAGTCAAACACCCCGAGAGGGGTGACCGCCTTCAGTAAGCCCGCAGACTGCCCGTGTAACCGAGAACATGCCTCCCCAGAGACCAGGATTGGGGGTGGTTTTCCTGCTGGTGCTTAAGCCACTTCATGTAGATCTATCACCTCAACAACCAGTAGGTGGTGGGGTTAGGGGGAGAAGTTAGGACATCACCCAACCCCAGATCTTGAGGAAGTGCCCGCCTTCTCTCTGCCCTCACCGGAGGCAGATACTGAGGGTCACACACCAGGCAGGAACACACAGCAGTTAAAGGCATAAATTTCAAGGTCAGACGGACCCAAGTGACTTAGCACCATTAAGCCTCAGTTTCTTTGTGTATAAAATGGGGAGATGAGTATTTCTCAGGATTGTAATGAGGCCCCAGTGACCCTAATGCATATAGAGCTTTTGCTGTCCAAGATAGGAGCCACTAGCCATGTGAGGCTGTTTAACTTATTTAATTAAAATTTCATTTTTCAGTCTCGCTAGCCACATTTTAAATACTTAGTACCTCTGGGCAGCGAGCGGCTACTATATTAGATGCCACACATACAGACACTATTTGCATCGTCATAGAAAGTTATTTTTAAATTTATTGTTTATTGAAGTATAGTTGGCTTATAGTATTGTGTTAATTTCTGCTATACGGCAGAGTAGCAGTTATACATATATATATTCTTTCTATATTCTTTTCTATTATGGTTTATCCCAGGATATTGAATAGAGCTCCCTGTGCTATACAGTAGGACTTGTTGTTTGTCTCTTCTTTGTGTAATAGTTTGCATCTGCTAACCCCAAACTCCCAGTCCCTCCCTCTCCCACCCATTGATCCTTGGCAACGGACAAGTCTGTTCTGTCTCTGAGTCTGTTTCTGTTTTGTAGATAAATTCATTTGTGTGCTGTATTTTAGATTCCACATATAAGGGATATCATATGGTATTTGCCTTTTCTCCTTCTGACTGACTTCACTTAGTATGATAATCTCTAGTTGCATCCATGTTCCTGCAAAAATGACTTATTTACTTCTTTGTTGTGCCTGAGTAGTATTCTGTTGTATATATGTGCCACGTCTTCATCCACTCATCTATTGAATTACTACAGAAGGTGCTATTAGAGCATTGAAGAACATCCAAGCCCAGTTCCCAGCAGAGTATAAGAGTGGCCTTCATCACCACCGTCACCATTGTGATCAGTACGTTGTTAACCGTGACCACAGCTGAAGGATTCAGGTCCTGCTGAAGGAACAGTGAAAGTCAAGTAGACCATGTGCCATGAGGAAGCCCCTACCCCTCCAGAACGCTCCTCCTCAAGTGCCCCAAGCAGAGAGGTTATAGGTCATGGCAAATCTTGTTCTTGAGGCCAAGAATGTGTGCTTAGTCACTCAGTCGTGTCCAACTGTTTGCGACCGTTGGACTGTAGCCCTCCAGGCTCCTCTGTCCATAGGGATTCTCCAGGCAAGAACACTGGAGTGGGTTGCCATGCCCTCCTCCAGGGGATCGTCCCAACCCAGGGATGGAACCCAGGTCTCCCACATTGCAGGTGGATTCTTTACCGTCGGAGACACCAGGGAAGCCCATGAATACTGGAGTGGGTAGCCTATCCCTTCTCCAGGGGATCTTCCTAACCCAGTAATCAAACCGGGGTCTCCTGCATTGAAGGTGGACCCTTTACCAGCTGAGCCACCAGGGAAACCCCAAGGCCAAGAATGGGTAAACCCAATACAAGTGTCCGGAGGCTCAGTGTCCCCACTCCCACCACAGCCCTGTGGATTTTCTCCACGGTTAAGGCAAGTTGGTATAAATATTTTTCTAAAACCTTAGTCTCTAACTGTTGGTCAATTTGGTCCTTGGCCCCCATATTAAAGACTTTATCTTAGGGTCACTGCCAAAAGCCTTGATTAAAATTCAGAACACTAGCCTCCAATCAGAGAGTACATCGTTGTTTATGAAGACAATGTCTCTCAAGAGCCTTTAAAATGCTCTCATTCTTTTATTTACATTTTTAGCACTCATGCAGCCCTTCCTTTGTGTCAGGCACTTCCCAAGACATTAACTCATTTAATGCTCATAACTCTGTGAGGGAAGTTTTGTTACTCTGTTTTACTAACACAGAATCAGTGGCACAGAGAGGTTAAGTAACTTGCTCAAGGTCACACAGGCATTAAGTGGGGAATGGGATTCAAACCCATGACAGCTTGGCTCCAAGTCTATACCATGCTGTGCCCACTTACGGGATCCTATCCTGAGGAAGTAATCTCAAATGCAAGCAAAGTGTGTACACAAACATAATCCATTGGCATTATTTATGAAATCAAAATTGGATGCAGTCTAAATGGTAAGGGTTCAGTGAAGCAAACCCTGTATAAACTACTTTACAACCATTCCAAACAACTCCTACATGTTTCTAATGACATAGTAAAATGGTGAAGAGATGTCAAATGAAAAATTGATACAAAATAATATTTTTAAAAAATTTTAACTATGTTAAGAAAACTATATAGAAGAAGTACTTGTCAGTCAGATGTGGAGTAATGTGGACTTTCTTTTTCTCTCCACTCTATTATAATTTATGTACTTTACAATTTACTTAGAAACATTATTTTTCTAATTAGAGGACATTTTCCTTAAGAAGAAAAAAATTATAAGGGCAGAGCTCTACATGCGTTATCACCATTTCTTTAAAATTTTAAAAGGCACCGTGAGCCAGGTGCAGAGGGGATTTAGCGGGAAAAACTGGGCAACTGGACAGGGCTAGAAGGTCTGAAAGCCCTGAGCAGAGGAGAAAGAGAGGCATGTCGTTCATCATTTAATTTTTGTCGTTTGCTCCTAAGAAAGCACCACAGCCACCTCCAGGCTGGATCAGCACACAGAAGAGAAGGTCCCAGGGACCCCCTGGTTGGCGCACATGGCCCCTCATCTTCAACCATCATGGCTTCTCCGCTCAGACAGGAGCCTTGCCCCTCCTGTGCTGCCCTTTGCCCCTTCTTTGGGCACTACTTTCTTTCTGGTTCTTATTTGGGGAAAACAGCTTGCATATGATTCCAGAGGCTCATTTTCAGAATTATGAAGACAAACTCAGCATTCCTTGTGTCTGACAGTACCCATTCTCAACAGATGAAATTGAATGGTCAAATGGTATAAAAAAAAAAGTTCAGGCTTACACATTTGCCATTCCCCGTGGTGACAGAATAATTCCTATTTTATTCAGATTCCTTTCTTAAACAGAGGTGCCACATCTCAGATTTCTCCTGCACCTGAATGAGAAGGCCCATTGTACAGCTCCCACCTTGGGGAAATGCCCAGAGAGAGATAGGAATAGCGGGGAGAGGGGAAAGGGGCACACTTTGGACTGTTGCTCTCGAGTCTACAACTTAAATGACCGTTCTGTCTCAGTGGTTCTCAGGCCTGGCCACACATTAGAGTCACTTGGGTGCCCAGACCACTTGGTCAGGGGCATCTCCAAGGGTGTGGCCTTGGCCTTGGCATTTTCCAAAGCTTCCCAGGTGATTCTGATGTGCAGCCAGGTGGTATCTGGTGCCTACCTGAGGTTGAGACAGCAGCTGAGTCAAGCGTGAGTCATTTGTGACCAGGTGAGGTGATGCTTCCTCTCATTGTGTGACTTATGCTAAAATAATTGGCATAATTAAGTCTAATATTAGTAGAAGCTTGGGAAATTTTTTAAAAATGTTTGTCACCAAACCTTTTCTTGCCCCCACGCCCCGCCCCCCCCCCCCCCCCACAAGTAAAGAGCAACTGAGAAGCCTGCCTATATTACAGATGAGTGGTGGGGGAAAAAAAGGACCTCTATCCATCCCCAAATCAGCAAGTCTAAATTGCTTTAGAAAGTCTAACCCTGGCTGCCCGTTGGAATCGTCTGGGAGCTTTAAAAATACTGATGCCAGTCCTTACTCCCAGGGACTCTGACTTAGTTGGTCTGGGGTGTGGCCTGGACATCAAGGATTTTTTTTTTTTTCCAAGCTCCCCAGGTCATTCCAATGTGCAGCTAGAGTTGATTTCACTGGTCAGCCTTCATGGTGGCTTTCAACTTTGGCTTCATCGGAATCCCTTCAGCCGTTTCTTTAAGACCCCAGGCTCCATTTTCAGAGAGGCTTTGATCTGGGAGGTCCTGGGAAAAGCTCGAGTATCTAGACCACAGGCTATTCTGCCTCCCAGTGCAGTGGGGCTGCTTGGTGCTAAGACTCGCTGCTCTAAGAGCCCACCTAGGCTGTGACCTAGAGTCTCATGTACTGGGTTGGCCAACAGGTCTTACAGAAAAACTCAAATGAACTTTTTTGCCAACCCAGTATTTGGCAACAGCTCATGTAACTCTCGTGCCTCACCAGGGAAGGTTTCATTCAGAAACACACTGAGCACCCTATTTCAATGAGACTGGGGTTTGAGTGTTTGCAGCTGTGACCCTAAGGGGACAAAAAGGCATTCTTTTTGGCATGAAGACATTCCTAATGGGCTCGGACCTCCACTGGAGCAGTTCTGAGGCAAGGCTGGTTGTGAAGGGCCCAGCACTCACATGTTAGGAAGAACAAGAAAGTCAGCAAAGTGTGACTCAGTCTGGAGGTTGTCTTTCCTGGTGAGTTAAGATGGCATTGTTTGGGGGCATCTTTGCAATTTGCTATACCCCCAGCAGGAAGACCTCTTTACAGGGCAGTCAGCAGCCCATCTTCCCTTTTGCTATGTGGTTTGTGAGTTTGCCATAGAATCAATATCCAAGAGTATCTTCCAAATCAATTTGCATTACACCAGAAAGGTCTCCTTCACAGTTGAGATCCTTAGTTTTTAAGCTCTAGAATCCACTCCCCATCCTCTTTCCCCATCTGTAAAACAAGGTAAATAGCAGCCCAGACCTCACATGCAGTTGTTATTACTGGAATTAACAGAGATGATTCATGTAGGAGTTTAGCATAGCCTTTAATAAGCTAATGTTGTAATTAGCACTAGGCTCCCACTCTTTTATTTAAATAGGATTTCTTAGAGCCCCCAGCATTGATTTGTTGGTTCATAGCATTTCCAGAACCAAGCAGTTGAGGCAGTTGAGGAGATGTTTGAATCCTTCTCTCCCAGGGCCTGTGGGTTAGAGGAGTTTAAGGTGGGTGAAATTGCCTCTCCTACAGCCTGGACCTTTCATGAATGGCTGTGCAAATCGTCATCACACTCGCCTCTCTAGGAGGAAGCAACACCAACACCCAACTACAGAGAAGTCTCATTGACTTGGCCACAATTCCCGGTTAGACATCTAACAAAGCCCAGGCTCCCCAACCCTCTTCTGTTCAGTGGTTCACCAGAAATTTTGTAGAGCTCGGTCTTTCCTGCAGGAGCCTAGAGGCTGGCCTCCAGTGAAGCTGGCAGGAAGGGCAGTCACAGAGGTTGGCATAGTCCTAAGGGCCTTTAGGGTTAGAAAGATCCATGGAAAGAGCTTTGGAAAATGGATGGATGGATGAATGAATGAGTGAGTCTTCAAATTATATCTTCTTGGAGAATGTGGTCTTTGAGATGGAGTTTGAGGAATCAAGTGAGGAATCATGTCGCAGGCAGAGAAGGTGGCAGGAGCTGAGATGGACAAGGGGAGATAATCATTCATTCACTCACTCGTTCATTCACAGACAGGTGTGTCCTGAGTGTCTGTGTGCTGGCACTAGTTTAGTTGACACTGGGGGGTGGGGGACTGATGGGTTGGCTGAAATCTAAGTGACAGAAGATAAAGTAGAGGGGGTAGATTAGGGTCCTGCAGATGTGGGGTGCTGGATGCTAAATGAAAGGAGGAGGAAGCCCACAACCCAGGTGAGAGCCATCAGGGTGCAGAGTGAAAACTCAGAATGGCTGGAGGGGGCATCCTTTGCAAGATTCTCTGTAGACACTCACAGCTTGTGCATCACCTGTGCCTGCTGTTTATCACCTCTCAGTCTCAAGTTCAGTCCACACTTTAACTTTCTCCTGGTGGGAAGGGACCAGTGCCTTTGTTTTCTCCCCCGCTTACAGGGTGAGCTGTTTCCTGACTTTGGCCCTCACGTGATCCTGTTATTAAAACCAACCAAAAAAAAAAAAAAAATTGCCCCTGTTTCATAATGCCCTGGTCATCTCCCTCCTAGCCTGAGCCTCTGAGAGTCTGTGCTCTTATTCACACTTCTGTGGTCCATATCCTTTCTCAAGCAAAGTCTTCTTGCCAGAACTCCCACATCTTTCTCCTCCCCAGAGCCTGCTCTCTCAGGTCTGTGGAGAACCCTGCATTGTTGGACCTAAAACCTCAAATCTCCTTTACTGTTTCAAGATCAAGAGCTTAATCTGCAGTGTTTTTATCCCAATCCCAGATAGTATACAGGGGCAGCAGCTTGCTGAGTGAGCCAGAACCCAGACCCTGGGGTCCACAGATCTGGGAATGTGTTGGCATTCTTCCTTGGCAGAGTCTGGCTCTTTGCAACCCTATGTAGCCCACTAGGGTCCTCTGTCCAAGGAATTCTCCAGGCAAGAATACTGGAGTGAGTGGCCATTCCCTTCTCCAGGAGATCTTCTCTCTGACCCAGGGATTGAACCAGGCTCTCCCACACTGCAGGCAGATTCGTTACCTCCTGAGCCTCCCTGGCATGGTGGTCACAAGCAAATGACTTGACTTTTCTGTGCAAAGACTAAATGAGAAAACATGGGTCAAATGTAAATTAATCTTTAACTGAAAGCAAGTACCTGAATTCAAACTAAAAATGCCTTTAAATGAGGTACATAACAATTGAGCTTTGGAATAAAGAGCACCAGTGGGAAACTTTTCCATTAAGCAGCCTTAGAGACCGAAGCTGTGTGCTCCAGTATCCCAGGCTGTGGTCCTAAGCAGCCATTTTTACAACATCTCCTGTTTGCCTTAATCGTAAGCCCATACAGTACCTGTTCTTTCAACATTAAAATGATTAAACTTTTGTTAACAATGAGCAAAAGCTATGCTCCAGGAAAATACCCTGTATTTATCCTGTGACTCCTGGCATCTGGATTCTGGAAGCCCAGGTTTAAGGGAACCACAAATGTAAGACCCCTGGGGCTTTTCAGGTCCTACAGTTAACAGACAGTGCTGCTGGTTCTACCCCAGTACGTGCCCCTGTGCGCTGGATCGCCTGGTAAATGCTTGCAGGACTAATGAACCCTGACAAAGAAGATAAAAATCAAGCCACAGTCTTTGTCTCCTGCTGGTTTAGCGTGTTTTCTTTCTCTCATCACTGGGAATTCTGAATACACACATTTAGTTTAAAAATAACCTGGGTTTCTATGAACTGCCAAAATGAGCTTCACGTCCTAGACACATTTGCTGCCTTCCTCACTCCCCCAGGATCTGGCATAGTAACCATGATAACAAAGTGCTTCAGTAGCACCTTGCCTCCGCAGATGATAAGCTGATGAGTTACCTCATTCTCCAAGCAAGAGAAACCTATGCGGGGGAGTCGGAGCGATTTTACCGACACCTTTGCCTCCAGTAGCCAAGGCTGGCGGGGCCCCTTTGGGCTTTCTTGTAGGGCTTGGGTCTCTCCAGTCCAGTCCTCCTGGGGAGTGAGGCGAATGAGACCTCTGCCCGGAGAGGGCGCTAATGTCCCTGTCTTCCTCAGCTGCCACTCTGGGTACGTCGGTGCACGCTGTGAACACGCAGACCTCCTGGCCGTGGTGGCTGCCAGCCAGAAGAAGCAGGCCATCACTGCCTTGGTGGTGGTCTCCATCGTGGCCCTGGCTGTCCTCATCATCACGTGTGTGCTGATACAGTAAGTCTTCACTGCCCCTGAGCCCGGGTCCCCCACCTGCCTGCCTCCCCGGGGCCATCTGCAGCGCTCCCAGATAGCAGGACCTCGGCAGTTTACTGCTGTGATGTCTGATTGGTGTTAGCAAAGCGAAGAGGGATTTTGGTGAAAGCTGAGTGGTATGAAGGGCACATAGCCCAGGAGATCTCCAGCAAATGGGTCAGAGCAGAGCTCTGACTGGAAGCAGAGCCAAAGGCTTGGAGCCTTCACCGTTGTGATGGGGGTGTGCAGGGGTTCCAGAGGGAATTGGAAAAGGCTCCGAGCCTCCTGTGTGCAGTTAACAGTCACACTTCCTCTCTGCAAATCCTAAAGCCACCGTTGCTGTTACTCCCTCTTCCCTTCCTCCAGACCTCAGTTGCTGCCTGGCATCTTCCAGGAAGCCTTCCTGAACCCCTTTTTGGGTGTTCTTAGCCTCATTTGCTTGTCTGTATCTCCCAATTGGACTGCTCTGCAAAGGGAGAGACCCGAGGGTTGTATTTCCAGTATTGGGCCAGAATACTGGCCCGATATTCCCTGGAAATATGGGTAGCAGGTGCACTGAGAGGATGGGTTTGCCACGACCAGAGAGTGTTAGTCTGCAGAAAAAGATCTGAAGCCATGGAGTTGCTTGGCTCGTTCTTTCATTCCTTCCGTGGGTCCATGCCGTCTGCCCACAGTCCCTGCTTTACTGCTTGCTGGCTGCTCCTGATGGATGACCCCCGTCCTGAGCCTTCACAGCCCTGCCAGCCTGAAGCGGCTGTTTTGGCCCAGTCCTGACAGTGGTTCTAAGTGACCCAACTGCTGCTTTATGGAGCAAACAGCTGGGCCGCCGGGGTGCAGGTGGGGGTGGGGAGTGACCGGTCCCCTCTGTCGACTGGAGCCCGTTTGGCCAACCCAGAGAGGAGCAGCCACGCAGAGCCGGTCTTTGGGGGTGGCCAACAGATCCTTCCGTGAGTGGCCCCAAATGCCACCTCCTTGCAAAGCCCTCAGCCCTGTGCTGTGATTGTCCCTCTGGAAGCTCCAGGGGAAGGATGGGTTAGAGCCCGGAGCTGCCCGGCAGGCCCCTCCAGCAGACGCTGCACCAGCTGGGCACTCCTGCCGGGCTCCTACCCAGCCCGTGTTCTCTGCACCTTTGCAGCTGCTGCGAGGTCCGGAAACACTGCGAGTGGTGCCGGGCGCTCGTCTGCCGGCATGAGAAGCCCAGCGCCCTCCTGAAGGGACGGACTGCTTGCTGCCACTCAGAAACAGGTGAGGAGGCTGCCTCAAGGGAGGTACTCGGGAGACACTGTTGGGTAGAGAAAAGGTCTACCTTCTCCAAGTCAGGGCAGAAGTTCTTGGAGGGTGAAGCAGAAAGAAGGGAGAAAAAGAAGAGGACATTTATCCTACCAAGTCAGATTCAGTTTATTCCAATGTGTCTTTCCCTCAGAAGGTAGCTCTGTTATCCTTACCTGTGACCATGTGACCTTTAACAAGTAACTTAATGTCTCTGAGCCTTGGTTTTCTCATTAAAAAGATGTCGTGCAAATTAAATAAGTACTGAGATAAAGAACCTGGTGTATCACAGACTGGAGACACACAACAGACATTCTTTCTCTTTCTCTTGAGAAATCATCTTCCCTTTCCCATCAATGAAATGAGAGATGCGGCTTTTAGAAGGACTTGAAGGACTCTGAACTCTTAGAATCCTGTGATCTTCATTCAGCTTGCCATTGTTCCATGAATACTTTTTCCAACATCCATGAAAAAGATTGGACATCTGGCTAGGATGCCAGACTCACATCTCCAGAGCCTTCTCCAAGCATCCCTAGCTCCGGGCTCCTGGAGTCAAATAGCAAATTAATCCAGACAGGCTCTGAAAAGTCACACATGAATGAGTTTCTGCAATGCTTGTTTGACCAAAAAGACTGTCATAAACTTAGCGTTCCTTTTTAGGAAGTGGTTCGTCAAGAGACGATCACCCCAGCCTCATCCACCTGAGGGTCGCTTCTCTACTAAACAGTCAGCTCAAGGTGGAGTGGTCAGGGAGAAAAGTACCTGCTGTGTTCCTTCGGCCTCCTGGTGATCTGACCTGGAGGGAACTGAAGGCAAGGGACCACCATTTACTTGATCTTCATTTCAAGAGCCAAAGTAATTGTATGTGAGCGGTTGTTTTGATTTAGGAAGGTGCGAATTCATTGATCCTCTCAGTAGTCTTGAGGAGGGTGTGGGTAAACTGAGTCTGCCAAAGACCTGTGTGGAAGGTCTGAGTCCCTGGGGGAGCTAGGATGAGACCCAGGGCCTCTGAAGTCCCCACTCCCATTTCCTCCGCTCCCTCAGGGGACCATGCATTGAGCTGATGAAGATAAACATTTTTGTTTTGTCTTTTAACACCAACAGAAAAAAACTGTGTATGACTTTTTAAGAAAATTGATAGTATTTTTGTACCCTCAGTCTGCACCTTGGCAGAGTCATTTAGGGTGGAGTAAATTTCTTGTTAATGTCACTTCTTTACCTACATTTTGAGAGAATGTTGGCTTTGAACCCAGCAATGGGTCTGACCTTGCAGAGATGGCCACCAAGGCTAAAGCCCCCTCTTCTTAAGATAATGGGTATGCTCCACCTCCAGGGGACCCGGGAGAGACCAGTGCAGGAAGATGTCCAGGCTGGACTGGATTCTGGAGCTGCTGGGGACTGGGTGCACCCTGCTTCCCCGTGACAGGCACAGAGGATACCCTCAGGGCCCAACCACTGAGAAACAACGGCCTTAGAGGAAGCCATTCTGCTGCCAGAGCCCTTGACTAGCTCATGAGCTGCCCACTAAGCCGCTGCTGCTGAGGGAGCTGGCTGCAGACGGGGCTGAATCACCTCCAGTTGAATGAAGGCCTTCACACGGTGTGTGTCCCTGTTTGCTTCTTTCCTTTGGTGCTGAAAGCACAGATTCAGGAGCTACTGCCCCTGTGGTCGAACCAGCAGAATGTGGACTTGACTGCCCAAGAGAATCTAGTGACTTGGGCTGGTGCATCCCCAAGTTTCTGCCCCATGCCAGTTTTCCCAGCTTGGCTGGAGTGTGGCCTGCAGAGCTTAACCTGTTTTTCCTTCCTTCCAGTGGTCTGAAGAGCCCAGAGGAGGAGTTCTGCCAGGTGGCCTGCAGCAGCCAGAGGGAAAAAGGACTTTTTGAGTTCGGCACAGCCAGGGCTGCCAGGCGTGGGTCAGCAGGCCGTTCCTTCTCCGCCTGCCATCGCCTGTGCAGGCTTTTTGTCTTATGTGGGCCTTCCTTCAAAATTCTGTCCAGAACTCTGTCTGCTTGGGGTTATCCGATGTGACCTGGAGAAGAAATCGGTGGACCACAGTTTAAAGACTGGTCAGAAATGAATGGCATGGGGTGGACCTCCTATTTACCTAATGACCTATGTGCTTCGTCATCTGCATCCAGGTGTGTGTAGGTGTGTTCTGCCAGTTACGGATACCAGACCTGTCTCCCCATAAGTCTCCATCGTGCCCGACACTGGAGTTCCTATAATTGTTACAGTTTTTTTCTTATCTGCTTATTGGGGAAAATGGTGAAAAAAAGCGTCACTGCTTTTTGCTACATGAAGACACCAGTGGAGGAGGAGCCATACCAGTCCTCTGTCATGAAACCCTCAACCAGCCCAGTGTCTTCCATGGACATATGATGCTGAAGACCTTCCTGAGCTGTCACCATCCTCAGAGATAATTTATTTATTAGATGGATGATGATTTTATTTTAATCTCTTAAGTCGGTGTAAAAAGCATAAAAGCCTTTCAGACATCTACTTCAATGATCCATGTATTGCTGGCCAAAAAACTAGACTGATTAGAAATGTCTGGTCTCTTTGGGACAGCTAAAACTTGGTGGGCAGGGGGAGAGCACCAGGATGGGTGGAGATGGAAGCAAGGAGGAGTTACTGATGGGAGCAAAGCTTGGGGTTCAGAGGTCATGCCATTTAATACACAAAACTGGTAAATGCCCCAGGATACATTCCTGCTGAAAAATTAGCAGATCTTACAGTGGAGACCTGGCACCTTATTGAGGAAGAGGAAGAGAGTCTGTGTGTGTATCTACAAGGAGGAAACACAACAGTGACTACACCGCTCTTATTAAACCTATTAACCTTCTGGTGGGCCGTCCGAGAATCTGTTTAGACATAGAGCTTTAGCAGAGAGCAACAGGCATCTGGGGTTGCACCCATGAAAGGGGACCGGTCACTTATTTTCCATGTTGTTACTTGGTTGATTTGTTACTTTATTTTGAATAGGACAAATTGAACTTTCCTGTTTATTTTTAAGCATTAGGAGAAATATTCCAGTGATTTTATTTTTCTTTTCCATTCAGGATGCTAGGTTTTTGTTTTTTGTTTTAAAACAAAAACTCTTAAGAAGCTGCCTCCATCATGTGAGTCTTGCTTTTCCCTCAGAGAAGGAGAAATTGTTCTCCTGGGTACTTTCCAACCCAATGGGCCTGCTTGTGGGAAACCCCGGTTCACTCCAACTTCATGGTGGAGCTCATCCCTAGGAATTGTTATGAAAATTTGGAAACAGGGAAACAATGAAATAATTTGTAAACTCCTTATGCGAGGGAACTCTTATTCACTAATATTTGAAAAACGGGAGATCACTACCTATTAACCCTTCAGTGCCTCTAGCTCCTCACTTCATGAAAGGGACTTTTAAAATATGTCAAGTGAGCTTGAAGTTCCTCCCAGGTCATTTTGTCCTCCTGGAATTCTTCTGCCCAGTACATCTATTTCAATGCATTTTCTCTGTTGAGGAAATTATATGACCTCTGTCGCAATTCTGGCACTTGTATTGAATGACGCTGTACCCAAAGCACCGAGATTAGAAATGGGATCTGTTCGCCAGCAGTGTAACTGACATAGCTCTTGGGGTCTAGTCATGAGAGAATCTATGCTTAAGTTTGCATTCCTTACACAGGTCCTACAGCAGTGGATCTGAGCGCTGGGGCTTCACCCCTGGAGAAACGATGCAATTGACACTGGTTTGTGGACCCCAGTTTGCCCTCCCTTTTTTCATCAGGCTCTCCTGAGAGTCTGATTCCGGTGTAGAGAGACTAATGAAAGTGGAGTGGCATCACTGGTTTTTAACTTGAAATCACATTTTTACTTTAGAACAACCTTTCCTCAGTCTTTTAGAGACTGTTTGAGGTCTGGTTGCCTTTAAAGAGCAAGAACTGATATTGAGACTGTCTTGTGGGGTTTTCTCCGCCTACTGGATGGAAGGATCAGCGTCCAGTCTGTAGGCACCTGAGAGCCTTTGCAGAAGGGTGAGGAGGTGAGAACCAAGAACCTTCGTGATTTCCTGTGGGGACTTGACACTTAGGGTCTGTGAATGCTCCAGTCACAGCTGCTGGTGCCCCTCACCCCTTCCAGTGCTGGTACAGCCTTGCAGCGCTCAGGCTCAAATATGTGCCATCCTGGGAGAGTTGCAGGCGGAGGCTGGGATCAAGGCATGCCCGGGTGGACCTTTGTCCATGTCCAGGATGTGAGAACCTTGCTTCTTCAGTGAGTTTTCTCTTAGAAATCAGAATGGCCACTAAGCATTGGATTCCTATGCCATTTGTGGCATTGGTACTTCTTTGGTTAGATATAAAAGTGCCCCCTTTTCAGGTTAAAAATCATCTTCTATTCCAACTCTGTAGGTTCCCTGTGTTTTTTGCTTTTTACAAAGCCAAGTTCATTATGATTAGGGACTTGTTCCCAAGATCTGACCTGGTGAGCAGCTGCACACCGGGGGATGGGGAACACAGCTGTTTCCAATATCTGTCTCAGGAGAAATGCAAAACCCCAATTTAAAAGGGGCGGGGGAAGGGAGAGACTGCTTCCAAATCTTCAGTGGAGCCTGGATTCTCCCACTGCTGGACAGGCTGTGACTTCTTTAAGCATGCTGGCAGGAAATGTCTTCTTCTAGATGGAAGGATATACGGCAGCCAATCCTGATCTGGAAGACACATTTGAACACATGTGGTAAACAAGCAAGACTTGAGCTTGCCATTGTGTGCCAGCAGAGGAGAGGGGCAGAATGTCCCCAGAGTCTATTTTCCCATGAAAGAAGATGGTAGAATTGACATCACCCCCACCCACATTGGTGAGGGAGGAGGTGTACCTCCAGAGATTTTTGGGAGCCTGGTCTATGCAGGTGGAGCAAGTGTCCGCATCTTCAGGTTTCCCGGGTCCAGGCTGCTTCAGAGCACATATACCACTGGCTGCTCTTCCACCGGGTCCAGGCTGCTTCCTTGCATGTGGACCGCTGGCTGCTCTTCCAGGCCATCTTGACAGGAACAGTTCAAAAATGCTCCAACACTGCTCAGGAGACCCTGATCCCATAGTGGGATCTGGGCTTTGATTTCTCCCAACCTGCTCAGCTGAGGAGGGGGCAGGGAGGTGATTCAAAAGCCCAGGACCAAGGAGGACATCACAAAAACAAGAGGAAGACATATGTTTGTTCTTAATGTTCTAATAGAAGACCTGTTCTCTAGCCCCTGATTTTATCAGGCTTTCTAAAAGGTCTCATGGTAAACACACACGGTACTGAATACAACGCCTCTTCCTAGTGTAATAATACTGAAATGTTCAACTTTTCATTATCTTATTATAACAAACCTGATGCTTTTTTTTTTTTTAGAACTTGTTACTCTGACTTCTGTATATGTTGCACTGAAAAGGTTAATATTTAATGTTTTAATTTATTTTGTGTGGTAAGTTAATTTTGATTTCTGTAATGCATTAATGTGATTAGCAGTTCTTTTCTTTAATATCTGAATTATACTTATTTAAAGAGTAGTGAGCAATATAAAATGCAGTTGTGTTTTTCAGTAATGTGTATTGTTGTCAGTTGTACTGTACCTTGTTTGGAAGGATGAAGGAATGAACTTTTTTTTTCCTAAATTAAGACTGAAGCTTTTCTTTCATGAGGTTGGGAGATGGCTGAAGTACATTAAGATTTTTCTCTGCAAATGTGAATGGTGCGAAAAAAAATGGATGCTCTTTTGCAAAATGTGGGAATCCTAAAATTAACTTTAGTTGATCCCTATATGCTTGTAAAAACCAAATTCTCTGAAGTTGTTCTCAATATATACTTCATTTACAGTATGTCCAACAATACGCTAACTAGTGTGGAAGATGAAACAGACAATCCCTGCCCCAAGGAATCAGAATCTGCCCGAGATCAATTGACGTTCAGAAAATAATTCCAGACTCATTCCAGACAAAATACAAATAAAGCCTGAAATTGTAATGTAGAGGAGTTTGTGTGTTAATAGCTGTAATTCTGCACATGTGATCCCCAGACCAGCACCATTGCATCACCTGGGAGCTTCTAAGTAAGGCAAATTTTCAGGGCCCACCCCTGACCTATTAAACTCTCAAGATGTCATGCCCTCTCTACCTTCCAGATGATTCTGATATGTACTCGAGTTTTGAGAACCACGGTGCTATAGGATTCCAGGAAGGGCAAATTCATGTGGGCCCAGAGTTTTTAGGAAAGGTTTTCTAGAGGATATTCAGGGGAAGTGAAACAACACAATTTACCCCTTAGCATTCAAGGTTAATGGCCATCAGGTAGTACAGCCTTGAGGTAAGGCTCACATTTATTTGGCTCTTCTCAGCCTAGTTGAAGAAAAAAACAGGCCTCCCCATCTCCTTCCACACCACTGCTCACACCCACCCCCACTCCCCTCTGCTCACTTTCTAACTGTAAGGACTTGTTCTAAAACTGTCAACCCAGTTCTTATAAGCTTCAGTGCACTTAAATTCCCATACAAGCCTCTGCCCTTCTAACCCATGCATGGACCACTGGTGTGCAAGGTGGAGAAGCAAGGGAGAGTGAAACCGTTGCTGTGAGAAGCGAGAGCTAGGTTGCAAGGCAAATCCAGCTCTTTGTAGTGAAGGAGGTGCGTGTGGAGCCCGTTGTCCAGGCCTCGAAGGTCTTGGCATTGGTCTCACAGGAAGACAGCCACCCAGGCAACTCCTTGTTCTGAGTGTCCTGTGTGGTATCTGTCCCTCAGCAGAGCCTCTACCCACCTCTGAGGAGAGGGAGGGACAGACCTCTATCTGAACTCGGTGTCCCCCTCATGAGCCTAATCAGTCTTCAGGGACATCTCCAGGCCCGATTTCTAAACCACTGGATTTTCTAGTTGACCCCTTTCTTCTCCTTAACTTCCAAGCCTTCCTGCCAAGGTTCCCTCTTCCATTTCTGGTGTCTGGTCCACTGGACTATCTAGGGTGGTGGGGAAGGACCTATCCCAGGAGAAAGCCCTCTTGAACTTGGAATCAACCAGACCTTCCGTCATTTGTCCAAGTGATGTGTGGGTGCCGTTGGCCCATACTTCAGACCTCTGCTTTGCCTGGTTGCTCTGTGCCCTGACTCCTGCCTGGCCAGTTTTGGGTGCTGAAGTGTGGCCTAGCCTTGCCTGCACTCTAGCTTGGAGCTCCCTGTCCAGCAGCGGCCTGGAATTCTAACCCCAACTCTCTTTCCTCGTCTCCTGAAACTCCAACTTCTAATTTACTCTCCCCAGGAATCACTTCCCAGGTCTTGAGCCTTATGCCTCTGCCTTTTATCCTCAGAAACAGGAAATGACATGCCCATGGTCACACAACCTTGGGTCTAGCAGTGCCTGTTCTACTAGGCTAGCATCTCTCTCCCCAGATCAGTTGAATCCTAGAATCTGTGGGGGTGGAGCTTGACCATCTTTTAAAATCTCTCCCCATGATTCTAATCCTATCCCTACTGACCTCTGGAATACACCATGCCCCAGGGAGCATATGGTGTAAGAGAGGGTTGATGCCCAGAGCTGAGACATCCTCCCAGGGCTTGCCACCCTAGTCCATGCTTAAGAATCCCTTAATATCCAGCAGATGTTAGCCCTGGGGAAACATGGAGGCTGGGCCCTCCTTTCAAGTGAGACAATCTAAAGCAAGGAAGGGAGAGAACACCTGTGGGAACTGGGGCCCCTGAGGAGTACTGCGGGGTGCTTGAGGTTATGCGAGCCTGGACGATGGCTTTTCAAGAGCCAGATTTCAGACATGAGATTAAAATACGGTGACATTTATCCAGAAAATAAAAAGGAGATTGGGGCGAAGAAAGGAAAAAAAAGCAAAACCTCTCCCCAAGGCACGTTTACCTCACGGAAGCTTCAGGCCCTGAGATGCAGTTGTACAAAGTGCCACAGGACAGGAGGAGCCCCCGCTGCCGTGACGTCCTCTAGGGCAAGTCCAAGCCCACCACTGGAGCCCCTCTCAGGGTCAGGGGAGTGGGGCTGAGAACTGGGCAGGAGAAGCGCTCCACTCCTGAGCCTAACTGCCCTGCGTATTCCAGGGAAGCACTCTCCCCAGGTCTGGAAATGTGCCATTCCAGAAGGACTGTGCTGTGACAAGCTGGCATCATTTAAACCTTGTCCCGGCAGAAGACAGCAAACAGTGCGGCCCCAGCCCTGCAGCGTGGCTTCCCCCTGCCTCTGTACAAGAAGCCCCTCAGAGAGAGCCCAGGGGCCCTGGGGCCCTGTGGCGGAAGGAGGCCTGGAGGCGCAGACCTGGGCGTGGTTGCAGCCCCGCTTCTGGGCTGTGTCACCTGGGGTGGTGTTGAGTCTTTCTGAGCCTCCTGTCCCTGCCTGTTTTGCTCGGGGAGCTGTTGAGACAAAACTTATAAACACCCACTTGTTCAGCCTGATTCTTGAAATAAAACTAATGCCATTGATAAACTGTCCAGCTCAAGGGAGGCCACCTCCTCCATTCTCTAGAGACATTCAATTCAAGGTAAAAGCAAGCATGGGGGCGGTGGGGGGGGGGGTGGTGTATGAAAAATATTTCCAGAGAGCCGATGGCGAAAGGGGCCACATTCAGAGGGTCGTGGTCGCAGGTCACCACCTTGAGAGGTGGTTAAGGACCCAAAGGAGTGAGGAAGACTGTTCTTGGATGTAGGAAGGTGTTCAATGTGCCCTCAAGTTGCCGGGCCAGAGGCAAAGAGGTTGACTTCAGCTCAGCAGCGGGTCTTTCTCATGGTCAGAGCCATCCCCTGGACTACTGTGCTCCCTAACACCTAAGTGATCAAGCAGAGACTGGGTGGCCAGCAGGGACATAGGGGGTGCCCTGGTGAGGTACCACGTGAGCCAGAAGACCTCTGGGGGCCATCTCCCTCCAGCATCCTGACCACCATCTCCAGCCCAAGAGTCCCTGTGTTATCCCAGCACTCCAAACCTTCACCTACCATGGCACCCTTCTAGAATAGGATTTGGGAACCCAGACCTAAGCCTCTGTCTTCCCCCTGTTTTGCTGTGGGTCTTGTAGCCTCCTGGAGCTTCTTGGTGATGGAGGGGCAGCTCAGGCTCTGTCCAGCCCCCTTCCCTTCTGCCTGCTGGCTTCAGAGTCTGTGGCTTAACCATATTTAGGAGGGTCCCTATGCAGGGATCACAGGAGAGGGCCTTTCCTGACTTCTCCATCCCTAGATGTGCCTAGATATACTGGCGCCTTCCCAGAGCCACTCTCCACCCCTCATGGCTCTGTGCCCAGCTGTGGACAGCCTCTGTTGGGTTCTCTTGCCCTCTGGCTTCTAGTTCAGCTTGTGGGAGGCTCTGAAGGAGAGATCAAGGTTATTTGTTTTTACGGTGCAATTCTTATCTGTTTTATTAAATTTGCCTATAGTTGATTTACAATATTACACTCGTTTCAGGTGTATAGCATAGTGAGTTAATATTTTTTATAGATCATATTCCATTTAACCTAGATAGCATATTAAAAAGCAGAGACATTACTTTGCCAACAAAGGTCCGTCTAGTCAAAGCCATGGTTTTTCCAGTAGTCATGTACGAATTGTGAGAGTTGGACTGTAAAAAAAGCTGAGCGCTGAAAAATTGATGCTTTTGAACTGTGGTGTTGGAGAAGGCTCTTGAGAGTCCCTTGGACTGCAAGGAGATCCAACCAGTCCATCCTAAAGGAGATCAGTCCTGGGTGTTCACTGGAAGGACTGATGTTGAAGCTGAAACTCCAATACTTTTGCCACCTGATGTGAACAACTGACTCTTGGAAAAGACCCTGATGCTGGAAAAGATTGAAGGCGGGATGAGAAGGGTTCACCAGAGGATGAGACGGTTGGATGGCGTCACCAGCTCGATGGACATGAGTTTGAGCAAGCTCCAGGACTTGGCGATGGTCAGGGAAATCTGGCATGCTGCAGTCCATAGGGTCACAAAGAGTCGGACATGACTGAGCGACTGAACTGACTATCAGGGAATTCCCCAGTGGTCCGGTGGTTGAGAGTTTGCCTTCCAACACGGAGGGGTGTGGGTTCAATCCCTGCTCAGGGAGCTAAGATCCCACAGGCCTCACAACAACAAAAAAAACCAACCCAAAAACCGAAATACAAAACAGAAACAATATTGTAACAAATTCAATAAAGCCTTTAAAAGGTCCGCATCAAAAAAAAAAAAAAAAAAAAACATAAAATAATTCCTACAAAATAATGGCCACATTTCCTTGTGTTGTATAATATATTCTTATTGCTTATCTGAGACTGAGGTATTTTATCCCCCGCTTCCTTCCAGGGCTTCCCTAGAGGCTCAGTTGGTAAAGAATCTGTCTGCAATCCAGGAGACCTGGTTTTAATCCCTGGGTTGGGAAGATCCCCTGGTGAAGGAAATGGCAGCTCACTCCGGTATTCTTGCCTGGGAAATCCTATGGACAGAGGAGCCTGGTGGGCTACAGCCCGTGGGGTCACAGAGTCGGACACGAGTGTCTAAACCACCACCCTTCCAGTTCCAGCGCTGTGCTTCCCATAATTGCACCCCAAGCCCTGGGGCTCCCAAGGCCCTTCCTCCTCCCAGCTCTCATCACGCTTCATTTACACAGCTTCCTCCCCTTGTCCCTTCAGCTTTGAGTGGTAATGATTCCTCACAGTTTCTAGTTTTAATTCTGCCAATCTTGGTCCCCTCAACCTCCACCTCTTGCTCTGTCATTTCTAGGAGTGCTTAACCAGAGGCTAAAAATTCAAATGCCACCAGGATTGACGCTGTTAATCTGAACTAGGGCAACTGCTGGGTGGGAGCATAAATGTCCATGAGTAGATTGAACCTGGCGTGGGAGGTGGACATTGGGATAAACTGGGGGTGCACAGGCCTCTTCTGAAGGGGGCGATCGTCGCAGTTCCCGCCCATGATGAGTATCCAGCAAGGTGGTCTGCTTTTCTATTTTTTTTTTTTTTTTCAAAAGAAGCAGAAAATCTGGACTTTTTCATGAAATATTTCCATTTCGAAATATTGCTCAAATTCATAAACCACCCTGGGGCCCCAACGAAATCTGTCTGCAGGTCACCATCCATTTGCAGCCTTCACTCTCAAGCTGTTCGCTTGTCTGCCAGGCCCCTTCGCACCTCTCTTCATTCGCGGTTCTCTTAGCTAGGAATGGCTTTTTCTGCTTCTTGGCCTGATCAAACTTGTGGTCCTTCAAGAACAAGCTCACACCTCACTTTCTCTCTGGAGCCTTCTTGAAGCCCCCATGCAGCGCCTTCCCTATGCACCCAGAATACTTTGTACATGTTAATACATGTTAAGACAGTCATCTCATTTCACTACCACTGTTTGTTATCAAATTCTCCACAAGTTGTCCTGTGCCCAGGATCATCTTGTGTCCCAGGTCATGAGCTTCTCAAGGTCAACAGTCTCTTTCCTATACATCTTTGTAGCCTGAGCATTTAGCCTGATGGCTCAAGCAAGGTGATGCAATAACTTTTTGTTAAGAAAGATCCTCAGATATACAGGGCTTTAGTTGGGCCAATGTCTGTCTCTGGAGGCAGGAGACCAATGTCATGTGGGCTCACTGGGTCCTGTGGGGCTAGGTTATCCAGACCTGGTGATGGACGCTGTGCTACCGTTAGACATCTCACAGGTCAGATAGGTCTTGGGTCTCTGGCTTCCTATCTACCGTAAGAGCTTTGATTCTAGGCAAAAATACATTTTCTGACCAGTATCTTACCATGAACTTTGTCACAATCCAGGTGAATCTGACAGGAGTATTTTCCCCCCAGGTTTATAGAGATAGAAATGACATATGACATTGTTTAAGTTTAAGGTGCACAATGCAATGATTTGATACACATATCTATTGCAAAATGATTACCACAGTAGAGAAATTAACACTTCCTCTCCCTCACATGGATACCGTTTTTGTGTGTGCACTGAAGACCTTCAATATCTAATCTCTTAGCAAGTTTCACGTATGTAACACAGTATTTTTAACTCTAGTCACAATGCTGTACATTGTATCCCCAGAACTCATTCATCTTGCAACTGTGAGTTTGTATTCTTTGACAAACTTCTCCCCCTTCTCCCCAACTCCACCCCAAGCCCTGGGCAGCCCTACTCTGCTCTGTTTCTCTGAATTTAGCTTTTTTAGATTCCACATATAAGTGAGGGCATACAGTATTTGTCTTTCTCTGACTTATTTCACTTAGCATAATGCTCTCAAGGCTCATCCATGTTGTCACAAATGGCAGGATTCCCTTCTTTCTCACGGCTGAACAATATTCCCTTGTGTGTACAGGGTACATCTTTATTCATTCATTCATTGGTGGACACTTGGGTTGTCTCCATAGCTTGGCTATTGTGAATAATGCTGCAATGCACAAGAAAGAGAACCAAATTTCATTTTCTTTAGTTATATACCAAGAAATGGGATTGCTAAAATATGTGGGTGTTCTGCTCTTAATTTTTTTAGAAAAAAAAAATTTTTTTATTTGCATTTCCCTGATGATTAGTGATGTTGAGCATTTTTTTTGTGTACCTATTGGCTGTTTGCATGTCTTCTTTGGAAAAAATATCTATTCAAATCTCCTGCCCATTTTTGAATCTGATTGCATTGAGTGGCATGAGTTCCTTATGTGTTTTGGGTATCTACCCCTTATCAGATAGATGGTCTGCAGATATTTTCTCCTATTCCATGGGTTGCCTTTTCATTTTATTCTTATTTTACTGTGCAGAAACTTTTTAGTTTAATGTAGTCCCACTTATTTATTTTTGTTTTTGTTGCTTTACTTTTGGGTCATATCCAAAAAATTATTGCCAAAAGCAATTCAAAGAGCTTTCTCCCTATGGTTTCTTCTGAAAGTTTTACAGTCTCAGATCTTACATTTAAGCCGCTAATCCATTTCAAGTTAATTTTTGTGAGTGTAATAAGATAGGGGTCCAATTTCCTTCTTCTACATGTTTTTATCCAGTTTTCTCAAAAATATTTATTGAAGAAACTGTCCTTTCTCCATTGAGTATTCATGGTTCCCTTGTGAAATATTAGTTGACTGTATAGGCAAGATTTTATTTCTGAGCTCTAAATTCTGTTCGTTGGTCTATGTGTCTACTTCAACGTGACAGGAATTTTTTTTTCAGTTATTTTATTTTATTTTTTTTTATTAGTTGGAGGCTAATTACTTTACAATATTGAAGTGGGTTTTGTCATACATTGACATGAATCAGCCATGAATTTACATGTGTTCCCCATCCCAATCCCCTCTCCCACCTCCCTCTCCACCCGATTCCTCTGGGTCTTCCCAGTGCACCAGGCCCGAGCACTTGTCTCATGCATCCAACCTGGGCTGGTGATCTGTTTCACCCTTGATAATATACATGTTTCAATGCTGTTCTCTCGAAACATCCCACCCTTGCCTTCTCCCACAGAGTCCAAAAGTCTGTTCTGTACATCTGTGTCTCTTTTTCTGTTTTGCATATAGGGTTATCATTACCATCTTTCTAAATTCCATATATATGTGTTAGTATGCTGTAATGGTCTTTATCTTTCTGGCTTACTTCACTCTGTATAATGGGCTCCAGTTTCATCCATCTCATTAGAACTGATTCAAATGAATTCTTTTTAATGGCTGAGTAATATTCCATGGTGTATATGTACCACAGCTTCCTTATCCATTCGTCTGCTGATGGGCATCTAGGTTGCTTCCATGTCCTGACAGGAATTTTTTTAATCCTTGACCATTCTACTCTCTAGGTTAGTCCCATACAAAAGAGTAGAGCCTTTGGAGAATGTTCACTCTCTCCATGGCTCCGTTTATTTTCTCACGGATAGCCTGTACCCAGTAGGCTTCCTTTAGGCTAGTAAATTAACTACTAGCCCCTGAGCCCTGTGAGCAGCTTCTGACTGGAAATGAGAAGATATGTATAGATGAGAGGACAAAGATGGGAGGGTTTTATCCTAAGCCTTTAGTCATTCTTGAGTTTGTCTGTAATACGGATGGAGCAAGCTTGCAGCATGCAACGAGTGGTATGAGACACTTAGCCACTCAGCCAGTTGTCAGCCTCACCGTGGTCCTGACAGAAGGTTCAGTGAGAGGTGGGTCTCAGCCTTCTCCCCAGGGCCCTCCAGGCCCCATGGCCTCGGGCCAGCGAGTGACCTGGGGGCCCCGGGGACAGGCTGAGGGCTGTGTCCTGCAAAGCTCCAGAGCCCTGGCCATGGTTGTCCGTTGGCCGGGCCCAGACCTCGAAGCAGCTGAATCTTTCCCTCATCCCCACCACTTCGACCTGATGGTGGTGATAGTATCCAGGAGTGGCAGGTTTGCAAGACCCAGCCCCTGTTTGGGTTGCCTGAGGAGCCTGAGGGCCAGCTGAGTCCTGGGCTCCTGAATCCCTCAGTGAAGATGGTTGGGCGGGATCTGGGGAACCTGGCCTTGAGATCTGCCTCCTCAGCCAGGCCTCAGCACTGGCGGGAGGACCCAGACTGGGTACTGGGTGAACGCTCTTGGGCAAGGTAACCACCCTGTGCAGGGATCCCTCCTCTTAGCCAGGACATGGACCTCAGAGGGTGAAAGTTGAGTCTTGGGACCTTGCCTGTTTTTGTCAGAACACAGAATAACATTTGTTTTGGTGAGGTTTACAGGACCATTGTAACCTCAGGGAGACCTGAACTCAAGAACAAAGGATCTGACACAAAGAAGTTTGCAACAACTAACCATGCCCCCACCCCACCCCCCCCAACCTCTATAAAACTGCTTTGCTGAAAGTTTTCGAGGGAGTTCAGAGATTTTAAGGCATGAGCCCTGCAATAAACCTTTCTCTGCTCCGAACTCTGATGTTTTGGTATTGTTTGCTTCACTGTGCGTAGGGCATGTATACTTGCATCCAGTAATAATTTCTATGGATTCCTATATGTTCTCTAGGGAGACCTCAAATCAAAACAGGCAATGATGTGAATTATACACTTATTTCAATGGAAACATTTTTTATATGTTGGAAATAGGCAGTAGAGCAAGTACAGGAGCAATCTAGGAACTGACTACTAAAAAATTATATCTCCCTTCCATAATGCCAAACTTTAACATTTGTCCACTTTAAAATGTGGATTCCCCCAAAAGCAAGGTCTGAGATGAAAACTTGAAGATAAATAATTTATTTTGGAGTTAATCCCAGGAAGCAGGAGTGAAGGACCAAAAAGAGTGAGGAAAAGAATGAGAAAAAGCCAATGATAAGTACCCTGAGCTAGTTACCACTGTGTGAAATTGGGGTTCGGTCTTACTGGGCACCCACTGAAGAATCACATAATGTCACCTCCCAATTGAGCCTCTGAAGATCTGGGGCACTTATCTATCAACTCCCATCATCCTCTAGTTGGAAGTTGCCATAGGATCATTAATTTCTACCCTCCACCACCTGGACACATACACACATACATAAATCTTAGTGACCTGTGTAACGCTAACAGTGGAACAATCTTCCAAAGCTACAGCTGAAATTACATGGTCCAACAGCATATGATGTGACCAAAAAAAAAAAAAAAAAAAGGCATGTGCTATAATTAATTAAATATTTTTAATTAACAGAGGTAATAAAAATCATGTTTTTTCATGAAATTTGGATTTTTTTCTTGTAAACAGAAGTCCCCATTTTGCCTTTTGAAGATATTCCAATTTAGTACACTACTGAGTCTAAAAACAGCCATTTAGCATTCAGCTAAATGTGTACTCTCTTATGCCTCCAACACATTTCAAGATGCCTGTCAGAGAGCATCCCTTCTTACAAGATACCTCATCTTATTGCCCCAGACTGTGACAGCCCTGAGGACCCTGAGAAGCCAAATGATTATGATAGGCCTCTGGTTAGTCCATGAATTACCAGGAAGGAGAAAGACCATGGTGGGTAAAATGGGGTTGGGGAAATGGGGCCATCTATGAATGGGTTTTGAGCAAACTGGTAACCAAACTGAGGAAAAGATTGCAAAAATAATTCATAAAAGAGGAAAAAAAAAAGCATATCACATCTAATGGAAGGAGATAAAGTCACTCCCATTCCTAAGCACTACCTAATTTAGTCTCTGATGATACCTGGCTATACAGAAGTTTCTGCTATATTGAGTCCCTGAACTTTTGCAATAATTCTCTTTTTACTTGAGCCAGCTTGAATACACTTTTAGCTCCTAAAATCAAAAGACCTGGACTAGATCAAATGCCTCTTTTGCATCTCTTGAGGTGGTTATCTCGGTTTTTCTCCTTTTATTTGTAAGATAATAAGTTATATTAGTAGCTCTCAAAATTGAACCATCCTTGCTTTCCTGGAAAGCTTTCTCATTCCACCTCTTCTGTAGCCAGCTCCTTCTCATCCCTTATTCTCAGTTAAATGCCATCCCAACAAAGAGGCCCTTACTTTCTACTCAATCTGTCTTGACTAGCCCTCCCACTACAATTATTCTCCATCATTGAATTATGTTCACTAGGAAAATAGTTGTACTCATCACATTTTTTAATTATATATGTATTTTTTGACTAGATTAACATCTGTCTCCCCCACTAGATAATAGCTCCAGGAATTATGTCTGTTTTCTTCACCACTAAATATTTAACATCAGACTTATTAATATGGCATATAGCAGTTGCCTAAATTAAATTGAAAGGATGAATGAATGGGTGGATGATGGCTAAATTCCTGGATAAATTGAATGGATAAATTAACTAGATAATGAATTATTATTTTGTTATATTGCAGGAGTCTTTTCACTGATCTTAAGGACATTTACACCTAAATCTTTTATCCATTAAAAATATCTTCAATTAGGACAAAAGGTCAGACAAAAGGTGAGATAATTCATTAGCAACAGCTTCACACTGTAAGTCATACTAATGGGTACTCTATACAGGGGAACACTATGTTATTTTCATTCTGGAAAAGAAAGTACAGATGATGTAACTCTAGTAAAAGCATACTGAGAACCCAGTGCCAATGGTATGGTTTTTGAGTTGAACTTTGAGAGGTCATAAACACTCTCAAAAGCATTCAATTTGTGACTGGGGTGTTTACCTGAGTATTTGAAATACTGACATATGGTAAAGGGCATATATAACACAATTTGGAAACAATCTTTTTTTCATAAAGCCATGCACTTTGAATTAAAGAAAACTTTAAGGTTGACCCAGAAAGTGTATGATTCACATTCTCTAAAGACAATATACTAAAGTTATAAATTAATCATATGATTTGAACATCTACAGGAATAATAACAACTTACTCTTTTCATTAAGAAAAGACTCAAATAAGGTCTTCCCCAGCAGTCCAGTGGTTAAGACTCCACACTTTCAATGCAGGGAGTACAGGTTTGATCCCTGGTCAAAAATAAGATCAAAGCTGTGCAGTGCAGTCAAAAGATAAAAAAAAGAAAAAAGAAGAAAAGCCTCAAATAATTTTGACCAGGAGACAGATGAATAAATATAAAATTGAAAACCAAAAAAAAAAAAAAAAGAAAACCAACTACAAAATAACAGAAAAACATTATATATCAAAATCTATAAGCTTTGGTCAATTGATTCAGAAGTAAAATAATCTCTATTAAATTAACCAAAGAACAAACAAAATAAATGCTCAACTCAATAATTTACAAAAGAATTGATTAAATGCCTAAAGAAAATGGAAAAAAATAATAAAGATAAAACCAGGAATATATAAATCAACAACAAAAAAAGCATTCAGTTCAATGAGTAAATTCAAGACTGTTTTCTTGGAACAAACCTCAAGCAAGTTCAAACAAGAAAAAAATGGTGGAGAACTCCAAAATTCAAAGTAATAAAGCATTATAATAATAGTGAACAATTTTATTTTCAAAGAAAGCTAATCATTATGCTAGTGACTTTTAAACCTCCATAGATTGATCAATTTCTTGCTAAAAATGTAAGTCACCAGCAGAAAATTTAAATAGGCAGATCACTGAGAAATGTATTTAATATATTCCCCAGCACAGCCAAAATTTAAAAAATAAAATTCATATGGAATTGAGAGTGATCTAGAAGAGCTAAAACAAAGGAGAACAAAAAGAACTCATTGTAAGTGATTCCAAAACTTAGAATAAAGCACTGGTAATCAAGGCAGTATGGCATAGGCACAAGGGTGGACAAAATTGACCTAAGAATAGATTAATGGAATATAATTGAAAGTCCACAAATAAAACCATGCATCTATGGCTAATTGATTTTTAACAAGGGTGCCAAGACAATTCAATAAAGAAAGAACAGTATTTTTGACGAATGGTGCTAGGACAAATGGATGTCCACCAGCAAATAAATAAAATTGGACCCCTATCTCACACCATATATGACAACTAACTCAAAACAGTGCCTTGTTGTTGTTGTTCAGCCACTAAGTCATGTCTGACTCTTTGTGACCCCATGGACTGCAACACACTAGGCTTCCCTGTCCTTCACTATCTCCCAGAGTTTGCTCAAATCCATGTCCATTGAGTTGATGATGCTATCCAACCATCTCATCCTCTGCCACCCCCTTATTCTTTTGCCTTCAGTCTTTCCCTGCGTCAGGGTCTTTGCCAATAAGTTGACTCTTCACATCAGGTGGCCAAAGTATTGAAGCTTCAGCTTCAGCATCAGTCCTCCCAATGAATATTCAGGATTGATTTCCTTTAGGATTGGCTGGTTTGATCCCCTTGCAGTTCAAGGGACTCTCAGGAGTCTTCTCCAGCACAAAAGTTCAAAAGTATCAATTCTTCAGCACTCAGCCTTCTTTATAGTCCAACTCTCACATCCACACATGACTACTGGAAAAACTACCTACAGCTTTGGCTATACAGACTTTGTTAGCCAAATGATGTCTCTGCTTTTTAACATGTTGTCTAGATTGGTCATAGCTTTTCTTCTAAGGAGCAAGCATCTTTTAATTTCATAGCTGCAGTCACCAGCCACAGTGATTTGGAGCCCAAGAAAATAGAATTTGTTACTCTTTCCATTTTTTTCCCCTTCTATTTCCCATTAAGTGATGGGAGTGGATGTCTTGATCTTAGTTTTTTTTTAAATGTTGTGTTGTAAGCCAACTTTTTTCACCCTCCTCTTTCATCCTCACAAAGACGCTCTTTAGTTCCTCTTCACTTTCTGCAATTAGAGTGGTATCATCTGCATATCTGAGGTTGTTGATATTTCTCCTGACAATCTTGATTCCAGCTTGTGATTCATCCAGCCCAGCATTTTACATGACGTACTCCATATAGAAGTTAAATAAGCAGGGTGACAATATACTGTATTAATATACTCCTTTCCTAATTTGGAACCAGTCTGTTGTTCCTTGTCTGGTTCTAACTGTTGCTTCTTGACCCTAATATAAGAACTAAGACTATAACTCTTAGAAAAAGTTCAGTTCAGTTCAGTCACTCAGTCGTGTCCAACTCTTTGCCACCCCATGAATCACAGCACGCCAGGCCTCCCTGTCCATCACCAACTCCCAGAGCTTACCCAAACCCATATCCATTGAGTCGGTGATGCCATCCAGCCATCTCATCCTCTGTCGTCCCCTTCTCCTCCTGCCCCCAATCCCTCCCAGCATTGGGGTCTTTTCCAATGAGTCAAATCTTCACATGAGGTGGCCAAAGTACTTGAGTTTCAGCTTCAGCATCAGTCCTTCCAATGAATACCCAGGACTGATCTCCTTCAGAACGGACTGGTTGGATCTCCTTGCAGTCCACGGGACTCTCAAGAGTCTTCTCCAACACCACAGTTCAAAAGCATCAATTCTTCAGCGCCCAGCTTTCTTCACAGTCCAACTCTCACATCCATACATGACCACTGGAAAAACCATAGCCTTGACCAGACGGACCTTTGTTGGCAAAGTAATGTCTCTGCTTTTTAATATGCTATCTAGGTTGGTCATAACTTTCCTTCCAAGGAGTAAGCGTCTTTTAATTTCATGGCTGCAATCACCATCTGCAGTGATTTTGGAGCCCCCAAAAATAAAGTCTGACACTGTTTCCACTGTCTCCCCATCTATTTCCCATGAGGTGATGGGACCAGATGCCATGATCTTAGTTTTCTGAATGTTAAGCTTTAAGCCAACTTTTTCACTCTCCTCTTTCTCTTTCATCATAGGACTAAATCTTTGACCTTGGGCTAGGCAAAGTTCTTAGATTGGACAACAAAAGCACAAGCAATAAAGGAAAAATTAGATAAACTGGATTTTATCATAACTAAAATCTTTTGTGTTTAAAAGGACACCATCCAGAGAGTAAAAGGACTGTCCACAGAATGAAAGAAAGTATTTTCCAAATCATATCCAGTAGGAGTCAAGTATCTGTAATATATGAAGAGCTTACAACTCAATAGTAAAAATAGCCTGATTTTAAAATAGGCAAATAATTTGCATAGACATCTCTGCAAAGTTATATAAAATGGCCAACACACATAAAAAGATGCTCAGAATCATTAATCATTAGAATTTGTATCCTACTGTTGTGTGAACATTGTATAAATTTAATTATGTGAATTGGTTCACAGGGCTTTTCAGGTCTATTATATCCTTTTACTTCTCTGTATATTCATTCTATTAATTTTCGAGAGTTTGATATTGAAATTCCAACTAAAATCTTAATTTATCTACTTTAAAAAAATGTAATATATAGTGGAACTATATGTAACCTTGTTCTGTATTTTTCAAGTCTCCTGTAAATGTGTTATCATACTTTCATAATTTAAAAAAATAAAAATTGAAAAAAGAAATGCAAATCAAAACCTTATTATCAAGAAGTCAGACGATAACAAGTGTTGATGAGGATGTGGAGGAATTAAAACCTACATACATAGCTGGTGGAAATGTACAATGACACAACCACTCTGGAAACAGTTTAGCAATTCCTGAAATGATTAACCATGGAGTTACTAAATGACTCAGAAATTTGGCTCCTAAGTATAAACACAAGAGAACTGAAAATATATGCCAGCATAAAAACTTGTGCATGAATATTCATAGAAGCATTATACATAACAGCTAAAAAGTAGAAAAACCCAATGTCAATCAACCAATGAATAGATTTTTTAAAGTAATATATTCATACTGAAAGTGAAAGTATTAGTCAGTTGCCCAGTCGTGTCTGACTCCTTGCAACCCTGTGGACTGTAGCCCACCAGCCTGCTCTGTTCATGGAATTCTCCAGGCAAGAATACTGGAGTGGGTTGCCACTTCCTTCTCCAGGGGATTTTCCTGACAAGGGATCAACCCCAGGGCGTCCTGCACTGCAGGCAGATTTTTTTACCATCTGAGCCACCATAAAAGGAATAAAGTACTGATACATTCTACAACATAAATGAATCCTAAAAACACAATACTAAGAGGCCAGTCACAGTAGACACACACTGGTATGATTCTATATACATGAAGTGCTTAATATGTGAAATAGATAAATCTGTAGATTAGCGGTTATCAGGGTCTGAGGAGGGGAGAGGAAAGTGTCTGCTCATGGGTACAGGCTTCTTGTGGAGGAAGGTAGATATGTACTAAAGCAATGGTGATGGCACACTGGCACAATTTTGTGAGTACACTAAAAACTGCTAATGGTATACTTAGAACGGGGGGAAATTCATGGTATAGCAAGTACATCTCAATAAAGCTATTACTGAACAAAAAAGATAACTAAAAACCCCATTGTGTAGAAAAGGAAAAACAGATGAAAAAATCACCGAACTGAAGAAATGCACTATTTCCATTGTTTTAGTCTCAACTATACATAAATACACATTTGCTGAAAATACTATTGCTCAGCATGATGAAGATAGGGTGTAAAACATTCAGGACAAGTAGGTGAAAACAATTAGATAATTTGTGATTTTTTTTCTTGTAACTGATAAAAGCATAAATATAATTAATATCATACATTTAAGTGAACCTATTCATGGAATCCAAAGGTATTGCTTGCTTTGGTCTTTAGGTGGGAGTGGGGGCAGTTAGCATGAGCAGAGTTTTTGGACATATGACCATATTAGGACAACAATGAGAAATAAATTATTTTGCATTGAGAACATTCTTGAAAAGTTTGATGTGCAAATATCAAAATTAGTCAGCATAACTACAAACAGTGCTGTTGCGATGTTGCTCTTAAGCTTAAGCTGGTATGAAACAATTCGATGGAGGCCTCTTTCATTATGGAAACAGAATTTAAGTTTGTTGTGTCATTCACCAAGAATCCCTTTGTTGCTAAAACATTAAAAAGAGAACACGTGATGACTACAGTAATTAACTCTGTCTACTGGATTCCCACCCTGGCTTAACCCAGACATTTCAGTACACAGTGAGTTGGCAGCACAATATGGCAGGCTGCAGCACCGCACAGAAGTTATGTCACTAACTAGTGTCTTAATATGAATGGAATTTTTTTAACTGTGAGGGGGGAAAAATGCACTGCTCACGTCATGTGAAGGAAGGTGTCTACCTCTGCTCACTAATTAAAATTGGATTAAGTCTTGGCATTTTATTTTGTCAAGGTAATATCTCCAAAATGACTTTAAGGGCATTCACAAGTACTGTAGTTCCTCAAATGTGTGATTTGATTCTTTCATTCTAGACAAAGTGTGTCTTTGGGAAATTTATTCGACAAGAAATAACTGAAAAAAAGAAATAATTTGGCTCATTTTCCTACACACACACAAAAAAATAATTTGGCTCATTTTCTAGTAATGAAAGTAATGATCTGAAATTTGTTAATTTGTTCATGTATATTTATATCACATTAGATGTTTCTCTTCATAGTTCAATAAAAATAAAGTTTGCTAATACTTAAGACAGATTATTTTTTCTACTGGGCTTGTTTCATTCAATTGTGTTACTTCCCTCACTCCTGTAGGCGTTTTTATCCCTTTTTTCTGTGTTTAGACATATACAAACATTTATACACTTGTACAGTTTTTTTTCCCACAAATAATAGGTTATACTATAAGTATTAACTATTCGATTTGCTCTTTTTCACAAAATAGTACATTATTAACATCCCTCAAGGTGAATAGACATCAGTTCAAATCATTCTAATAGTTATACAACATTTTATTGTATGAATATACTAAATACATTTTATTGAGCTGTATGGCTTTTGATAGATATTCCATTTGTTCTCAGTACTTTGCTTCCAAAAATCAATATTATGCGTAAATTTCTGTATACTGGTACTTCAATTTCTTTAGGATGGAATCTCACATGGGAATGGCTACGTCAAAATTTTGCATGTGTCTGCTTAGAGGTATATTTAGCTACCAGTAACAGAAATCCTACTAACAAAGGCTTAAACAAATAAGGATTTGTTTTTCTCCCATAACAAGAGTCTGGAGGTAAGTAACTGTAGGTATTGCTTGAGAAACCCAAGCTCTTATATGTTTTTCTGCTCTGATATCCTTAGTGTGAACAAAAAGAACAGAGTATTGCTCATTATCCAGTTATACAAAGTGTTAAGCTGCAACCCACTGTAGTCACCCACCTAGAGTGAGCCTTCAGGGAAATTCAGGATGGAGAAAACAGGATAAAGCATTCCGTGAAAAAAGCTGTGGATGCTGGACAGGCAAGTAACAGTGTCTGCCATCAGTTCAGTTCAGTCGCTCAGTCATGTCCAACTCTTTGCAACCCCATGGACTGCAGCACGCCCGTCCATCACCAACTCCCAGAGCTTGCTCAAGCTCACGTCCATCGAGTCAGTGATGCCATCCAACCATCTCGTCCTCTGTCATTTCCTTCTCCTCTTGCATTCAATCTTTCCCAACATTAGGGTCTTTTCCAATGAGTCAGTTCTTCGCATCAGGTGGCCAAAGGAACTTGGCGGACTACAGTCTACAGGGTCACACAGAGTCAGACACAACTGAAGTGACTTAGCACACAGCAGGCATGCTAGGATTGGTTCTAAATAAATTATAATAATTCACATATCTATCTTTAGATTGAGTGCCTATTTTTTGCATCCTTATCACCTCTATATATTGTAAAAAAAAAAAAAAAAGCATTTCTGATTTTTACTGATCTAATTGATCTAAGTTGGCCTTGGCCTACAGTGGCTTGAAGCAGGATTTGGGTTCCTGGCCAGGGATTGAAGTCAGGCCGCAGCCGAGAGATTGCTGAGTTCTCGACACTAGACCGGTGGCCAGTGACAAGGCCTTGGCCTATACAGCTTTGCAGAAAATGAATATCCACAAAGAAATGGAAAATAGTGAAACAAGTGTTTATTAGGAGGGAAAAGAGTACGTGTGGATAAACACAGGCAGGCTCAGAGAGAGAGCTGCACCCTGGTGGTAATTTGAATAGCTTTTATGGAGCTTTTGAGTTCCTTTGGCCAATCATCTTGCTTTGCCTGGCTCTGAGTCTGTAGTTGGTATATCTCAGGAAGCTCCCATGTGCGCGCTCCCATTTCTTAGCCAAGCTGGATTCCAGTCAAGAGACCTGTGGGTAACTTGACATCACTCCACTTTGGACCTCCAAGGAGCTTTATCATAGGGAAGCTTTCATTGAATTCGAGAATGAGAAATATGTGATCTCTTCTCTTTTATCTCGGGAGGGTCCGGCCTCCTCTCTTGCTCCTGCTATTTTGGAGTTTCTGTCTACTGGGAACGAATTCCAGCTGTTCACCCTGAGGCCCATCTATCTCCTGCCTCATAATATGTGAAAAAGTGTATCAGTGATGTTTTAACTTACATTTTCTGACAATTAATGACATTGAACATCTTGTTATATGATAATTGGCCATTTAGATTTTCTCTTCTTTGAATTATTATTCAAATTCTTTGTTCATTTTTAATCAGCTCTTTTTCTTTTCCTTATAAATTGAATCTTTTTGTGTGTTAGTAACTATTTTCTGTCATTTGTATTATAAATGTTTTCCCAAAGTGTTTCTCTCTTGACCTTATGGTGTATTGTTGTGTTTTAGGGTTTCCCAGGTGGTTCAATGGGTAAAGAATCCACCTGCAATACAGGAGATGCAGGTTTGATCACTGGGTCAAGATCTCGTGGAGGAGGGCATGTCAACCCACTCCAGTATTTTTGCCTAGAGAATTCCATGGACAGAGGAACCTGGTGGGCTACGTGTTGCAAAGAGTCAGACACAAAGCAAATGAGCACACACGCATACTGCATTAAAAATATTATGTATGTAGTCAATTTTGTCTATTTTTTCCTTCATTGCTTCTGAGTTTCTTGTCTTGCTTAGGAAAGTCTTCTTTTTTTCTCCTTCAATGAATTAGAATCATTCCAGAGCTTAGAGAGCTGTTCATTTCAAATTCAAAGCAAAAATAACAAGATGTTCAAACAACTTTGGGAAAGAGAAACAGACAGAGAACTATAGCTCAGTCTCATTTATAGATGAACGTTGAAAATTTCTAAATAAAATTTTAGGTTTTTTAACTTGAAGTCCATTTAAAGAAAAAATACCACAACCAGTAGGGTTATAGGGCAACAAAATTTGCCACCCCAAAATGTCTCTTTGTCATGCAGATTATTTCAAGCTGAAGACAATCAAGGCCAAAAAAATCTCAAGAAGAAACTTTGATCTTCCCTCTAACTGCCTGAAAAATGTAGATAGAGGAGCTTTCTAGGAAGGAAGCCATCACCATAGAAAACTATAGTTTGAACCAGGTGTGTAGGCAGGGAGGAACCCAGCAAAGTCTATTAATTAAGATTCTGTGTCCCATCGTCTCTGCACGGCCCATCAGCCATTTATTTATCAAACACTTACTTTTTCATCTCAATGTGAATGCCCTTTGCTTTTGAAGCCCCAAACCACTATCCCTCTTGTCTTTAGCTGACGATGGTATGTATGGCAAGAGCTTCAGCCATTTCAGTGAGTTGCTCAGTTTTCCAGATCTCTCCTACGTATAACCCACCTGTCAATGCAGAAGACATAAGGAACGTGGGTGTGAACCCTGGGTTGAGAAGATCCCTTGGACAAGGAAATGGCAACCCACTCCAGTATTCTTTGTCTGGAAAATTCCATGGACAGAGGAGCCTGATGGGCTACAGTCCATGGGGTCACAAAAAGTTGAACACAACTGAGCACCCCATGTATACATGCTATTAAATTTTGTGTGATTTTCTCTTGTTCTCCTGTCTCATGTCAATTTAATTCTTAGACCAGCCAGAAGAACCTAGAAGAGTAGAAGAAACTGTCTTCCTCCCTAAAGGAGCATATCCCAGTACTACAAGGATAAGGGACAGCTAAAAATACACGATGGGGCTTCCCTGGTAAAGAATACACCTGCCAATGCAGGAGACACAGGTTCAGTCACTGACGTGGGAAAATCTCCTGGAGAAGGAAATGACAACTCACTCCACTATTCTTGCCTGGAAATCCCATGGGCAGAGGAGCCTGGAAGGCTACAGTCCTTGAGATCGCAAAAGAGTCGGACATGACTTGTGAGTCACCCAGCCCCCTATTTTGCATAATGTACGAAATATAAGTTAAATGAGCAGGGTGACAATATACAGCTTTGATATACTACTTTCCCAATTTTGAATCGTCCATTGTTTCATGTTCAGTTCTAACTATTGCTTCTTGTCCTTAATTAGAAATATAAATATTTTTAAAAGAAGAAATATTACAAGTGGTTAAACTGTACCCTTAGCAAACCATAGCAAAGCAACTAGAAACCCAATTGCAATTAATTTAAAGAATTCAGTTAGCAAAAATAAACAAATGGGACCTAATTAAACTTAAAAGCTTTTGCACAACAAAGGAAACTATAAGCAAGGTGAAAAGACAGCCCTCAGAATGGGAGAAAATAATAGCAAACGAAGCAACAGACAAAGGATTAATCTAAAAAATATACAAGCAACTCCTGCAGCTCAATTCCAGAAAAATAAATGACCCAATCAAAAAGTGGGCCAAGGAACTAAACAGACATTTCTCCAAAGAAGACATACAGATGGCTAAAAAACACATGAAAAGATGCTCAACATCACTAATTATCAGAAAATGCAAATCAAAATCACAATGAGGTACCATTTCACACCAGTCAGAATGGCTGCTATCCAAGAGTCTACAAACAATAAATGCTGGAGAGGGTGTGGAGAAAAGGGAACCCTCTTACACTGTTGGTGGGAATGCAAACTAGCACAGCCACTATGGAGAACAGTGTGGAGATTCCTTAAAAAACTGGAAGTAGAACTGCCATATGACCCAGCAATCCCACTCATGGGCATACACACTGAGGAAACTAGATCTGAAAGAGACACGTGCACCCCAGTGTTCATCGCAGCACTGTTTATAATAGCCAGGACATGGAAGCAACCTAGATGCCCATCAGCAGACGAATGGATAAGGAAGCTGTGGTACATATACACCATGGAATATTACTCAGCCATTAAAAAGAACTCATTTGAATCAGTTCTAATGAGATGGATGAAACTGGAGCCCATTATACAGAGTGAAGTAAGCCAGAAAGATAAAGACCAATACAGTATACTAACGCATATATATGGAATTTAGAAAGATGGTAACGATAACCCTATATGCAAAACAGAAAAAGAGACACAGATGTACAGAACAGACTTTGGGACTCAGTGGGAGAAGGCGAGGGTGGGATGTTCTGAGAGAACAGCATTGAAACAAGTATACTCTCAAGTGTGAAACAGATCACCAGCCCAGGTTGGATGCCTGAGACGGGTGCTCAGGGCTGGTGCACTGGGAAGACCCAGAGGGATGGGATGGAGAGGGAGGTGGGAGGGGGGATCGGGATGGGGAGCACATGTAAATCCATGGCTGATTCATTTCAATGTATGGCAAAAACCACTACAATATTGGGAAGTAGTTAGCCTCCAACTAATAAAAATAAATGAAAAAAAAAAAAGAATTCAGTTCATTGACCAAATATAAGCTTTATAAAAACTGGCAACATTTCAGCTCTCAGCTTGTGTCCTTTCCTTGGGAAGCTTTCCTTCAGCCCTCCTGGCCTACTGGTGTTATGTTTTGGTTGTTTGTTGTATGTTCTCATGGGCCTCCGTTTCCTCATTATTAAAACTCAGAGAGGTTTCATGAAGCTTAAATAAGTTAATACATAAAAGCCCTTAGCCCAAAGACTGGCACATAGCAAATGCTCAGTAAATAACTATCGTATTCATTATTTAGCAGTACAAACAATCTGCACCGCACATCAGTTTGTTCGGTTGGTTTCTCCCTCATCGATCCCTGGGAATCGTGTTACATGCACACAAAGCAAGATCTCAGCGTAGGTGTGTTGTGAAGGATCTTTGAAGCTGGTTCCCTCTCCCATGTCACGTGTCTGTCAAGGGAACACGGTAGAGACGAGGGGAGCCAAGTGTTCACTGGGGAACTGGGCCAGCCAGGTTTCATCATGCCAGCTGCCTGGGAAATGCATTCAGACCTGTGCCCAGCGCTCAGCCGTCATTGCACAAGGCACAGGAACGTGCCCTCGGGGCGACTCACACGACAACAGAACAGGCACAGTGTCTGCCCGGGCCCCCCACCCCTGAACCAGAGGGCAGTGGAGGCCACAGACACAAAGATGAGACTCAGAGGCCGTGTGACCACCTGACTCTCAGGGACTCCTGCAGGCCCTCCTCTCTCACACCTCTGCCAGCCCGCCCCAGGGCACCTGCCCGGGAGGGGACAGCTAGAGGACTTCACGCGCTGGCTAACTGTGGGAAACTGCTGCTCAGCAAGTGCTTTTTAAACCATTTTAAAAAATTGCAGTAGAGTTAATTCGCAACGCTGTGTTAGTTTCAAGTGTATAGCAAAGTGACTCGGTTTTATATATATATATGTATATATATATATATTTTCCAGATTCTTTTCCCTTGTAGGTTTTTACAAGATACTGAACATAGTTTCTTGTGCTATACAGTAGGTCCTTGTTGTTTATCTATTTTCTACATAGTACTGTGTATATGTTAATCCAGAACTTCTAATTTATCTCTCCCTGTCCTTACCCACCCTATCCCCTTTAGAATCCATAAGTTTGTTTTCTGTGTCTATGAGTCTATTTTTGTTTTGTAAATACATCTATCTGTATTTTTTTAGTTTCCACTTATAAGCGATATTTGTCTGTCTCTGACTTATTTCACTAAATATGGTAATCTCTAGGTCTATTCGTATTGCTGCAAACAGCATTAGTTCATTCTTTTTATGACTGAGTTAATATCCCATTGTATATATGTGCCATATTTTCTTGGTCCATTCATCTGTTGATGGACATTTAGGTTGCTTCTATGTCTTAGCTGTTATAAATAGTGCTACTATGAACACTATGGGGTACTATGTACTATGGGATGCATGTATCTTTTCAAATTAGAGTTTTCTCTGAATATATGCCCAGGAGTGGGATTTCTGGATCATATGGTAATTCTGCTGTTATCTTTTTAATAAACCTCTATATTTTTCTCCATAGTGACTGCACCAATTTACATTCCCACCCATAGTGTAGAGGGTGTGGAGAACACACCCTGTCCAGCATTCTTTTTTGCAGACTTTTTAATGCTCGCCATTCTGACTGGTGTGAGTTGATATCTCATTGTAGTTTTGGTTTGCATTTCTCTAATAATTAGCGGTATTGAACATCTTTTCATGTGCCTGTTGGCCATCTGTCAGTGAGTACTTTAATTGACCAGGCATGGATTTGCTGGTACCGTTTCTTCCACTCTTAACCTGGCAATCTGAGAGTAACATTAGCAGAATTAACATGTAGACACTTCCCATCCACTCCCAGAGCCCCTAAGGAGCCAGAAGCCCATGCAATTTACACCCAGGATGTTTATTTAGTTAAACTTTCATAGAAGGAATCCCCCTTTGGCATTTAAATTCCACTTAAAGATCTCCAGTGACTGGCTTAGTCTTGGTCCTCTCCTTAGATTTCTCTGTCTGCCAGATTTTATTCTTTCCTATCACCCCCAACGTTGCTCCCAAGCATGGGATGCAGGCATTCTACAGCAGTAGCATGACAAGTGACACGTGTAGTGAACACAGCAACCAGCCAAGATCCAAAAAGTTTTTTTTCCTTTTTCTGACAGAATTAGAATATTTGGGGTTACGTGAGACATGGCCTTGGTATTAGATTTAAATTCAGTTTAGTTCAGCTCAGTTTCTCAGTCATGCCCAACTCTTTGTGACCCCGTAGACTGAAGCATGCCAGGCTTCCCTGTCCATTACCAACTCCCGGATTTTGCTCAAACTCATGTCCATCGAGTCAGTGATGCCATCAAACCATCTCGTCCTCTGTCATCCCTTTCTCCTCTTGCCTTCAATCTTTCCCAGTATCAGGGTCTTTTCCAATGAGTCAGTTCTTTGCATCAGGTGGCCAAAGTATTGGAGTTTCAGCAGCAGTCCTTCCAACGAATATTCAGGACTGACTTCCTTTAGGATTGACTGGTTTGAACTCCTTGCAGTTCAAGGGACTCACAAGAATGTTCTCCAACACCACAGTTCAAAAGCATCAATTCTTTAGCATTCAGCTTTCTTTATGGCCCGGCTCTCACATTCATACATGATTACTGGAAAAACCGTAGCTTTGACTAGATGAACCTTTGTCGGCAAAGTAATGTCTCTGCTCTTTAATATGTTGTCTAGGTTGGTCATAACTTTTCATAGATTTAAGTTATTGCCATTCATAGATTTAAGTTATTTATAGATTTAAATTGTAGATTTAATAGATTTAAATTATTGCCATTCAAAAGTAAGTTTGCCAAAAGCTTTAATGATGCTCACAATCTAAAGTCAGGAAGGAAGACTGCAAGAGAAAAAGAAAAAAAAACTATAAAAGAAAAGATTAAAAATTAGTGCTTCTTTATACAACAGAGTTGTGAGTGGTTTTCTTCTTCAGGTTTTTCTTTCCTAGAGTGCTTTTTAAGCTCATTTTCATGTTTACCACCTAGACAAGAATTCAGCATCTCTCCCTCAAAAGCCCAAGCTCCTGTCTCTATCTCTCCCACCCACTTCTCACTCTTAACCCCTAATGCCTCTGTCCCTAGGTTCTGCTTCAAGATGTTTCTGCCTAGAATGCAGTGCTCACCACATAACAGGATATATCCCTCCCCTACACACACACATTTTAAAATCAGATTTCAGGTTTCTCTTGAGAGATCAGCAGACCTATCATATTGCTCCAGGATTTTCATGTGGCAACAATCACTTGATTCCACCCACACATTTCACCTTTAGATGGGCACTCTTTCCAGTCCACTGTATTTCCCTAGACTATGTCTCCCAACCAACCTGGAGGCTGAGTTTACTTTTCAATAGAACAAGTCTTCATTTTTCCATTCCCATAAAAACAATGAAAACAAAAGATCCATCTGCACTAAGAAAAATTAAAGAGAGCATTTTTCTTCATGAAATAAAGGCTATTTCTACATGTTTAATAAGCAAACACCAGCCTGTGCATTCATTTAAATCACCTGCCTGCCCTCTGACCCAGATGATAGCCAAGATGCCTTTCCAGCCTATGATTTCTGGATGTGCTGGGCACTGGCATAAAATAAGAGTATAAGAGAGCCTCTCTAACAGACTGGTGGTACTGAGGGGGAAGCGGTTGGGAGAGGAATAGAGTAGAAGGTTGGGGTTAGCAGATGTGAGCTTTTATATGCATGCGTGCATGCTCTGTCATATCCGACTCTTTGCTACCCCATGGACTGTAGCCTGCCAGGCTCCTCTGTGCATGGGATTTCCCCAGCAAGAATACTGGAGTGGGTTGCCATTTCCTCTTCTGGGAATTTTCCCAACCCAGCGATCAAACCTGCGTCTCCTGCTTGGCAGGTGGATTTTTTTACCACTGCGCCACCCGGGAAGCACAAGCTTTTATATACAGAATGGATAAACAACAAGGTCCTACTGTATAGCACAGAGAATCATATTCAATATTCTATGATAAGCCATAACAGGAAACAATACTTTAAAAAAGAATGTATATATATATATATATATATACATACATATATGTATATACATATATATATATATATATACACACACACACATATATATATATAACTGAATTAGTTGGCTGTACAGCATAAATTAACACAACATTGCAAACCAACTAAACTTCAATTTAAAAAAGAATGGAGGAACACACACCAAAACAAAGAAAGCAAGAAACTAAAGCCTTATAAATTCTAATTTGTGCATAGTTCACTCAGTGGCCATTTCTTTATGCTTCTGGATAGTATATCACGATGTTCCTGTATCACATCAGTACATGGTCACCTCTGTACTGGATTCACCTCCTTGAAAACAAAGACTGTGCCTTTTTGTCTGGTCACCACAGTACCTAGAATAGTGCCAAATAGGTACTAGGTACTTAAGAATATTTGCTGAATAAATAAACAATGCTTAAATATTAAAAACAAAGACGGGGGTCTCTCTGACCCCTGTTCTGGCCCCTGACCCCCACATCTCCATCAGGCCAGGCTACAGAGTCAGTATTCAATAATACATCCTGCAGTCTGCAAGCCTGACCTTGGGAAAATCAGGAAAATCAACAGTAACCCCAGGACCCAAGCCAGGAAACAGTCATCCCATTGGACTGTGTCTTACCTAAATAATACTCTGGGCTGCAAGTAACTGAAAATCCAACTAAAGGAAACTTAAATAAACGTGGGAGTTTGGGGTGGGTTGTTTCCAGAGTTAGTTAATTCACAGGCTTGTGACCTTAAAGAACCCAAAGGCTTTCCACATTTCCACCAACCTCAGCGTGTTGACAATATCTCTCCTCACAGTTGCAAGCTGGCTGCTGTGGTTTCAGGAATCACATACATGTATGGTAACAACTGTGAGGAAGAGGAGCTTTTCTTCCCATACATTTGTTCTCATGAGGGACGGAAACCTTTACCAGAAGCCTTCCCAGACATCTTCCCCTAAGGTCCTAGTGGCCTAAGCTAATGGCTGAAAGGGGAAATCACCATGACTTGTATGAACCAACTGAGATTTCCCATCTGTGGCTGGAGTCAGAAGTAGCTTGCCTGAGCACATGAGAATATGAAACACGGCAGCAAGAAGAATGAGGGAGGGCTTGGGGGGAGTAGGTGATGCCTCAGTTTTCTAGCTTGGACTCTGTAATTCTATACAAAGGAAAGAGAAGTCAGGGGTTCCCAGGGCCTTGACTGTACCTTCCTCTTACTGCATTGCTCACTAATGCTTTGGGTACAAGAGGATACCTTCTGGGGCACAGGGAAAAGAGCCCAGTAATGAGATTGGAGTCAAGCTCTCTGCAATGAGGCAGCAGCAGAGAGAGCACAGGGGAGGCTGACCTCTGGGTGGTTGTACTCGATCACAGAAAACTCCCTGAATGCATAACACTGGCTCAGGTCCCGTGGGAAGAAGGGACCCCTCAGCTGCTGAGCTGGGCTGCTGCCGTGTTAACTCTGGTGCCAGAGTCAGCATCCTGGCAGAGGACATAACTTGTAAATGAGCCATCTTAGTGCTGAAGGCACATGCAGCTGGGGAGGAGGGAGGGACACTTTCAAATACCATGGCAGACTGTGAGTTGGAAAGAGCCCCAAACTGTTCATTAAATGAGATCAGATTGACCTAACCACTGTATCTGAAATTTCTCTAACTTAAAAGAAAGGAACACAGAGCTATTTGGAAGATCATGCTCTGTGATTTGAAGTGTAGGAGGAACTGCACCAAAATTATCTCCAATTGAGTTGAAATGTCTCTAAGAATAGAATATTCAGAAAGACCTTCCTCACACTGAATAAAGCCTGCCTCTGAGAACTGAAGTTGGTTCCCAGCAGAAGGAGTACATATCAGCCACCAAAAGACCTACCATTCAGAAATGGCAAGTCCAGGCTTCCCCGGTGGTTCAGTGGTAAAGAATCTTGACTGCCAATACAAGGGACATGGGTTCGATCCCTGGTCCAGGAAGATCCCACATGCTGCGGAGCAACTAAGCCCATTGCCCACAGCTGCTGAGCCCCAGTGCCACAACTACTGAGACTGTGCCCTAGAGCTATGCTCCACAACAAGAGAAGCCACGTCAATGAGAAGCTCATGCACCGCAACTATTAATAGAGAGTAGACCCTGCTCACCGCAACTAGAGAAAAAGCCATGCAGCAACAAAAACCCAGTGCAGCCAAAAATAAATAAATTAATTGAATTATTAAAAAAAAAGAAATGGTGAGTCCTTCCAACTGTCCCTTCCCATTTCTATCCTCTGGCCCAAACAATCTTTATTTTGCTTTTCTAAACTTACTCCTTTAATCATTTTTGCTCATTTCTGTGGCTTGTTTCTGTAGCACCTCCAAATCGCTTCAGCGGGGAGTCAGGAACCTAAGCCATGCACAGTACAATGAGGAAGTTGCCATGAATTTTTCTGCCATTCTGAATTTCTTTTCCCTGAAAAATAGGCAAAGGATATAAGCAGGCGCACCGCTGGAGATGAAATATAAGTTGTCAATAACATAGGCCCAATTTCATCAATAAAGACATACAAATCAAAATAACAATAGAGCAGGTTTCACCTATCAGATAAGCAAAGATAAAAATGATTCTTGGAACTTCCTTGGCCATCCAGTGGTTAAGACTCTGCGCTTCCACTGCAAGGGGGCACAGGTTCCACCCCTTGTCAGAGAACACTGCATGCTGTGTGGTGCTGCTAGAAAAGACAGATAAATGAATAAAAATTATTCTTAACATTCAGTATAGAGAAATTTTTCAAATTCTACTGATATGAATATAATTTGGAACAAACTTTATGAGGGTAGGGCATAAATTGCCAGTTGTATGTAATTTAAAAATTTTTTATTTAATTTTTGGCTGTACTGGGTCTCTGTTGCTGCATGACAGCTTCCTCCAGTTGCAGATAGCAGGACTGCTCTCTAATTGTGGCACTCGGACTTCTCATTGTGGTGGCTTCTCTTCTTGTGGAGCACAGGCTTTAGGCATGTGGGTTCAGTAGTTGCAGCTTGCAGACTCGAGAGCCCGGTAGTTTCGGCACACAGGCTTAGCTGCTCTGCAGCATGTGGTATCTTCCTGGACCAGGGATTAAACTAGTGTTTTCTGTATCAAAAGGCAAATTCTTAACCATTGGACCACCAGGGAAGCCCTTGTATATAATTTTAAGAGTTATCACTATCACCCATCTGAATCCCACTTTTGTAAATTTATCCTTCAGAAATATTAGTACTAATGTGTAAAGATCCATGAAAAGTCAGCAGTTTTGTTCATAGTAGATGAAAAAATGGAAACTGAACATTCAGTAATCAGATCAGTTCAGTCACTCAGTCACATCTGACTCTTCGCGACATCATGGACTGCAGCACGCCAGGCCTCCCTGTCCATCACCAACTCCCAAAGTTTACTCAAACTCATGTTCATTGAGTCGGTGATGCCATCCAGCCATCTCATTCTCTGTTATCCCCTTCTCCTCCTCCCTTCAATCTTTTCCAGCATCAGGGTCTTTTCCAATGAGTCAGTTCTTCCCATAAGGTGCCCAAAGTATTGGAGTTTCAGCTTCAACATCAGTCCTTCCAATGAATATTCAGGACTGATTTCCTTTAGGATTGACTGGTTTGAACTCCTTGCAGTCCAAGGGACTGTCAAGAGTCTTCTGCAACACCACAGTTCAAAAGCATCAATTCTTCGGCTCTCAGCTTTCTTTGTAATAGGGACTGGTTAAATAAGCCATGATAAGACATACAATGGATTCCTATGCAGCCATTTAAAAGAATGATCCCAGGATGGATTGGGAGTTTGGGACTAGCAGATGCAAACTATTATATACAGAATGCAAGAACAATAAGGTCCTGCTGTATAGCACAAGGAACTATGATTTACATCTTGTGATTAAACCAAATGGAAAAGAATAAGTAAAAGAATATATATATATATATATATGCATAACTGAATCACTTTGCTGTATAGCAGAAATTAACACAACACTGTAAATCACCTATACTTCAACAAAATAATTTAAAAAAAATTTAGATGCAGATTCTAATCTACAGAGTTGAAATGCTGTCTGTTAAATGAAAACAAACAAATTTTAAAATTATAAGTAAAGCATGGGTCCATTTTTAATCATCTGTGCATATGCAGAGCTATAGAGATATGTACTTGTGTACACGTAGGAATAAAAACACTATAAAAGTGGTTTTTTTAAATGAGTTCCAAGTACCAGCAGCCTCAGCATCACTAGGGAATTTATTAGAAATGCTAATTCTCAGGCCCCTTCCCAGACAAGCTGAGTCAGAGTCTCTAGGGGTGAGGCCCAGTAATCTGGTTTACAAGCCCTCCAGATGATTCTGATGCTCACTGAAATTTGAGAGTCACTGTTTAGAAAGAGCATTTATCCAGAGGTGCAGACAGAAGAGACCTAGCTTAGGGGGAAATTTCTACTTGTTTATTCACTTCTGTACTGTTGAGAAATGTAATTATGTTAAAAAAGAATGCTCCTCAAAGTCATGTACACATCTTACTAGGCTGTGCTAGCTTATCAGTTGAATCGACTTCTATGCTTTGAAGTCTATCTAACATGGAAAATCTAACATGGAAAAATTCAGATTCCTCTGTACAGCAGAAATCAATACAACATTGTACATCAACTATGCTTCAAAAAAAATTTTTTTTAATTCAGATTCATGACACCAATAACACTGGGAAATTACTGAATGGCTTCCAACATCACCAGAGTAAAGTAAAATGTATGCACACATTAGGAATTGAACTTGAGGCTCTGCTATGTGAGCTGAGGGACTCAGTCTCTGGACCTTGGTTCTGCCTCTGTAGCTGATGATGACAACAGCCACCCTGCCTCCTCAGATCACAGGGAGGAGCAGGTGACACGTGGAAAGCCCACTACTCATTGTCAGATGTTAGTACCATGATTTCTTTAACACTAAAATGCCCTCAACAACTTGATTGACTCCCTTGGTTTTATAAAAATATCATCATTGCATAAAATCATCCGAGAATGGTCCTCTTAGTAGAAGGTTCTGCCAGAGAGACTTGACACATACCTGCCCAGATCACTTTTCCTACTGAAACCTGTAAAACTTGGATGAGCTGGTGAATGTGTGCAAATGATTTCTTTCCGCCATTCCCAAGGCCTCCCGCCCATTCGCCCCAAGCCTGCTTTGTGTGGTGTCTCTTTTACGGTCTGTGAAAGGCCTTCGTCTTGTCTCTCTCACCTCCTTGTCCTCAGACAACAAAGCCGGCTTTTCTGTTTGCACAAAGTGCTTGTTGCTCTCTTGAGCCATGAGAAAACATGGACCAGAAGAGTAATAATGTGCTCCTTCTTTCTGCTCCAATAAAAAGTTGTGAAACAGAAGCCTGGGGCCAAGGCAGGCTCACTGTTGTGTGTTTTGACAAAGAAATAATTTCTGTAAGCACAGTCCCGGGGCAGATGGCGGTAAACGAGCCTGTGGCACAGATCGTATAATGGAGAGGCCCTGTGCTGTCCATGAGATCCTGGTCTCTGGACCCAGTAGGTGCCAGAGCAGCAGACAGGATCCCGACCTTCCATTCAGAAGCCCCTCTCTCCACTCAGGGAAGAGGAGTGGAGGGGGCTGCCCACAGCTGCATGAGACTGAAGGCCCCTGGGCCTGGCCCCAATTCCCAGACCTTCAAGGATCTCCATCCGGCCACAGGGGCAGCTACTGGGATAAATACAGGCATATTCTGAGTTTTCCCCACTGAGGTACTAAATTGATCGGTCCGAGGAAGAGTCCAGGAATCAGTGTTTTTTTTTCTTTTTTAACTTCTTCGGTTGTTTCTGATGAGCAGCCAAATTTAGGAAGCTGTTTCTCTGTCTGTGAAATGCTGACTCTCCCAGGCAGAACTGGACTCTCGACCCGCCTTGGCCTTCTCTCCTGTTTCACACAAGCTGCCTAAGGGAGACCATGCCAGTATGAGATCAATTACTCCCTTGATATGTGTCTCTTATCCTCCAGAGGTAAGTAGAGATCTGCTTAACTGGGTCCCACTCCAAGTGTTTCTCTTACCAGCCCATGCCCCTGGTGAACTGACTTAAGCATTTGAACATGTTTCCTCAGCTATAAAATGAAAATCATAAATACTGCAAAGAGTAGCTGGGTTGAAAGGGATCAGATAGAGTCAAAGCTATGGTTTTTCCAGTAGTCATGAACAAATGTGAGAGCTGGACAATAAAAAAGGCTGAGTGCTAAAGAATTGATGCCTTCAAACTGTGGTGCTAGAGAAGACTCTTGAGAGTCCCTTGGACTGCAAGGAGATCAAACCAGTCAATCCTAAAGAAAATCAGTTCTGAATATTCATTGAAAGGACTGACGCTAAAGCTCCAATAATTTGGCCACCTGATGCGAAGACTTGACTCATTGGAAAAGATCTTATACTGGGAAAGATTGAAGGCAGGAGGAGAAGAGGATGACAGAGGATGAGACGGTTGGATGACATCACTAATGCAATGAATATGAGTTTGAGCAAACTCCGGGAGATGGTGAAAGACAGGGAAGCCTGGCATGCTGCAGTCCATGGGGTTACAAAGAGTCAGATATGACTGAGCGGCTGAGTAACAAATGGGAAAGCAATGGGCACTTACTTTTAAGGCATCAGCTAAAGCTAACATCATTGTTCATAGGCCTTGGCTCAGAGCTCTCTTTCCAGCTGGTGGTCCTCAGATGGACTCCTGGCCTTTTAGACACTCCACAGTGAGCAGCATCTTTAGCTGATCTCTAACCATTCTCCTGTGGTGGAGGGGAGAGGGGTGATGAGACCCAGCAGGCAGGACCTTGGATGTATCTGTACCCTGCTTGGACTGAGGAACTCTGCTTTGAGTAGAGTCTTCAGCCCCACAAGAGTTCCTTCAGAGAAAAACATACCTACACTGAAATATATAAAGCCAGGCAAGGATGAGTGTGGGGGTGATATATGTGGAAGGATTGGTCCCCTATGTTCCAGAAACTCTATTTATTATTGGGGACATAAAGACAATGATAACAGCAAGACTTCTTCACTCGATTTCTAAAAGGAAATCTTTTCCCTTGGCTTGCTCGTCTTGATCCATCACTGAATTTTCCCATGTGATGTCCCCCCAAGTCCCTGAGGCTCTTCACGGTGGCTCTAAAAGCCCTTCAACAGTATTGAAAAGTGTCCCTATGTCCAGTGTATGTACCATTCCCAACTCCCTTCCACCACAGTACTGCAGGGCCTGAAGTTCAGGAACTTCACATAATTCACATCTTCTCTCCTTCCCTCCTCTTCTTCCCTCCACTCTGATCCCCACACCTTTCCCCTCCTTTGCCAGAAACAGCACTGGATTGAGGGCAGGTGTCCTTGTTCTAGTCCTGGCTCTACAGCTAACCAGTGGTGTGACCTCAGGTCTTTTATTTCAGGATTCTGACCCTCATTGTTTCCAATAGTAAAATGAAGAGGTCCAGATAGACATTGGTCTGTATTTCCTCTAGCCTCTGATCTGTCTCTTCTCCATTATGGACATCTATAATAGACTTTGGTCTAAAAGTTAGTAAGTCTAAGTAAGACTCGACCATGCCTACTGACTCAGGACAGAAATGAGGAAATCATGCTAAGGTATCTGCATCTTCCCTGTAGGTGATTTTTAGAAAGAGGGGATATAGCTTGAAGAAATATCAGGATCATACCCCCAGTGTTGGGTGAGCTAAGGGTGAGCTTGTTTGATGTTTCCAACTAATAGAGTGGATTTGTCTATTCCTTCTTTCCATTCCATCAGCATTTGCTTTATGTGTTTTGAAGCTCTTTCATTAAGTGTATGTACATTTAGAGTTGTTACTGCTGCTACTAAGTTGCTTCAGTCTTGTGCAACTCTTTGCAACCCTATGGACTATAGCCCAGCAGGTTCCTCTGTCCATGGGTTTCTCCAGGCAAGAATATTGGAGTGGGTTGCCATGCCCTCCCTCCTTCAGGGGATCTTCCTGATCCAGGGATCGAACCTGCATCTCTTACAGTGTGTTCTTTACCACTAGTGACACCTGGAAAACCCTTAGAGCTGTTGAAAGTGAAAGTGTGAAAATGTTAGTTGTTCAGTCACATCCGGCTCATGGTGACCCCATGGACTGTAGCCCCCCAGGCTCCTATGTCCATGTGATTCTCCAGGCAAGAATAATGGAGCAGGTTGCCATTTTCTTCTCCAGGGGATCTTCCCAACCCAGGGATCAAACCTGGATCTCCTGCATAACAGGGGGATACGTTACTGTCTGAGCCACCAGAGAAGCCCCTTAGAGTTGTTATGTCTTCTTAATGAACTGACCCCTTTATCACTATGCAGTATCCCTCTTTTTAACAGATAATAGTCCTTGTTCTGAAGTCTACTTTTCTAGTATTCATATAGCCATTCTACCTTTTTAAAAATTACTGCTTACATGACATATCTCTTTCAATTTTTTTACTTTTAATCTATGTCTTTTTATTTAAAATAGGGTTTTTTGAGGAAACTATAATCAGACCTGCTTTTTTTTTTTTTCCAATCTGAAACTCTCTTTTATTTGGACTATTTAGACATTTACATTTAATGTAACTATAAATATGATTGGATTTAAATCTACCATTTGATCATTTGTCCCATCTTTGTTTTTTTCTCTTTTCCTGACTTCTTTGATTAATGAGAATTTTTTTGTATAATCCATTTAAGCTCTAATACTAGCTTAATGGGCTTCCCAGGAGGCACAGTGGTAAAGAATCCACCTGCCAATGCAAGAGATGTAGCAGAGGTGGGTTTGATCCCTGTGTTGGGAAAATCCCCTGGAGGAGGAAATGGCAACCCACTCCAGTATTCTTGCCTGGAGAATCCAATGGACAGAGGAGCCTGGTGGGCTACAGTCCATAGGGTCACAAAGAGTTGGACACAACTGAACACACACACACAAATACACTGGCTTAATAGTTATACCTCTTTATTTTACTTTTGGGTGATTACTCTGCAGTTTACAATATGTAGTTTGCTATCAAATATAAGTATAGTCGTAGAATGTTACAACAGTATACTTCCATCCCTCCTGCTCATCCTTCATGCTATTTTGACTAATATTTAGATTCTACGTATGTTCTAAACCCCCAAGCAGATTTCCTTTTCCTCCCCTAGCAGATGGTTTTACTTACACCTCTAGTCCAGTGGGAGCAGCTTTTTGCCTATGGCCAAGGGACTACAGATTTTCCTTCCTGTCCTCACTCCAGAAGCATGTGGCTTTTGCATCATATGAAAGAAGAATCTGGGGGAGCAAAGAAACTGTAAAACAGAGGAGAGGGCTTTCTCAGGTCTCCATCCCCAGTCTTCTCCATGAGAACTTGGTAGAAGGTCAGACAAAACAGCTGGCAAGGAATTGTGGGTTCCCCTTGGGTCTGGGCCTTCTGAGGATTCTAAATTGTCCTCCTTGAACCTAAGTCTACTCCTAAGAATTCATTAAAATTTCAGCTGTTTTCTTCTTACCTGTCTGCTCTTTTGGCAACTTCTTCTTTCCTCCATACTCTAGCATAGATGAGTATGGAAGCTCTCCTCAGAAGAGCTTCTCACCCCTTTGGAATTTGATTTGAGACCTCAGTTCTCTAATGGATGCAAAAACATTTAATGACTTTCTAAAATCTTTATCTAGCTTTTTCTCATTACCAGTGTGTTTACTACAAGCTCTTATGGCTTTTTATATTATAAAAAGAAGCAAAATGTTCATGTAATTTCTTCACTGAAATAGAATTTAGGAGTTACCATAAGGTGAAACATGTTAGACGTAGCACCACTTATATCTAAAAGTTCCATTTCTGTCTCTCACTGAGAAATCTAGTGAAAGCGAAAGTGTTAGTCACGTCCAACTTTTTGTGAATCCCATAGGGAGCCTAGTGCGCCAGGCTCCCCTGTCCATGGAATTCTCCAGGCAAGAATACTGGAGTGGATAGCCATGCCCTTTTCCTCAGGATCTTCTCAACCTAGAGATCAAACCCAGGTCTCCTGCATTCCAGGCAGATTCTTTACCATCTGAGTCACCAGGGAAGCCTGAGAAATTTAGTGCTTTATGCTAATACTTCTTACTTCAAATCTTAAGCAATGTTTTTTTTAAACATCATTCAACAATTTTTAATATTCTTTTTCTGAAAGATGAATACATCATAGTTTTTTGCCATATTGTTTTCTGTGTGTTTCATCCAGGAGGTTAGGATGTGTTTCTACAATGGTGTGTCACTTTGTCTTTTCCTCTTGCCTGGAGAACTCCATGGACAGAGGAGCCTGCTGGGCTACAGCCCGTGGGGTCACAAAGAGTTGAACACGACTGAGTGACTAACACTCTGTTGCATTAGAAACTTCAAAAGGGACTTTAAACTTGTATTATTAAGTTTAATAAAATTTCCTTACAAACAGGGCTGATTTTTCATGACTTTAAACATTTCTGAAAAGCTGTAGAGACCTGCCTTCATGTTTTACGTGCCTAGTTTTTTTAATACATTGCTAAATGTAATGGCTTTATATCATCCTTTGCTATTTTCACTTTCATGCATTGGAGAAGGAAATGGCAACCCACTCCAATGTTCTTGCCTAGAGAATCCCAGGGACGGGGGAGCCTGGTGGGCTGCCGTCTACGGGGTCGCACAGAGTTGGACACGACTGAAGTGATTTAGCAGCAGCAGCAGCTATTATCTCAAAACAGGCTGTAAACTTAGAGGGAGAGTCCCCATAAAGATAGTGGATGCAAATTCAGAGTATTTATACTCTTCTTTACCAGTTTTTTCCTTTGTTACCAGCATCTTGTCAGATCTGATTGGATTGCCATTGTTTTTGTTTTGTAGGATGATACAGTTCATTCTGGAAGTGGAAATGTTTCTCTACTATTTTTGTTTCTTTATATTCAAATTTTAGTATTATTTTCAACCTGTGGAAACAGTGACAGACTTTATTTTTGGGGACTTCAAAATCACTGCACATGGTGACTGCAGCCATGAAATTAAAAGATGCTTGCTCCTTGAAAGAAAAGTTATGACTAACCTAGACAGCATATTAAAAAGCAGAGACATTACTTTGCCAGCAAAGGTCCATCTAGTCAAAGCTATGGTTTTTCCAGTAGTCATGTACAAATGTGAGAGTTGGACTATAAAGAAAGCTGAGCACAGAAGAATTGATGCTTTTGAACTGTGGTGTTGGAGAAGACTCTTAAGAGCCTCTTGGACTGCAAGGAGATCAAACCAGTCCATCCAAAAGGAAATTAGTCCTGAATATTCATTGGAAGGACTGATTCTGAAGCAGAAACTCCTATAATTTGGCCACCTGATGTGAAGAACTGACTCATTTTAAAAGACCCTGTTGCTGGGGAAGATTGAAGGCAGGAGGAGAAGGGGATGACAGAGGATGAAATGGTTGGATGGCATCACCGACTCAATGGACATGAGTTTGAGTAAATTCCGGGAGTTGGTGATGGACAGGGAGGCCAGGCATGCTGCAGTCCATGGGGTCGCAAAGAGTCAGACATGACTGAGCAACTGAACTGAAGTGAACTCAACCTGTGGCCTCTGTTTAAGCCATTTGTTCACTTTGTGAAGATTATTTTAAAATCCATAAATCCATTCCTGTTCACCAGTTTGTCTCAATACACTAAAAATGAGCAAACAAAAGCCTGGGGATGCCACGTCAGCTTCTGCATGACTGTAACCCCCACCCCACCCCCAAGATACCCCATAAGCTGGGCATGTAGGTGCTAGTTTCCATTAAATACAAGTTTACTTAATTTCGGGGCTTCCCTGGTAGCTCAGCTGGTAAAGAATCTGCCTGCAATGCAGGAGACCCTGGTTCAATTCCTGGGTCAGAAAGATCCCCTGGAGAAGGGATAGGCTACCCTCTCTAGTGTTGTTGGGCTTCCCTGGTGGCTCAGAAGATAAAGAATCCACCTGCAATGCAGACTTGGGTTTGATCCCTGGGTTGGGAAGATCGCCTGGGATCCCATGGGAGAAGGATATGGCAACCCATTCCAATATTCTTGCCTGGAGAATCCCCATGGACAGAGGAGCATGGTGGGCTACAGTCTGTGGGGTCCCAAAGAGTTGGCCATAACTAAGCACAGCACAGCACATACTTAATTTATTTCTTATTTATTAGATTAGAATATAAATGTAAATAGAAGTCTAAGTGTGCTCTTCTTACTCCCCAGTGGGTCTTCCTTGAGGATCTCACACCTTACCCTGGAAAGAATTAGTGTAAAACACAGAGTGGGTGCCTCACACATAGTGGATGCCTAGTTAATGCAAATTCTCTTCCCTGGGGGAGATGTGTTTGGAAAAAGACACTTGGGATGTCATCCTGTCCTTAGCTCTCTGGTGAATCCTGGAGGTTTCTCTCTGTGGACAGGACTCAGGGAAGAACAAGGAAGGAGATCCAGTAGTGAGGGCACTTGAGGACTCCTGAGTATGGCTTGGTGAGACCAGAGCCTGAGTGGGGTTGAGGAATGAGAGTCACTGAGACACCACCTGGGGGTCCTCACCAAGGCCATAATCTTTGGGATGGCCCTCAGCAGATAGAGCTCAGCCAGATGTTCTTGAAGGCGGACTCTTCAGAAATGGCAGGGAGACTCTACCGGGAGAGCCCAAGCCCCAGCCAGGCAATCTGACCTGCTGATCGGCTGCCTTTAGCTGACAGGAGCCATAGAGGTTCCTGCAGACAAGGCGCCTCCATCTGATTCCCAGTAAGAGAGAATGTCCATGACTTTAAAATGCGGCTCTTCTCTTTTCTAGGTATTCTCTTAAAATCAAAGTAGGTGGAAACTGCAGCCAAAGTCACCAGCCTGAGGCGCCAGCATCCGTAGATGGGCCCATGAATACGGCTTGTCTCGCCTGCTGCTTCTGGGATCTGCACAAACCCCATAGGCCTCCCTCTCAAACTTTATCCTCCTCCCTACAGAGGAGACGGAAACCAGCCCTGTGGCTCCTCCGAGGGGCAGCCCGACAAGGAGTCTCTGTGCCCACACAGGAGCAGCTCTGTGCCCAGCGGCCAGCCCATGGCCTTTGATAAAGCCACACAGGGGAAGCCTCTTTCAGGCGGCAGGCATAGTTGGCAGAGCATGTACTGGCCCACAGCAGTCCTGTGATCATAGGTTGCTGCCTCCCTGCTCCAACCCTCTTCAGAAGCACAACTTAAATAACAGCTTTCATGTGAAGCTCTGAAGTGAGCCAAGGATTGTGAAGCTCCTGGCTTTTAAGATGTGGCTTTCCTCCTGTTTTGAATGGTCTCCTTTGACTAACCCTCAACCTAGCTATCAATCAACGAAAATTTATTGAGCATTTACTACTTTTCATTTCATTTCAACAAACATTTTTTTTTAAAAAAACACATTCTCTTGTAACCAGCTATAATCAAAGCTACACATAAAGAGAAGAGGTAGAAAATAAATGCATGGTCCTGGGGATGTAATGTACAGCATGGTGACTAGGGCTAATAATACTGTATTTTATATTTGAAAGTTGCTAAGAGCCTTCAATGTTCTCATCACAAGAGAAAATAATTGCAACTGTGTGTGGTATTGGATGCTAACTAAACTTATACAGTATCCTCTTATCCACAGGCATCCGAGACCCCAGTGGATGCCTGAAATCTTGGCTAGTACTGAACCCTATATATATTTTTCCCTATACATACATACCTGTGATAAAGCTAATTCATAAAGTAGGTACAGTAAGAGATTAACAATAACTATTATAATAATAAAGTGCAATTGTAACAATATTCTGTAGTAGAAATTATGTGAATATGGTCTCTCTCCCTCTCAAGTGTCGTGTACAAATTCAATGCCTTTTCCATCTTAACTAAACACTGATCGTACTCTGTGGCTGCAACTTCTGCAGTCTGAGGTGTAGCAACAAAGCTAGCATGAATTTCTTTTTCCTTCCTTATAATTTTTTAGATAGAAAAATCTTTCTTACTGTCAGTCTTATCAATCTCAGCAGACAATATTGTTTGTTTCTTTCCTGATTAAGCTGAGAACGCTCACCTTTTCACTGAAATGAAGCACTTTATACCTTGTCTTCAGCGTATCCGAATTGCCAGCATCACTACGCTTGCACTTTGGGGCCATTATTAAATACAATAAGGGTCACTTTAACACAAGCATTGCAATACCTGACAGTCAATCTGATCTGGTGACCAAGATGGCTACTAAGTGGGAAGTGAGCAGGATATGCTGGACAAAGGGGCGATCCGTGTTCCTGGACGATGCAAGATTTCATCATGCTGCTCAGGATGGCTCAGATTTAAAAGTTATGAACTATTTACCTCTGGAATTTTCCATTTAATATTTTCAGACCATGGTTGGCCAAGGGTAACTGAGACCACAGAATGCAAGACCACAGATAAGGGTTACTACTGTGTCATGGTAATCATCACAACAGACACAGATATCAAATCATTATGCTGTTCACCTAAACTAATACAATGTTATATGACAATTACATCTCATGTTTCAAATTTTTAAAATTTGCAAAAATTAAGAAAAGCATGGGACTCCAGAGCCGGAAGAGACTGTAGCTTAACTTCTGTTTTAAAGATGACAAAATGGAGGCCTAAAAGGTTTAATAACATGCCCAAGGGCCTTCAGCTAATCCCAGTTAATGAATAGCATTAGAATTTGAATCATAGGCTCTCAGAGTGAGGAAGGACCTCCTAGGCTGTTTCATCCAGCTGGATTTCAAGGTCAGCTTGCTGCCTCCTGGCTCCTTCCCCAAGATATGCTGATGCAGGAGGTCTGGGGAATGTCCAGCTGTGTGTCTGCTCAGTCATGTCCGACTCTTTGTGACCCCATAGACTGTAGCTTGCCAGGCTCCTCTGTCCATGGGATGTCGGGCAAGAATACTGAAGTGGGTTGCCATTTCCTCCTCTGGGGGATCTTCCCGGTCAAGGGATCAGTCTTGGGGCCAGGTCATGGTTCCCCATCAATGGATACACAAAAAGATCTTTCAGTCTCTGTAAGATTGTTCAGGTGGGAAAAATTAACAATTAATGATGATATGCTGCCCACAAACACAGAGACCCCAGATCAGCTGAAACCTAAAGACTGATGATGCGGGCTCCTACTTACCTCACCACCAACGCATCAGAAGAATTCAAGTCTGTCACTGCCTTGACCCTTACCACCTATTCCCCTGACCAGGAACCCTGTCTACAAGATCTCTTCCTATTCCTCAGGGAGAGTTTGTAGTTTCCAAGGCAGTAGCCTGCTGTGTTCCCTCTTTGCCTGGCAAATAAATAAAGCCACCCTTTCCTTCTTCATAAGTCTGTCTCCATATTTCTGTTTGTCATCAGTGCACAGAGTGCTAAGATTTCAGAATCAAATTTCACATTGGAGTCATTGTTTCAGCACTGGAGATATTATGATTGAGCGAAGACAGGAAAAGTATTTGTTCTCATGAGTTTACATTCCAAGACAGGGAACAGGCGATAAGGAACAAATATACAGTACAGTGTGGATACAATGTAAGTGCTAGAGAAAAAAATAAAGCAGGATCAGGTGACAAAGAGCCATGGAGATGAGTGATTACCTTAGATAGGAAGATCAGGGAAGTTTCCACTGATAATTAAAAAAAAAATTATTGGAGGATAATTGCTTTACAGTATTGTGTTGGCTTCTGCCATACATCAGCATGAATCAGCCATAGGTATACCTATGTCCCCTCCCTCTTAAGCCTCCCTCCCATCTCCCACCCCATCCCACCCCTCAAGGTTGTCACAGAGCCCTGGGTTGAAGTTCCCTGTGTCACCCAGCAAATTCCCGTCAGCTATCTATTTTACATATGGTAATGTATATGCATCCATGCCACTCTCTCAATTCATGCCACCCTCTCCTTCTGCCACTGTGTCTACAAATCTATTCTCTATGTCTGCGTCTCCGCTGCTGCCCTGCAGATAGGCTCATCAGTACTATCTTTCTGGATTCTATAAACCTGCATTAATATACAATATTTGTCTTTCTCTTTCTGACTTACTTCACTCTGTATTAATGACTATAGCTTTGTAATATAGTGTGAAGTCAGGAAGGTTGATTCCTCTGGTTCCGTTCTTCTTTCTCAAGATTGCTTTGGCTATTGGGGGCCCTCTGTGTCTCCATACAAATTGTGAGATTTTTTTGTTCTAGTTCTGTGAAAAGTACCATTGGTAGTTTGATAGGGATTGCATTGAATTTGTAGATCACATTGGGTAGTATAGTCCTTCTCACAATATTGATTCTTCCAGTCCAAGAGAATGGTATATCTCTCCATCTGTGTCATGATAAGTTAATTCTTAAGACCTGAGTGAAGTGAGGTCATCAGACATGAGACAGTATAGGGCAGTGCATTGCAGACAGAAAATACAGCCCATGCAAAGACCCCAGAAGGAAAGCTTAGGTTTAAAGGAAGTAATGAGGCCAGTGGATCAGAGGGCAGAGAGGAGAAGGAGATAAGATCAGAGAGACTTGGGGGTTGGATTAAGTAGGGTTGGTGAAATGAGGTAAGCAGTTTGGATTTTATTTCAAGTGTGATGGGAAGGCACTGGAGAATCTTGAGCAGAGGAATATTGCATATTTTAAAGTATGGTTTACATTTTAAAAGATAATTCTTAGTTAATACATGGAAAATTGGTCATAGAGGAGCAGAAATGGAAAAAGAGAGACAAGTCAAGACGCTATTGCAATCGCCTAAACTAGAATGTGGTGCCTTGGATCAAGATGGGATTGGTGGAAGGAGTGGGAAGTGGTCAGGTTGGGGATGAATATTTTTAGAGTCAGCAGAACTTGTCAGTAGTTTGGATTGTGTGGTATGAGGAAAACAGAGGAATCAGAGATGGTTAATTCACCCAAGCCCGTGAATAGGAGAATAGTGAATAATGACTAGCAGAGTCATTTCCTGAGATGGGGATGACTAGGGAAGGAATGGGCTGAGGGAACAGTTTTAGACATGTTAAATTTGAGATGTTTTTAGTTGTTAAGTAAATAATTGTATACATGAGTCTATTGTTCAGGATAGAGATCAGACTGAAAATATAAATTTGGGAGTCATCACCACAAAGATGGTATTTAACACCATGGGACTAAGAAGGTCACCCTGAGCTCAGACACTCAGTTGTGCCTGACTCTTTGCAACCTCATGAA